>NC_090296.1:147015472-147318502 GCF_039906515.1 Pseudorca crassidens | reverse complement strand
GATCACAACTGGGAACAAATGTATAGATTTTCTTCACTTATTGTTTTACATGAAGCTGATGGAAAATCAATTGATGGGTTCCAGAAAAGGCCAGAGAAATCTTTCCATTTTAAAATGTAGAGGAAAAACACTGAAGTATTTTTGTGTGTTTAAAAATGAGGATTGGGCGAAGGGCTGCAATAAGCACACAGTGAAAGTAAATATAATTAACTGGTGAATTAATGTCTTTCATAGTTATACACAATGCATGACTCCATTGTTCTGTACTCTAAAAATGTTCAGTTAGAATTCTGGGTCATGGTGTAATGCTAATTAGAATTTGTTAATTGCATAGGTGCAGTTTTCATTTTCACATTTTACCCCAGAAGATTTACTTTTAAACAAACGCCAGGGATGAGGAATTAGTGAGTGGTGACCTCATGGCTTTTGCAAACTACTGCTGCCACCTTGTGGTGCTTCTGAGAAGTGGCAGAGGTAAACCTTTAGGAACCATAAGTTTATCAGACAGTGGTCAGTTGCATGTCATTTACTTATAATTTCAAAGTTTTTTAAGAGCACACTAGCACCTCTAGTCTTGTCACAGAAGCTCATCTGAATGGTGTTGAGTGCAAAATGCTGCTTCAGTTTGGATACCCTGAGATCCTGGATCGCTTCTGGGACTTTGGCTAATCAAGGGTTCTCTTGCAGTTCTTACTGTGTAAGAATCTCAAGAAGAGCTGTTCTGTCACTAAAACTTTAACCAGAGAGGTAGGAGGAGAATAAGTAGAGAATGATGGTCATGGTACTAAAGGAGGAATTTCAAGAAAGAGGAAGTGGCCAATAGAGCCAGTGGTTACTAAGCAGCCCCCTGCATCCCAATTCTATCATTATCTATCCCCTTTTCCTCAATTTACTTTTTCCTCTTTACTCTAGATACTATTTTAATAATACCTAATTTTTAATTTTGTATCATCCAGCTCCACTCCCAGAATGAATAAAAAAGCTCTATGGCCGCACTGTTCAATAGAACTTTCCATGATGATGGAAATGTTCTCTCTCTGTGCTGTCCAATACTGAGAACCACTGGCCAACTGCGGCTATCAATCACTTAAACGGTGGCAACTGTGGCTCCCAATTTCTACTTTATTTGGTTTTAATTAATTAAAACTTAAATAGCCACATGTGGCTAGTGGCTACTGTGTTGCGCAGAGCAGCTCTAGAAGGGTAAGAGACTATTCTACTCTATTTACTGCTGTGCTCCCAATACCAGAAGATGACATGGAGGCCTAGAGCCACTCCAGAAACATATTCATTTAGTGAATAAATGACTATGAAGACGCAAAGTAGTGTATTAGATTTAGCAAGAAGTTGTGTGTTTGGGGGGCGGGGGTGATTAGGGAGGAGCTGTGGTCAAAGTAGATGGAGTTGAAAAGCCAAGGAAATGTGAGAGGTTGCTGTTCGTGTTGCGTATTCAAGGTGATATGAGCAACGGTCCTGCCCTCACATCAAGGTGATGTGAGCAACTGACTCCCATGGAATGGCGAGAGTCAGCTCTGCAGCCAGAGGCTGGACTAAAGGCCAGGAATCCTGCCAGGATGGTCAGCAGAGGGAGGGACCACAAGAAACAGGGTTGTCCCATAGGCACATCTGGGCGGGCATCCACAGCAGTGCTGCCATGGAGGACAGGGAATTCCCACCCGCTGTGGCCTTGTCCTTGAACCTGCAAGTTCCCCAGCTCGTTAAGTGGACCATGAGGTTGATAACAATGACCTGACAGGTATGGTAGGACTCAGGGAAACTTTGTCAAATGCATGAGACAGTCTCATTAGTATCATTATTACACATGGCTTATTTCTCTTCTGGTCACTGCTCAGAGTTGCATAGAAGTCTGTGGGCCCTCACTGGCAGGAGATTCTGGCCCTGGACCCCAGGAGTCCAAGCTTGCACGTATCCTCTACCCGTCTCTACTCCAGGCACCTACTGGGACTAATGCTCTAACTGTGTCCCCATTCCCCTTGGGAAAAATGTCAAATTCCTTTTATAACATGTGCCAAATGAAGCACTGAAGGACATTAAGACATCGATTCTCAGGACCTAGAGGTAATAATTATGGAATTGTAGATCACTGAATCATTCTAAGAAAACCCAAAAAAGACACATTCAATTTTAAGAAAACAATGCTTGCTGGGCTACTAAAAAGTGTGCTTTTCTCCACCCATTTTCCTATAAGCCCCCATTTTTCAGGGGATAAAACAATCCCCAGTTGAATTCATATCCTCTTTCCACTGCCCTTGTGAGAAGAAACTGGGGTTCCCTTTAAGTGTAGGATTTGATGCATTTACAGATGTAGCAGAAATGCCCTTAGCATCTGATATTTCAAGAATCTCCCACTTGTTCTGTATGTGCCTCTTGTAATCATACAAGAAAAGTTTACACAGTGTCTGTGTTGATTTGTATTAATATTTTTAAAGTTGGTTCATTGCTGTTATGATTACTGTCTATAGGGGGCAGCGAGGGACCTCAAAGTGAAACAGCAGAACTTCACGCATGGTCAAATGTGAGATTCCATAGCTCTCTAGAGCAGTGCTTCTCAATCTTTAATGTCTACATGAATCCCCTGGGTATCTAGTTAGAATGCAGGCTCTGATTCCCTGGGTCTGCAGTAGGCCCCAAGGCCTAAGATTCTGCATATCTAACAAGCTCCCAGGTGATGCCAGTGCCACTGGTCCAGGGACCACATTTTGAGTAGCAAGGCTGTAGATGACAGTCTTATAGAGACCCCAGAGGCAGCTTTTCTTATTTAACACACGCTCATTATATGAATAGTGGGCATGCACCATAAACAGCTCCTTGTGTTTAAGCAAACTGGATGGATGGAAAACAACTGAGTTACAGGTATGTCTTTCCCTTGGCCATGGGGGCAACATTTTCTCTCCTGTGGCTCAGCAACTCTGCTGGTAAACTTCAGAGGCTGGTATTATTTGTCATCACCTTGGCCCAAGTGGGTGTTGGATTCTGAAACTGATTTTGTCCAAACAGTAGAATGTGACCTCACCCCTGAAGCATGGAACCAGGGGCCCGCAACCACCTTCTGTGGCCTGGGCCATATCAGGCCCCTGGATGTGCAAAGGGAAGAAAGTCGCAGTGTATATGGTACATGCCCCTGTGCACTCTCACGGCAAGCCTGTGAGATACGTACAGTCTCTCATTCAAAGCTCAGAGAGACAACGCGTCCCCAGCAAGAGGTGATTGATCCATCTCTCAAACTCAGGCCTCGGAAGTCCACCCACTGGCCTGGAGAGAATCAGGACTTTAATGTGTATAAATACTCCTTGCCCTAAAGTCCACTTCAGTAAAGTTCATTCAGTTAACACACACGTATTGAGCACTTGCTATGCACCTGGCCTTGTGCTGGGGGCTGGACCAGCAGAGATGAATCCATTTGTCCTGTAGGAGCAGACGTTTGAAACTTGTGAGTAGGTTTCCAAGGAGAGTCTCAGGCAGCCTTAGGAGAAGCTGGAGTCGAGTGAGCTGACTGGTGTCTGTCCCTACCACTGGCCCCTCAAGGTGCTTTTCCCTGACCAGGGCAGTCATATGGTGTATTACATAGAGGCTGGATTCTTTTGTGCCCTAACATGATCCTTATTTCTATAGTAAGCTGTGACTTTATTCTCCTCCCAACCAGACTCTGAACTGGAAAACACAGCTTAGTAAGCATGTATTGTATTGGTTAGCACCATTCCATTCTCGTGACTTTTCCTTCCTCCTGACCCTTATGCACCCTCTGCCCACCCAGGCCGGGGAACAACAGAGCTGATGCAGCCGAAGTGACGGAGGACCATCAGGGGTACTGACACACACGCTGCCCCCCATCCTCTTCGTGGGCTGGAAGCTTACCTCAAGCAAGCTGCTGGAAGATGAAGCTTTGTCTGGCCCATCTCTGTACAGGCGTGTGCGCGCGCGCGCGCGCACACACACACACACACACACACACACACACACACACACACTGACTAGTACAGAACCTAATGAACTCTGTCACCCCACAAAATTTGAGAAGTAAATGAGTGACTTAAGATCTCGCCCGTGGGTTGGCAGAGCATGAATGGATTGACGTTTAAGTTCATTAGTTTTAGGCAAAACTGACCAAAGTTGTTAGAAGTGAGGATCCTGGTAAACTGTGGGAGGGGCAGTCAGGGCTGGAAGGGGTCCCAGGGAGGCTTCTGGGGGCTATTTATGTTCCATTTCTCAGACTGGGTGCAGGGTACGTGAGAGGGTTCACTTTGCTGAAATACATTAAGCTGTACTCGTAAAGTATGTGCACTCCTCTAGATGCACACACACACACAAAAATACACGAAGTTCATAACTTTGAAAGATTTTCACTACATAGAACAGCCATTTTAAAAACAGGAATTGAATCATAATGCTTAAATCAATGACAATGAACAAATGCCCTGAATTTTCTCCTTTGCAGATCCATTGCTTCTTAAAAACAAAACAAATCACCAATTACCTAATCTTGGCCACCCCCGTGCAATACATTTAAGGCTAGAAACTTCAAAAACAGCCCATCTCTTCTCTGTTTTCCATTCTGCTTTTGCTCTCCCCCCACTGATGCTTGTTGAACGACCTCACCTGATTTTTATATAGAAAATTGAGTCCATCTGGTGTTAGCTCCCTCCAGCCCCCTCCTGCCCACTTGAATGTGATCCTGGGAACCCACGTTTTCCTCCCCTGCTTCCCTCTGATGGTGAGGGAAAGGAGCCCCACCTCCTGTTCACCTCTCTGTAGCTCACTCCCCAGGAGTCTGGCCCTGACACACACCTCCAGGAGGGGGGCATCCCCTCCTCACAGGCAGCAAATGCTGGATGTTCCAGACTTGGCCCCAGCCCATTTGCAAGGTCTTCAGTTTCAGGAAAAGAGCCCGAGCTGCTTCCCCACCCCCCCGAGGACATTGGTAGAATCATCCCCTGAGATCTGAGCTTACCTTTTATACAATCTTGACCCTTTGACTTTTGTCTTATATTTCCTGACTTCCAGACATATGCGGGGCCTAATTTTAAGTGGCTTTGGAAGTTTAGATGTTCGGGCTTTTGCAAATAATTTAATTTCAGGCCTGAAATGCTCAAGTTTCTCTGAAAACCTAGAACCTTTTAAACTCTTTAAACTGGGTGCTTCAGCTGTACAGTCTGAGAGTTGGAGGCCCAGGCCTGGTCTTTCTGTCCTCCATAAAACCCAGCTAAAGTGTCTAGCAGGGAAGTACCAGGTGCCACCCAATCTGGGTTTAACCTGCTGGAGGGCTCTGGAGAAGCCCAATTTGCCTGAAAGCTAAAATATCCATTCCCTTAATGATACATTTCCCCAAAATTCATAGTTGTATGATCTATTTTAGTTCACATATGATAAAGTAGTCTCTAGCCCCTACAGCATCCATGCATTCCCATGGGCACCCAACCTGGGGAGTGGAGTGTAAGCTTGCTTCCTCAACTGGACATCTTCTTCAGGACACAACCTGCACAACTGCCCATGGCACCCCTGTCCACTCTTTTGGAGATATTTTAGGTAAATTTTGATATCTTTCTGCTTCCTCTACTTTTGATCATATCAGTAACTATTTTTTAGCCACTCCTTCTAAGGATACTTCAACTTTATTTTCATGTTTATAGTACATATTTAACAAATGCCCAGAATTTATACCCAAGGTATCAGATTTATCTCTTTGAAGTGTCTTAGTTCCACTTTACTCTTTAAAAATGTGTTTTACAGGGCTTCCCTGATGGCGCAGTGGTTGAGAGTCCGCCTGCCGCTGCAGGGGACATGGGTTCGTGCCCCGGTCTGGGAGGATCCCACATGCCGCGGAGCGCCTGGGCCCGTGGGCCATGGCCGCTGGGCCTGCGCGTTCGGAGCCTGTGCTCCACAACGGGAGAGGCCACGGCAGTGAGAGGCCCGCGTACCACAAAAAAAAAAAAAAAAAAATGTGTTTTACAGAACTTGGTACACCATAGGGAATTATTAATCAAATTATATAACATATAGAAGGTTTATGCCAAATTAGTGAGGCCTGCCCAGATGGTTAGAATGAAGAGGCAAGAGATATAACATCAGTGTACTCAGCTCCACTGCACTTTGTTTTTAAAGCTATATAAATAAATAAAAGGATTAGGCATCACAAAATACTAATTAATACATCCAACATATTTAAAATATATTTGTGGTTTTTCTCTCCTCCACTCTTTTCCTAGAGCCCATGCCTTGCAAGGCCAAGATAATTGAAAAGCATGCTCATAACATAACCCGAGTCTGGGAAGAAGGTAGACACTCTTTTTTTTTTTAACATCTTTGTTGGAGTATAATTGCTTTACAATGTTGTGTTAGTTTCTGCTGTATAACAACGTGAATCAGCTATATGTATACATATATCCCCATATCCTCTCTCTCTTGCGTCTCCCTCCCACCCTCCCATCCCACCCCTCCAGGTGGTCACAAAGCACCGAGCTGATCTCCCTGTGCTATGCGGCTGCTTCCCACTAGCTATCTATTTTACATTTGGTAGTGTATATATGTCCATGCCACTCTCTCACTTCGTCCTAGCTTACCCTTCCGCCTCCCCATGTCCTCAAGTTCATTCTCTACATCTGTGTCTTTACTCCTGTCCTGCCCCTAGGTTCTTCAGAACCTTTTTTTTTTTTTTTAGATTCCATATATATATGTGTTAGCATACGGTATTTGTTTTTCTCCTTCAAGGCAGACACTCTTCAGGATAATAAAATACAGGAGATATGCCAGCAGCACAAGATATCTGATATATTTTAGATAATCCACCTGGAGACCAGATGACCATAATGGCCTTTCTCCATCCAACCAGCAGGATGTGAGATTCCCTCCACCCTGTCTGCAGCAATGGGCAAAAGAGAGAAATCCACTCCAAAGGACTAATCCACAGACTGACAATGCACACCCAAGGTCATGGCCAAAAGCAGCCATTTTAGGGAGAATATGAGGAATAAAAGGACTGGGGATGGCAAGGAAGAGTTCCAAGGGAAACTGTTTCCGCTCATGCGCTGAGTAGTTATTACAGACTGAGGTCAAGCATGGAAGATATACTGAGAAGACAAATAAACATGATTGTCCATAAAGGTCCCTTAAAACTCCATGGCCTACTGCTCCTAAATGGTACATGGGCATGAACTGGGTAGACGAATCGCTACCACCCCTTTTTACTCCGAACAGATTGATTCTATCACTAGAACATAAGTTAAGAATTGACTGAAGGAGGTTTTCAGCTAAACAAAGCAGACATAACACATGTTTATCTCCACCTCTTCCCAAAATCACACAGAAGGACACTAAAAGAATTAGAAAGAGAACAAGAGAAGAGATGACAGACTAGAGATGTCAACCAAATTTGGGGAAATTGAAAACAGTTGAATAAATGGTGCTGCCTTAGCTGAGCTCTGAGAACAAAAATCTGACTGCCTGCAGAGGAGATGAAACTGGTGAAAAACTGATTCCCAGTACAGAAGCCTGGAAAGTTTCAGAAATCAAGGCACAGGCACCTTCAAAGAGAAAGAATAGGGTGGGTTTGGCAGTGCAGGGCGGAAAGCAGAACTGGTTTAAACCTCTAAAAAGGAGGAGCTGGGCCCCCAGATTCCAAGCCCAGGCCACAAAGCCACGGGAATGACCCTGCCTCTCTTTGCAGAAAACAGGAGACTCATCCTCCAGAGAGGCTGGACCAGAGAAACACCGGGAATGGAGAAGTAAAAGTGGGTGAGGCCCTCCTTCCCCCACCCCACCCCCACTCAGTTCTGAGAATGCTGGCTCCAGGAGGGCTGTCTCTAAGGGAAAACCATGGAACTGATAGATTAGTTGGTGTGTTTGACTGCACAGGAAGACTGTTAGAGTTCTTCTAGAATGTTTGGGGCTGAATCAATGATAAATAAGTGCTATAAAACTAAGTGAACAAAAAATAAGGCAATTATTTAAAATGATATAATAAGGGAAATAAAATCATAATACAGGGACTTTCCTGGTGGTCCAGTGGGTAAGACTCTGCGCTCCCAATGCAGGGGGCCTGGGTTCAATCCCTGGTTGGGGAACTAGATCCCACATGCTGCAACTAAGAAGCCTGCATGCTGCAACTAAGAAGCCTGCATGCCGCATCTAAGAAGCCTTCATGCCGCAGCTACAGAAGCCCACAGGCCGCAACGAAGATCCCGCGTGCAACAACTAAGACCCGGCACAGCCAAAATAAATAAATAAATATTTTTAAAAAATCATAGTAGTGGTATTATGATACCAGTACATGGTATAGCTGTGAACAATATTTGCATAATTATAATAATGACAATACAAAAGATTAATTTGACATAAAACTATATAAATTGGGAAGATGGGGAGGGGCATGTATGGTGGTTTAGGAAACATAATAGTATTTTAACAGTAGGAGGTCAATAGATGACTTCTAAAATTAAAAAAAATCACAACTAGTAATATAAGCATGTTGTATAGAAATAACAAAGTTTAAAAAGAGAGAAAGAGAAGAAAAGGCTGAAAGATTTAAAAGCATGTATTCTGAGTGGTGGAGATGGGGAGCAAAAATTGAGGTACAGGAAGCCTGGGGTAAAGGACTGCTTCCTTTCCTGTAAGGCAGGGACTATCATTTGACTTCTAAAATTATGTACACGTACTGCTTTAGTAAGAATTAAATTACATTTCTAAAAGGAATTTGTTGGACATTCTTTAGAATTAGGTGTGCATGTGCTCTGGGTTGAGAGGGAATTAGACCACCCCTTTGCTCCCCTAATCACCAGCAGATGTGTGGATTTCTTCAGAGTCTGAGAGAGGGATGATAAGAGACCACAACATGGACAGCAGCCTAGCAGCTGACCAGTGAGGCTGATTTGCTTTACGGGCTGCTTCATTCTTCCCTCCAACCTAAAGGCCATAGATGTCTGGGATTACGAAACTGTGGTGCAGTGCCTCCTATGCCCGTTTGAATTCCATAAAACTTAGTCAAGAGGTTCCTGCTTTGGCAGCTGAACAATGGTTTCCAGGGGTATAAGTATCCCCAGCACAAATGGTAATGTTGCTTGGAGGGGAAAAGAGATTTACATAGAAGCAGCAATGATATCTGTGCTAGAGCTATTGGAAAGGCACCCAATTTGGAATGGATGTGTCAAATGAGGACTGGGATCACACCTTATTTTGCAACATAGAAGACACTTCCTATTCAGGCCTCCCAGAGGAGATGCTAGGAGAGGTGGCCTAGAAACTAGTGTGTACACCTTCGTTGTGGGGTGCAATTAGAGGGACGGCGAATTCATGGAAAAAATGGAGCTGGTCTTCCACATGTGCTGGTGCAGTGACTAGGTAGGCGTCTGGGGGGCTTAATTAGTGTGTGCATGGTATAGTTTTTTCATCCTTTAGTTTTAACCCATGTATGTCTTTATTTTAAAGCAGGTTTCTTTTTTTTTTTTTTTTTTTTTGCGGTACGCGGACCTCTCACTGTTGTGGCCTCTCCCACCGCGGAGCACAGGCTCCAGACGCGCAGGCTCAGCGGCCATGGCTCACGGGCCCAGCCGCTCCGCGGCATGTGGGATCTTCCCAAACCGGGGCACGAACCTGTGTCCCCTGTATCGGCAGGCGGATTCTCAACCACTGCGCCACCAGGGAAGCCCTAAAGCAGGTTTCTTGTAGATAGCATATAGTTGTTGTTTTTTTTTAATTCAAGCTGACAATCTCTGACTTTTAATTGGAATGTTTAAACCATTACATTTAATGTAATCATTAGTATGGTTGGGTTTATATCTACCATCTTGCTATTTGTTTTCTATTTCTCCCATCTGTTCTTTGTTCCCCTTTTCCATTTTTCCTATTTTCTTTTGTGTTAATTAGGTACTTTGGGGGATTCCATTTTGTTTCCACTATTGGCTTTAACTATAGCCCTTTGTTGTATTTTTTTTAGTAGTTGCTTTTGGGTTATAACATTCACCTCTAACATGATAGTCTACCTACAAATAAAATTACACTATTTTACTTATTATACATATTATACATGAAGCTTAAAAGAGTATACTTCTATTTCCCCCTCCTATCCTTTGTGTTATTTTTATCATACTTTTAAATTCTACGTATGTTATAAATACCGCAATACATTATTATTGTATTTACTTTAAAAGGTCAATCATCTTTAAAACAAAATTTCAAATTAAAAAATGTATTTTATATTTACTCACATATTTAACATTTCTAGGGCTCTTCTTTCTTTTGTATAGATCTCAGTATCAATTTGGTGTCATTTTCCTTCTGCCTAAATAACTTCCTTTTTTTGCTCAGATCTACTGGCAGTGAATATCTCAGCTTTTTTGTGTGGAAAAGTTCTTATTCCACTTTCATTTGAAAGATATTTTCAAAGGTATTTTTGAAAGATATTTTCACTAGGTATAAAATTCTAGGTTTACAGTTTTCTTTCAGTGCTTTAAAGATGCCATTCCATTGTCTTCTGGCTTGCATCTCTTCTGACCAGTAGTCTACAATATTTCTCTTTGTTCATTTGTATGCACCATTCCTTTAATTTCTAACTGTCTTGTGAAGTTTTTTTCTCTGTATCTCTTATTTTCAGAAATTTGATTTTGATGTTCCTTACTGTGGTTTTCTCTGTTTGTTCTACTTGGGGTTTGCTAAGAGTGTTAGTCAGCTTGGACTTCTATAACAAAATACTATAGACTGGATGGCTTCAATAACAGACATTTATTTCTCACAGTTCTAGAGATTGGGAAGTCCAAGATCAAGGTGCTGGCAGATTTGGTTCCTGGGGAGAGCCTTCTTCCTGGTTGCAAGAGGCTGCCATTCTCACATGGCAGAGAGGGAGAGAGCTCTGATCTCTCTTCCTCTTTGTATAATGGCACTAATCTCATCATGGGGGACTCCCACCTTCATAACCTAATCTAAACTGAATTACCTCCAAAGGCCCCACCTCCAAATGCCATCACGTTGGGGGTTAAGGCTTCAGCATGTGAATCTGAGTGGGGTACACAAACATTCAGTCAATAACAATGAGCTTCTTGGATGTGTGAGTTTATATATTTAAACAAATTTGGAAAACTTTTGGCTATTTTTCCTTGAAAAATTTTTATTGCCTTCCCCTTTTCTGGAACTCCAATCACACATTCCTCAGGCTTTTTCTCAATCCAGCTCTACCTAATCAGCCTTCTAACTAGAGTGATTTATTTTTTTTCTTAGAATCATTTAGTGAGTTTCTACACTATTATTTGTCAATATAATGGTGAATTTTTTATTTCTTTTTAAAAATATTTCAATGATTTTTTTCAGCTTTATTGAGACATAACTGACAAATAAAATTGTAAGATTACTTAAAGCGTACTATGTGATGATTTGATATACATATATATTGTGAAAGGGTCCTCCCCACTGAGTTAATTAACACATCTATCCATCACCTCACACATTTACCTTTTTTTTTTGATGAGAACATTTAGGTTCTATTTTCTTAGCAAATTTCATTTATACAATACAGTGTTCTAACCTATAGTCATCGTGACATATATACATTAAATCCTCAAACCTTATTCATCTTATAACTGAAAGTTTATGCCCTTTTACCAACCTCTCTCTATTCCTCCCAACCCTTGCAACCACTTTTCTGCTCTGTTTCCATGAGTTAAACTTTTTTCCCAGAGTCCACATACAAGTAATGCCATGCAGTATTTATCTTTCTCTGTCTGACTAATTTCACTCAGCATAATGCCCTCCAAGTTTGTCCATGTTGTCACAAATGACAGGATTTCCTTCCTTTTTAAGGATAAATGATAGTTACATGTGTACACACAAACACACACACACATAATATTAATTCTTCCAATCCATGAGCACAGAGTATCTTCCCAATTATTTGTCTTTTGAATTCTTTCATCAATGTCTCACAATTCTCAGTGTAGAGAATTAATATTGTTTAAGTGTCCATACAACCCAAAGTGCCCAAAATGTTCCACAGATTCAATGCAATCCCTATCAAAATCCCAATGACATTTTTCACAAAACTAGAAAAAACAATCCTGAAATGTGTAAGGACCCACAAAAGACCCCAAATAGCCAAAGCAATCTTTAGAAAGAAAAACAAAACTGGTAGCATCACACCTCCTAATTTCAAACTATATTACAAAGCTACAATAATCAAAACCATATGGTATTGGCAAACAAACAAAAAAGACACATAGATCAATGGAAGAGAATAGAGAGCCAGAAATAAACCCACACCTATATGGTCAATTAATTTATGACAAAAGAGCCAAGAATATAGAATGGGGAAAGGATAGTCTCTTCAATAAATTGTTCTGGGAAAACTGGATATCCACATGCAAAAAAATGAAGATCTCTATCTTATACCATACATAAAAATCAACTCAAATGGATTTAAGACTTGAACATAAGACCTAAAACAATAATAAAACAATAAAACTCCTAGAAGAAAACAGGCGGTAAGCTCCTTGACATCAATCTAGACAATGATATTTTTATTTTGGACTTAACACCTAAAGCAAAGGCAACAAAATCAAAAATAAACAAGTGGGACTACAAACTAAAAAGCTTCTGCAGAGCAAAGGAAACTATCAACAACCTACAGAAGACAACCTATAGAATGGGAGAAGATATTTGCAAAGGACATATCCAATAAGAGATTAATATCCAAAATATACAAGGAACTAAAACAATTCAATAGTAAAAACAAAAACAAATAACCCAATCAAAAAAATGGGCAGAGGAACTGAGTAGACACTTTTCCAAAGAAGACATTCAAACAGCCAACAGATACATGAAATGCAAATCAAAACCACAATGAAATATCACCTCACACCTGTTAGGGTGTCTATTATCAAAAGTCAAGAGAAAACAAACGCTGGTGAGGATGTGGAGAATATGGAACACTTGTACACAGTTGGTGGAAACATAAAGTGGTGCAGCCACTATGGAAAACAGTATAGAAGTTCCTCAAGGAATTAAAGATAGAACTACCATATGATCCAGCAATCCCACTTCTCAGTAGACGCCAAAGGAAGTTAAATCATTATCTTGGAGAGATATCTGAACTCTCACAACAGCCAAGATATGGAAACAACCCAAGTATCCATCAACAGATGAATAGATTTAAAAATGTGTGGTATATACAGTTGGCTCTCCGTATCCGCAGGTTCCGCATCTGCCATACAGAGGGTCAACTGTACTATGACATTTTATATAAGGGACTTGAGCATCTGGATTTTGATATCTGCAGGGAGTCCCATGGACACTGAGGGACAACTGTACATTCAATGGAAATTATTCAACCGTGAGAAAGAAGGAAATCCTGCCATTTGTAACAGCATGGATGGACCTTGAGGGCATTATGCTAAGTGAAATAAGTCAGACAGAGAAAGACAAATGCTGTATGATATCACTTATATTTAGAATCTAAAAAACGCTGAACTCACAGAAACAGAGTAGAAAAGTGGTTACTAGGGACTGGGGGTAGAGGAAATGAGAGAGATATTGGTCAGTAAGTACAAACTTCCAGTTATAAAATGACTAAGTTCTGGGGAATCTAATGTACAACATGGTGATTGTAGTTAATAATACTGTATTATACACTAAAGTTGCTAAGAGAATAGATCTTAAATGTCCTCACCACAAAAAAAGTAATGGTAATTATGTGATGTGATGAAAAGTTAGTTAACACTATGACAGTAATCATTTTGCAATATATATTGAATATATGTATCAAATCAACATTTTGTACACCTTAAACTTACACAATGTTATATGTCAGTTATATCTCAATAAAGCTTGAAAAAAATAAAATAAGAAGAAAAGGAAATAGATCACAGAAAGAGAAAGCTGAAAAGAAGGCTCAGGACCAGATTGAGGGTTCTGTAATCCCTCAACTTTAGTGAATTGTTCATGCTAATACAATTGCACCTAATGTAACCTAATCTGGGTGAACCCCACAGTACAGATTCTTTAGTACGTACTGCTTAGATAGGAGATTTGATCCATGGGGAAAAGCCAGTGAAGTAGAAATTGGAATTAGGCTCTTAACTGAGGAAATGAAAGTCTAGATGATCATTGAAATACCACTGGAGAAAGCTCTTCTGATTAAAACTACAGTGCTGGGCCAGCCACTCACATGGTTGGTTGTGTGGACTGTTCCCTCGGACTTAGATCACACAGGGCTGTGAGCAGATGACTATGGGGGAGGGGCACTGACCCATGTGCCTCTGAGGACCCAAGACTGTGATGTCCCAAATGAAGAGTGAATGGAGCAGGGGTGCTGGTTGAATGCTCCTCTCTCACATGTATAACAGTTGCTAGTAGTCTGAGACAAATGATGTAGACACCCAAATTTTAGGATGGAATGGAAAATGTGGCACCTAGAAACGATTATAGTTGTTCTCAGAGATGGCACTGTTCTTTCCCCCACACCGTGTCAATTTCCTCTTGCCTCAGGAATTCCTGAAGCCCTACTTTTCCCATTTCAAGTGTTTTCTGCCATCTCCCTAAGAGTGATTTGGGCAACGAAGACACATGGCCAATTGCCTTTCTATTAGGGATGCTCAATGTGCAGACATGAACATGCTGAAAATACCCAAATTCATGAAACCAAATTAGTGCGATCCCTGAGGAACATACGTGATCACCTTGCACGTTTGAGGAGATCATCCGTTTCCTCCTGCGAGTTTCTCTGCCTCCCTGCTCAGCCCCCAGTAGTTTCTCAGGGTAACTTAGAGGACCCTGCTTGGCCTGCACAATCTAGAAGAATTTTGTTGACCATGGTTTGGGCAGCAATGTCCCGGCACGAGTTCAAGTTCTCCAAAAGGGTAACTTTCATAAAGTTTTATTAGCTAAACCCTTGCCCAATATGAAGTTTGCTCCCAATCCGCATACTTTTTCTAAATCCCTTAACAGTGAACCAGATCCCATGAGCTGAACAACAAGCTAGGAGTGTTTAATTCACTTTGTTTTCTCCCTTAACATTCCATGGTTGGTGTACCATCAGAATCCCTGCAACATTTTGTTCTACCTACAATGTACAACCTGATAGGGTCTGGAAAATTTAGATGGGGTGAGGAGGATTCAGACAAATCAGATTCGCTGGGCGGGGAAGAGTCACTCTGTGAGCAACAACCATTGGCTTCCAGAGAATACCAGACCTCTCTAGAGAAAGGGAAAGGTCAGGTTCATATATTTCCTATCTTTCATATTGTAGTGCCTGGTACAATTCACTCCAATAGGGAGTATTCTCCTTTTAAGGCCCCTCAAGATACCCTGTACTAGGTGGATGCTGGTGTCTTAGTTTCATCTTCATAGTTCACATATCCATGGAAAACTGGTTAGATAAGAGAGAAGACCCATTTTTCCAAACTTCAAGTATGTCATTCCTGCAGTAGATCCAAGATCTGAGGGACAGAGATTAGATTAGCATTCCAGGCAGAAATAAGAGCATAAGCAAAGGCCCTGTGGCAGGAGAGGGCACAGACCGGAAAGAAAATCAAGGTGCTGGACCGCCAAGGCAGAGGAAGTATGGGGTGGAAGAGGCTGGGGCAGTAGTTAGAATCAGACTACACAGGGCCTTATAGGTCCTGTTAAAGATCTGGGTCTGAATCCTAAAAATAATGAGAAATTATTGAAATTTTAATAAAGCAGGAAGCAGATGAGCGGCCTGATCACATTGGCTGCATCTGTGGAGGAGCTCTGGCGTGGAGAACAGATTGGAGGGGCACTGGTGTGGAAGCAGCATTTCAGACGTGAGGCGCTGGCCGGTTGAACCACGGTGGTTCGGGGAAGCAGCAAGGAGTGAACAGATTCCAGCAACATCCTCGGGCAAAAGGGACAAGACGTGGTGACGGACCAAATGCGGGGAAGGAGGTGTCAGCAATGACCTTCCTGCCTTGGAAGCGCCCAGCGCTCAGCTCAGCTTTCCTCCTTCTCTGCTGCCTCTTCTGGAAGAGGCAGACCCCCCAGGGAAAAGCAGCGTCAAATGCTAAGTTGATCTTTTAGGTTTTCCTTTGCCTCCCGGATCTTAGCACTGTCCTTTTTCACTGCTTATTTTGGGTCTCTGAGGCCTCAGAAAGACTTTATATTTTGTCCTGTTTTTCTAGCTTTTCTCTGAGGGAGGCTTGGCCCGTCACTAGCTGAAATGGAAGAAACAGTGTCCAGTCGACCTCAGAGACTCTGATCTCTGCCCCGCCCCGTCCTGATCCCTCACAGGGTCACTGAGCTCTTGCAGTTGGGAGACCCAAGTTCTGGCCCAGACTCTACCACTGACTTTCCCTGTGACCTTGGACATGCCCCTTCCCACTCTGGGCCCCACTTTTCTCATGTGGTGTCTACCTCACATGCTTGTGGTGTGAGGTAGAATGTAAGTATATCAGGATGTTTGTTCAAGGTGATGTGACTTGTGGTCTCTAAGACCCACCTGAGAGCCATGTCCTGTAGTTTCTGCCACCAACTATGACCTTGGGCACCCAGGCAGATCAGCAGTCACTCTGCACAGTCTGATGTCCCTGGGGTCCCTCCCAACTTCACAGCAGCTAGCCTAGTTTTGCAGGGCCTGAAGCTTATGTAATTTGGTAGACCCTCTTAAAAAAGAATACCATAGAACAAACACAAAATCAGTTATAAGTGAATATACTTTTTAGAGTGGAAAAAGAAATGTTAATGAATTCAAATTTAAGAGCTAATAAACACCTATATTAGTCAGGGTCCAGGCTGGAGGCAGAATACACAAAGTAACTGGAATGTAAGAAATGTTTAATACAAAGAATTATTCATTGGTTAAAAAAAAAAAGATTTATTGGTAACAGTGGATTAACTTAAAGGGTAAACAGAACTCTAGAGGATATAGGACTAGTAGATAAACGGAGCAACCATAAACTATAGGACTGAAAGTACCCAAGGAAGGAACAAATTTGGAAGAGCTCCCCACCCTCCCATCCCCCAGGGCTGAGATTCAGACCTTGATGGAGAGGGTATGGCTGTGGCCCAGTGGACGTGCAGAAGTTCGTTGAGGTGTCTCAGGCCAGGTCTGACAAGCAGTAAGCCACCTGCTAGGCTGTGGACTAAACTTACTCAGGAGCTCCCTTCTGGGGTGCAAGCAGAACTTGCTGAAAAGCTTCTGCAGGGGAAACGCACTGGAAAGTTGCCCATCAGGCGAGATTTGTTGGCAATCCTCCAGCTGGGTGCCTGGGAGATGTGCCAGGAGCTGGCTGTGGTGCTGGCAGTAACTGCTGAAGCCACCCGTTGGGGTGGCCCTGAAACTTGCATGGGGATAAGCACCATGGGGTGTGGCCAAAAGCCCCAGAAGCCAGAAGAGAAGCAGGAAAATCCAGAAGAAAGAAGAGAAGCGTCTTTGTCCTCCAGTGTCCCTTCAGCACCCTCCTCCGGCAAAGCTTGATATGATGCCAGCAGGCAGTGGGGAAATGGTTACATGGCTCAGCCCAGTATCACAAAGCGGAGCAAAGAAGGGTGGGTAGGAACTGAGAAGCCATAAAGTGATGGCTGGCACAATCCAGGAAAATGACCTATTTCATCACCATCATCATCACCCATTAATTGCTCGACATAACCTTATTATACATTTTTCTTACCCTTTCTGGCTTCATACTTTTGACTTTGAATACTTACTCATATGACACTTATTTTGTGACACTGTTTTCTACAGCAAGACTAGAAAAGTAATCCAGTATTTCTTCTAGCATGCTTGATGGAAATCTATTTTTTTAGTATTGATAGTTCAGAAAGAGTAGCCTCCACCTTCAAAGGCTTTTGTTAAAGTCCCTTCTGTAACTGCACTGCTGGTCTCTTCAATAGCTTGGAGTGAGGGCCTAGGGTGCTACTGGCTGTTGAGTGGGGGACACGGGGGTGGCTTCCCAGCAGGGAAGGAGGAAGGGACAGGGCACATGTAGAGGACGGACACCCAGCTCGAGCAGCGCAGCCGAGCAGAGGTGTGCTGGGGTGGCTGCTTTCTCCACTTAGTCCTGGAGGGGAACCTGCTGAGCCTGGGAAGGGACCCCCAACAAGCTAGAGTCTTTGAGGCTTAAGCTTCACTAATTTGACCATCAGTCCACTTCTGCCACTACAGAATAGCACAACTGACTTCCTACCTGTCCTCGGAGGACTTTGGGTGGTTTCTGAAATTCTGCTTTAACCTCAAATGTTGTGGACATTATTCAAAGGCCATTACTCTTATGGAAGAGTTTTAGAAACCAGGCAGCCTCTTGGGATAAATGTCCAGATCCCTCCCAAGGGGTTATTTTAGAAGCAGCAGCGGTCACGGCAACTCTAGCCAGTTATTTTTTTAAGGACAGTTATCATGAGTACTAAGGCATAGCAAGTAGAGTTATTTTTATCTTCTTTTATCAACTAAATCACTTCTTTCAAACATGAACTAACTTTTGAAACAGGGATGGCTGTGGTCAGAATCAATATTTCCCCCAAGACAAGCCTACTTCAGAGAACAGTGCATCTCCTCCAGTTTTACTGAGATCTAACAATCCCAGACAGGACGCACGCAGGAGGACGACTAATGATTTTCCAGTTCCGGTCCCGCCCCTCCCTCTCCAACACCCCTCCGTCCAACCTATATTCTGGGCCACTCTTTCTTGGATGGAAAACTAGAAAGATTTGACATGTTGTTAACTATATTCTTGTTCATGGTTTTTACCCCAGATTTCTATACATTCCTGAGTAGAAAAAAATACAGGCACTGGAAAGTTTAAGGCTAATTTTTCCCAAAGGTTATTCTTAGTGTGGGCTAGAGGATAGGGAGGTGGATGAGGGGAGAGCATTTATCCCATGAGGAGGGAAATTGAGGCCCCAGAGAGGCTTACTTGCTTCAGCCATGTCTGCCCTCCATCTGGTATTCTTAGATGCCAGCTACACCGATCTCCCTAACCTTCTCTGCCACCTTATTTATATTCATCTCTATCACAAGAGAAAACTCAACTATCACTCAATATCCAGAAGCAATAATTTTTTTTTTTTTGCGGTACGCGGGCCTCTCACTGTTGTGGCCTCTCCCGTTGCAAAGCACGGGCTCCAGATGCGCAGGCTCAGCGGCCATGGCTCACGGGCCTAGCCGCTCCGCGGCATGTGGGATCTTCCCGCACCGGGGCACGAACCCGTGACCCCTGCATCGGCAGGCGGACTCTCAACCGCTGCGCCACCAGGGAAGCCCAATTGTATGGTTTTTTAAATGAGCCAAATAAAAAGATAGATGACAGATAGAAAATATTTGCAACTTATATCACAAAAAATGAACTTCAATACCTAATATAGCCAGACCCTAAAAATTCTACATACCAACATTATCCAAGTAGAAATACAGTAAGAACAAAAGATACTATTTGTAGCAGCCACTGAACCTTTGGAGTGCCAGAGAAAGGCTGGGGTGTAGGAACGGGTGGGAAAAATCTGTCTCCAAAATTCATATGTTGAAGTCCTAACCCCCAGTACCTCAGAATGCGACTGTGTTTGGAGATAGGGTCTTTAAAGAGGTAACTGGGTTATAATGAAGTCATGGGGGTGGGTCCTGATCCAATATGACTGGTGTCCTTATAAGAAGAGGAAATTTGGACACAGGCATTGCACAAAAGGAAGACACAGGGAGAAGACAGCCACCGACAAAGCAAGGAGAGAGGCCTGAGAAGAAATCAACCCTGCCGATACCGTGATCTTGGATTTTCAACCTCCAGGACTGTGAGAAAATAAATTCCTGTTGTTTAAGCCCCTAGTCTATGGTACTTTGTTATAGCAGCCCTAGCAAACTAATAGAGCCCTGAAGCAGCTCTGTTTGTGCTCAGAGAATCACAGAAGATTCTCTCACTTTCTGTCTTCAGGATGCTCCCAATTGTTGGCTTTCTTCTTTCAGCCCAGCTTCCTGAAACATAGCTACTGAAGGTTTGGTGCCCCAGGGAAGGGCTCCGACTGGTCCAACAGGAGTCAAGTCTCCATCCATAGACCAATCACTTGAGGCCAGGAGGGTGGTATAGAATGATTGGTTCAGGCAGTCTCAATTGATCAAAGGTTCTGCCTGCCACTGCCACTGGTCTTGCTAATTTAAAGCAAGCCAGACTTCCTATCTGAAGCTCCCCACTCCCTGACCTTCCAAAGTATCGCCCTGAGGAGAGCCACTTGCATGACAGATGAGGTAGACTTGAACCAGTGGCCTCTGAAAATCCAGAAGGACCCTGGACCCTCTTTTAAAACATACATGTTCCCGGTAGCAGTTACATGTTGAATTAATTGTTATGCTATTAATTTCTTGGTTGCTTCCTTTCTTTTTCTTTGTAGACGAATTGAGCAGAGAGTCCTAGATATTGTGGAAAAGTTCAAACAATAGTTCTGAGAGGGAAGTGAGGGGAAAGAAACAAGTTTCATGGACTTAAAACTTTTGCTGGGGCAGCCTCTGCCCTTTGAGTTCTAAGAACTCTTCGTGTGAGATGTAGAGTCCACCTAAATATGTGGACTTCTCATTTAGATGATACCTAATCTAGGGGGTCTTAGATCAGTAAACAGAACTGACGGGTTCTCTGAAACTATTTATCTCTTAAGGTACCATAATCTCACTGTGTACCCCAAAAGAGAAAGTCAAAGAAACCTCACAGAATTCCAGCTTCTAGGTTCCACCATCAATTGAAAATTGTGTACAAAAGCCCTATCTTCCCTGGGTCACTGGCTTTTAGAAGTTTCTCAACTTCAAAGGTTTACTTGTAACAAGTAGCAGCCAAACCTCATGCTGTCTAGTCACCCACTAGGATGGAGTCGTGGGAAGAGGACTGGGAATGGATCAAGACGACGACGACAGGTGGTTGGACTTTCCTGGTGGTCCAGTGCTTAAGACTCCATGCTCCCAATGCAAGGGGCATGGGTTCAATCCCTGGTCAGGGAAGATCCCGCATGCCACGTGGCATGGCCAAAATAATTGAAAATTTAAAAAAAATTTTAATTAAAAAAAAAAGACAAGAGGTGGTCAAGTTCCAGGAGAGCAACAGGACAGGTGATGGTGAAGCAGGGGGTGGGGGTTGGGGGGAGGGGGGTAGGCAGGGAGTTGGGTCAAAGGAACCAAGGCTAAGAATTTGAGGAACAATGGGCAGATACCCAAAGTACAAAATCTGGACCATAAGACTGGGCCAATGTCTAGGCAAGGAACTTGGGTAACAGGCCTGGGGCCGCAGCAGCAAGTCTGTCTGAGGATCCTGGATAGAGGCTGCTATGCCAGAGACTCCCTTCTGCATATGGCCCTGGCCAGGTTGGGTGCCAATGGGATTTGGTAGTGTTTATTAAAATGTTTCCATGGTCCCCCATCTGCCTCTGAATCTCCTGGTTGGCTTATTCAAAATACAAATTACTTAGCTTCCCCTCATCCAGAGCCACCTCTTCCTACCAGATCAACCATAGGGCCAGTACTGAAGAAAGAGCCTTTTCATAACTCCCCACCATTATTTTTATGTACTTTAATTTTTAGAACTTTACTGAAGTAGAGATCTGTGCCTTCAGAGAGGGGTAAATAGACATGACTAGATGGAAAGGTATTCTTGATACTGGAACAGCAGTCAGAAGCACTATTTCCCCAACTTAGTAGGTCTGGAAAGTTTGGCCCATGAGCCCCTGTCTCATCACCTCACCTTGACACTTCCAAGCTCCCCATTCCTACTGTCCCTACTCGAAAGCTCAGTATGACTCCCATATCCCAGAATGACAGACTTGAGACAGGAAGTCCTCAGGCTCCCCTCCTCCAATGGGTAGGGACTTAAAATAAGGTCACTGCTCCTGGCAGACTGGCTCAGGACAAGGCATTCCCACCAACCTTGGCTCTACCTCCAATATGAGACCCAGCTCACAGGGTGGGCTGCTTTGACTCCCATTTTTTAGTGTGTCTCTGCTAGTGCTTTGGGGAACTGAGGCTCTGGCCCTAATTGCTGACTGTTGGGTTTCATTTTGCCTCCACCATTTCCGGAGACTCTGCTTTGTGCCTGGTTGTATATGCCCTTCAGACTCCATCCAATCAGCCCCATCCCAAGTGTCTGTCTAGTTCCAAACCTAACACATGGTAAATGCTATGAGAGGTAGCATGGATCTAAGGTGAAACCACAAGACCACAGGTCTGTCTTGGTTCTGCTGTCACCCTTGGGAAGCCCTGGGTCAATCAGTTCCCATTAGAATACACGGACAGCTGTGTAACTTTAGACCACCAGTCCATGAATCCAGATAACTGAGACAACAACTGTCAACCCCCAAATCTAAGATATTCCTGTGGGTGATCTATAGGACCTGTATGCAACAATGAATCAGCTCCCTCTCTGCTTCACTTTGATACCCCAAACAAAGCCTCACTCAGAGGTTCATTAAACTGCCATATTGAAACTTTAGAACCAGCCATATGAAAAAAAAAAAAATCACTCCAGTTGCAAACATTAAGCTTTTGAAGGAGACCAAATACACACTTACTCAATACAGCCAGGTCTCAGCTTCCCCATCTGTAAAACTAGGCTCAGTCCCCAGATCCCTCAGGATGACCAGCAGCTCCCAATGCCAGGAAAGTGCTTCAACAACATCAGGTGAGCTGTACAAATGAGAGGTAATTTGACAAGTCAGCCAGCACGGAGCAGCCAGTCAAGTCAATGCAAAGTGCTCTAATGCACTTAAAAGCCCAGAAGCAAGCCCAGGCTGAGTAATAATGGCCTAAACACCACCAGGGATTTCCCCAGGTCTAATTTCCAGGCCTGATGGCCATGGTGTTCCATCTCCATTGGGCTAATTAAGGCACAGGAGACAGAATCTGACAGAGAAGCTCACCCTGGCCTTGGTCTAGATTTATGGAGAAGAGAAGTTGCCAAGAAGGTAAATTAGACATCAACAGGGCTTCCCCCAGGATGCTGAGGTCTCAGGAGCATTAAGGCTGTGAGATTTAAAGTGAATACAGATCAGGGCTATGCAGAGAGACCAGGAGGTGTGGGAGTTAGAGCAAGATCTCTTCCATTTGCTAACCATGTGGTGCTGGTGTACTCCACTATTCCAGTCCTTCACTTCTTCATCTATAAACTATAGCTAACGTTATCTATCCCAAAAGGTTGTTGTAAGAAATGAAACATATGTAAAATGGCAGTATTGGGCCTGGCACAGAATGAGTGCCCAGTAAATAGTAGCTATTTTTATATTATGTTATAGTTGTCATGTTTTCTGCTATAGTGAAATATTCACACAAGACCTGAGAAGTGAAAGACTATTTATCTTTCAGACCCAAAGACCCAGCCGAGCCCTGATTGGGACATATGTTCCTTTGGGGAAGATATGTTTACATGGGATGTATCTGCCTAAGGGGGCTACTTTTTCCTCTCAGCTTCTTCGAATACCAGTCACTTTAGCCAAATTTATACAATTTATCTCTCCCGCAGAATTCCTTAATCTTAGCTTGAGATGCTCCCCCCTCCCATTTCTAACCCCTTTCCCACCAGTGCCATGAGCCACATTGGACCATCATACCTGTTCTCCCAACATCATACCTATGGACCACCATAGCCTGTTCTCCCAACAAGTACAGAGGAATCCATACCTCTCTCCTAGTCATTCTTATCACTAACTTTCCAAAATCAGTTTATCTACATAATATCCCTGATTCTGAGCCAGGAAGGTAGGTGCTAGCCGTTAAAATTCTCAGCTCAATGGAGGAAGAGTAAAGAAATTTCTATTGAGTAGAGCTGTCCAACATATATACATATACATATATGCACACATACTTTGTGAGAGAGAAATTCAAAGGGCCAAAGTCTAAATCAAAGTCCACCAAGTTCAAACATTAGAAGACACATTATTATTAAGAGTTTACTTCTCCCCAAAATTAATCTGTAGATTAATTCCAATCAAATTCCCAAAGGATATTTTTTGTTGAAATAGATGAGTTAATTATAAATTATATGTGGCAATGCAAAGGACCTAGAGCAGTCAAAGGAATCTTGAAACAGAACGAAGCTTAAGGACACACACTACCTGATTTCAAAATGTACTATTAAAGCCACAGTAATCAGAAGAATGTGGTATTAATGTAGAACAGATAAATAGGTTAATGGCAGAGAATGGAGTCCTGAAATAGGCCCACACATATAAAGACAATTGATTTGCAATGAAGGCACCAAGGCAATTCAATGGAGGAAAAGAAATTCTTTCAATAAGTAGGAGCTGAAACAATTAGATAAACATGTGGGAAAAAAATGAACCTTGACTCCTGTTGCACACCACACACAAAAATTAATTTGAGATGGATTATTGATTTAAACATAAAAGCTAAGACTACAAATTTTCTAGGATAAAAACCCAGGAGAATAGGCAGATATTCCTTATAAAAGACACATAAGAAATAAGAATTTTCTTATACAAGAAATTTTTGATAAACTGGATGGCCTCAAAATCAAAATATTCTGCTTATCAAAAGACACCATTGAGAAAATTAAACGGAGAACCACCTGCTGGGGGAAAATAATCACAATACATATATATCTGAAGAAAGACTTGTATTTAGAATATATAAGGGACTCCTACAAATCTACATCAAAAGACAAACAGTGCAAGTAAACATGGGCAAGAGACTTTGAACAGATATTTCACAAAAGAAGGTATACAAATGACCAATAAGCCCATGAAAAGATGCTCAGCATCATTTGTCATCAGGGAAATGCAAGTTAAAACCATTATGAGATACCATCTCACATCCACTAGAAAGGTTATAATTAAAACAATTTACAACACCAAGTACTGACAAGAATGTGGAACAACTGGAACTCTCATATACTGTTGGTATGGACTAATTTGCTGGTACACAATTACTTTGAAAATGGTTTGGCAGTTTCTTATAAAGTTAAATATACAACCATCCTATGACCTGCTAGGTATTTACTTAAGAAAAATGAAAACTTTTTTCCTAAAAGAGACATATAAGAATGTTTATAACAACTTTATTCATAATAGTCAAAAACAACCAAGTGTCCGTCAATAGGAGAATGAATAGACAATAGTAAAATATTCACATAATGAACTACTTTTTAGCAATAAAAATATAACAACTGATACATGCAACAACATGTATGAATGAATCAATGTACATACATGAATTTGAGATTCACGGATGAATCTCAAAAATATTATGTTTCATAAAAGAAGCCAGACAAAGAAGAGAACATACTGTATATTCCATTTATATGAAGTTCAAGGATAGGTAAAATGAATTTGTGGTCATAGAATTCAGAACAGTAGTTACCCATGGGGGATAGGATTTACTAAAAGGGGGCATGAAGGAACTTCCTGGGCTGATGGAAATAGTTTATGAATTGATTATAATGGTAGTTACATAATCACTGATCAAACTTCATCAGACCATATACTTAAGATCTATGCATTTTACTGTATGTAAATTTTACCTAAAAAAAAGAAAAAGACCTTTAAACACACATTTCATTCTAGTTAGTCGGTTTGCTTTTTCACAGTGGGATGTTAGTAATTCAGAAGCTGGAGCTAATGAGTGAATTCATTGAGGATAATGAAAGCCAAGTTTCTCACTCTTGAAGAAGAGCGTTACGAAATATGGAAACAGGAAGACTACAATAAACCTTGGAGTGTTAGATTGGAATAGAGGAATCAGAATGAATGGTTTATAATATAAGGTTTTTATTTAGAGATTGATATATTTCCTAGCCCTGAAAGCTGGGAGGGGCTCGAAGCAATGACTCCAGTAGCAATGAACACACCCAGTGCCCAGATTTGATTTCTAAATACTATTCTTCTCTAAAAGGAGAATGGCTCCTTGAAGAAAGCGTTGATTCCAGGAATGGGGCAGGGATAGTACAGTATGAATCTGAAACATCTCATCCCACCAGAAAATATGGATGTGTTAAAAAAAAAATGGTGGGAGCATGTCTGAAGGACACAGGAGCCTACCTGACAAGGCTCCCACTGGCTGAACCTTAAACAATTTGGGAGTCCAATTAAATAATCATGAGGAAACAATTTGAGCATCAAATTGGGTGAATCCTAACCCACGGAATAAAATAAAGAAT
This sequence comes from Pseudorca crassidens, assembly GCF_039906515.1. Lineage (NCBI taxonomy): Eukaryota > Metazoa > Chordata > Mammalia > Artiodactyla > Delphinidae > Pseudorca > Pseudorca crassidens. Next base: position 147,292,421 of record NC_090296.1, on the reverse strand, counting down.
CCACAAATCCATTCTGACATAAATAAATATATGCTGACAACTCTTCCTTATGCATAGAAGAAATAATAAATGGAAGAATAATAGTTTTTAAATTATCAGTGAAAGCTAGAATTAGTGGGTGAAAGTTTGATGAGTAACAGGGTGTTTACATAATCTCAAAGTATCTCCCGTAACTACAAAGGGGATGATAGAACTTTACAGAGAAGAAACTTGGTGGACACCTTCTTAACCAAGTGATCAAAGTTAACATCACCAAAATTATGACAAACTGACAACAAGTCCCTCCTAATATGATACATAAACAATAACACAACATCACTCCTGGGGCACATCTGCCAAAAATTAAAAATTTAAAGCTAATCAGAGGAAACACCAAAGTAACCCAAATCAAGGGACATGCTATCAAATAACTGACCTGTAGTCTTCAAAAATGTCGAAATCATGAAAGGAAAACAAGCTCTAGGAACCGTTCCAGACTTAAGAGACTAACAATTCATGACGACTAAATGCAATGAATAATTCTGGATTGGATTCTGAACCAGAAAAGAATAGCTATAAAAAGGAACGAAATTGGGTCATTTGTAGAAACATGGATGCATCTAGAGACTGTCATAGAGAGTGAAGTAAGTCAGAAAGAGAAAAACAAATATCGTATATTAACGCATATATGTGGAATCTAGAAAATGGTACAGATGAACCGGTTTGCAGGGCAGAAATTGAGACACACATGTAGATAACAAACGTATGGACACCAAGGGGGGAAAATGGCGGGGGAGGGGGTGGTGTGATGAATTGGGAGATTGGGATTGACATGTATACACTGATGTGTATAAAATGGATGACTAATAAGAACTTGCTGTAAAAATTAATAAATAAAATAAAGTTGAAAAAAAAAAAGAAAGAAAGACAACCTGGTCCTGGGCAGGGGGCATGGACACCCACGTGCTTCTCTGGACGAAGCACTACAAGGAGATACCACCACATGCCTGTTGGAACATCTAAAATTAAAAAGACTGATTGTGTCAAGTGTTTGTGAAGATGTGGAGGAACTTGAACTCATATACTGTTGGTGGAAATGTAAAATGGTACAACTATTTTGGAAAACAATTTTTCATTTCTTGAAAAATGAAACAAACACCTATACCATATGACTAGTCATTCCACTCCTAGGTATTTACCCAAGAGAAATGAAAGCATTCAATACGTGTACATGAATATTCATAGCAGCTTTATTTGTAATCACCCCAAACTGGAAACAACTCAAGTATCTATCAACAGATAAATGAATAAAAATGTAGCATATCCAAAAAAAAAAAAAAAAAAGAATAGCTAAAAAGGACACAATTGGAACAACTGACAAAACTGAATATGGACCATGGGTTGACAGAGAGTATTGTATCAGTGTTAAACTTCCCAGTTGAGATCCTTGTACCGTGATTATGTAAGAGAATGTCCTGGTTCTTAGGAATACAGACTCAAGTATTTAGGGATAAGGGGGGCTGTCTTAGCCAGTTTGGGCTGCTATAACAGACAACTGTAGACTGGGTGGCTTATAGACAACAGAAATTTATTTCTCACAGTTCCGGAGGCTAGCAAGTCCAAGATCAAGGTGCCAGCAGATCTGGTGTCTGGTGGGGACTCCCTGGTTCACAGATGGCCGTGTTCTCACTGTGTCCTCACATGACAGAAGGAACAAGGGAACTCTCTGGGATCTCTTTTATTTAAGAGCACTAAGCTTATTCAGGAGGGCTCTACCCTCATGACCTAATCACCTCTGAAAGGCCCCATCTCCAAATGCCATCACATTGGGGATTAGGTTTCAATGTATGAACTTGGGAGCGGGACACAAATATTCAGTCTATCACAGGGTCCAATGTCTGCTACTTACTCTCAGGTGGTTCAAATAATAACGATAATATGCACTTATATATGATATATAGGTATGTGTATGTGTGTATGTGTACAGAGAGAGATTGATAAGAAGCAAGTGGGAGAAAATATGCAAACAGTTGGTGAATCTAGATAAAGGGTATACAGAAGTCCTTTGTATTGTTTTTGCAACTTTTCTAAAAGTTTGAAATTACTAGATCAAAATTAAGTTTTATGCATTAGTTATTTTGACTCTGTATTCTTTTTAAATATAGCAAGAATGAAGGTATTTTTATTCCTTTCCCAGACCTCAAAACTCATGGAAAAAAATAGAAGATGTGATCACTGATGAGGTGAAGCTGTCCAAATCTGAAATCTGGATGGAGACAAGAGATCAGGCTGAGAGCCAACACATGCTTCTCCAGCTGGGTGTCTAGGGAAGAAGAATCTGAGAGAAAATTGATAGTGCAGGACCTTTATCAGGGACTGCTCTTAAATCAATACCTCTGGAAGAAAGGGCATGGAAGCAGGATTGGACAGAGAAAGGAAAAGAATTGTAATGCTATCTTGATAAGAGCCTCAGTCCTTCCCCTGGGGAATCTCTGGAGCTGGGATGGCTCTTGGGAAATGCCCCTGGTTTAGACGAGGGGGCTGAACCTTTATATCCCTGCGTGAACCAGTCATGGGATGACAGCAAAGGAAGGAGAGGGAACCCAAGAGAAGTTACAGAAAAGGGGAGAGTGGATATAACATGATCTCAAGGGAGACCCGATTCAAATCAGGTGTGAGGATAGACTTAGAAAGATGTAGATATGCTTCTTCTGGACTAAGCAGGAAAGTGAAGATAAATCACTTTTAAACAGTAAGCAGGTAAATCAGCTTATTCATGGACATCTAAAGACCTAAGATATGTTTGAATTGAGATAAAATTATGCGCTGTTCCCAATCCCAGTTTATTTTATGATTTATGAACATAGATGAGTTTCTTTCATGTGCTGCAGAAGATACAATAAAAAGCTAGAGGTGATACTGGGCAGACCCCCTGGCATTTGTTGGTGGAAATGTGGGCTTGTCACAAGTCCAAGCTGGGCTCCTGGTCCAAACACCAAAAAGAATGAGCCTTTCCAACATCATGGTGCTGTGCAACTTGTCTTGGAATCTGGACAATGCAGTAGCCCAGCTCTTGTAGCATTCCCATGTGCCTTTGAACCTGGATCCAAGAGATTTGTAGCAGCCCACATGGACTGACAACAACATTCCTTATGTTTTATTAATAAATTTTTCTCGATTACTTTACGGTATATGCAAGATTCTCAAAAGTGATTGATTTTATCAGAGCCAGCTAGCAACGAAAAGTATGACCAAGATGAACTATGTAACTCACTACAGGGACTGCTTGAGTTTCCAAGTCTTTTCTTCTTGCTTTGTCTTGAAGGCTAGTTTTACAGCATGAATGCAGCTCCTCTCCCTCTTCCTTAGGAAGGTCCAGCTTCATGCTGTAGGGTACATATCCTGTTTCAAGGAGTCGTGGATTATTGCCCCTTTTAAAAATCTTTCATGCAGTTTTTCTCTTATGACAGGGTTTCTCAACCTTGACACTATTGACACGTTGGGCTGGATAATTCTTTGTTGTGATGGAGAGTGGAAGAGGTTCTGTCCATTACAAGTTTAGCAGCATCCCTCGTTTCTATCAGAAGTACCCCAACTTCCCGCCAGTTGTGACAAAAATGTCTCTGGATGGTTCCAGATGTCCTCCCAGGGGCAAAATTGCCTCTGGTTGAGAACCACTGTCTTAAACTGAAATATTTTATAACTGCTACACTTTATAGCCTGTCTGTTTACTCCCAATACAAGGCTTTTATAAAAACCTGGGTGAGGTGTAATCCCAACATCCAACTGTCTCCCCAGGCATCTGTCCATCTCTCTGTGTTTGTAAATTGCATGCCTCATTGATCCTTCTTTTCACAGAGTCCATTATCTATTCGTATTTTGACTCTAAGAGATGTTTGCACAAATCATGTCTGGTAATTTAAAAGCATCATGGTCTCAGTAATTTAAAAGCTTCCTGCCAGCAGGCATTTCCCACTATTGACCGTGGTCTTCTGGAAAAAAGTATGTTGCTTTTGCATGAGTATGGTTGGATCTCCCATTCTATTCCAAAGCTTCATCTTGTCTACAAACAAAATAATTGAGCATTTAGAGTTTGTATTCATTTGTCTGCAATTTTAGTCCCTTGGAGATGCTGACCGGACAATATCTCATGATGCTGCTGCAGGACAGGAGCAGCAGCAGGCAGTAGACTTCTACACTGAGAGCAACGGGAAGATTATTGTCCTATCTCTGCCTCCTCCCTTCCATTCTGAATGGGTTTTCTTTTTTAAGTCATTGGCATACTTCCTAATTTCAGACAGGTTTTGTGGGTCTAGCAGTGTTTGGAAATCCATATTGTGTATTGCATATTAATAAGCTATTTTTTTCCTTTTCTTGGAATAACTTTGCAATCTGGAAATGATTCCATGTGGTAGAAATTGGTCCTCCCAATTTTGCTTAGAGAAGAAAAAAGAACATAGGCTTAGCAGCTAATTTCCCTATAATACTAAGTAAATTTAGCAAAGGCCTTCCCTCTGAACCAGCTGTTTCTCTTTCCATGTCTTCTATAAGCAATCCACTGCTACGCATATATCTGGAGAGAACCATAATTGAAAGGATGCATGCACCCCGATGTTCACTGCAGCACTATTTACAACAGCCAGGACAAGGAAGCAACCTAAATGTCCATCGACAGAGGAATGAATAAAGAAGATTGCAGAGACATGGATGGACCTAGAAATTGTCATACAGAGTGAAGTAGGTCAGAAAGAGAAAAACAAATATCGTGTAGTATCACTTATATGTGGAATCTAGAAAAAATGGTACAGATGAACTTATTTACAAAGCAGAGATAGAGTCACAGATGTAGAGAACAAACTTATGGTTACCAAGGGGGGAAGGGGGGATGGGACAAATTGGGAGATTAGGATTGGCATACATACACTACTACATATAAAATAGGTAACTAATGAGAACCCACTGTATAGCACAGGGAACTCTACTCAGTGCTCTGTGGTGACCTGGATGAGAAGGAAATCTAAACAAGAGTGGATATGTGTATACGTATAACTGATTCACTTTGCTGTACAACAGAAACTAACACAACATTGTAAAGCAACTACACTCCAATAAAACAAACAAACAAACAAACAAACAAAAAACTCCATGACACGTTCTGTATGTTCCAGTCTTACAACAAGGTCATACATCTGAGCATTCTGTCCTTCTCTCTCTGGAAAATCGTTCAACTCATATATTTGTTACTCTGTCATTCGTTCAAATAAATTAATGAGAGAAAAGAAATGAAGACATGTATACAAATAACTAAGGCAGAGAGTAGAAAGCAGTATGTGTATCATGCAAGACTTATCAGTTAAATATTATGAGGGTTCATTTATTTGGGTTGCTTTTACTTTGTGAGGTCCTGAAATATTTCTTACTATGATTGTCTGTCCTCAAAATATTAAAGGCACAATTCAGTGTCTTCTGCTGTTATGGCTTATCTGAGGGTCATGCTGAACCCTCAGAATAATTTCCTGTGGCAAAAAGATCATGGCTCTGCAGGCCCAGGGGACAGGGCAATCTCAGTAAGCTGCCTCCTTTGCTGCACACAAGCGGGCCCATCTTCACCTCGTGGCAGGTTACTGGTGGGGTTAAATGTATACTACTGCCACAAAGTAAACAGAACAAAAAGTAAGTTTCATGACAGATGCGTCTGGCATCTTCTCAATATTTCTTCTCCAGTGGTGTCTTTTCCTTCCCACCCTCATTAGAGAAATCCACCATTAGTCAGTTCAAACACTAAAGAATTTTAACTGGAGTATGAGGGAATTCAGAAGGCCCAGAGCTGGCATGTTCCTTATGAGTGTAACAGCCATTCTTCCGGCCCTGTCCCTAGAGTTTGGGTTCTTCTACTCTTCAGGCAAGGCCACGAAGATCTTTGAGAAGCACATTTTACATTAGTTTTATTCCTGACTGGGTTCGGGTTCACGTTTAGGGCAGAGAATGCTAATTGTCCCCTAATATCCATCCTCTCCTTCTTCCTTTTAGTAACAGAACTTCCTGAGTTTTGAATGAACACTTGCCCAGCAAGTTAGAGACAGCATTTCCCAGCTTTGTAGCTAGGTATAGACAGGTGTCGCAAGGTCACCAGAGAGTAAGTGGAAGAGCTAGGAGTCAAATATACATAAACAAAGAAGATAGTCTATCTATTTTCTCACCCTGTCTCCCAAAAGTGAAAATGATGAAAATAAGGAGGCCGTTTGTGGATAAAGGAGAGAATTCTAGGACAGCAGTTTGATTGTTCTCTTCCTTTCCAGAAGTGATATTGATGGCCACCATGGAAGAGCTGGGAGGGGCAGGTGTCATTTGCCAGAGAAGGTGAGCTGGGAGAAGAGCCAGTGCAGGGCATGATAGGAGTCTGCTATGCAAAGGTTTGGTAGGCAGCGCTGGGTATCCAGAGCAGGCAGGTTAAGGGGCGGGAGGGAACTGGACCCAGACAGCCACGTCCAGTATGGCCATTCCTTTTTTTTTTTAATACAGCATGTTCTTAATAGTTATCTATTTTATACATATCAGTATGGCCCTTCCTTGACCACATGCAGCAGCCTCGAGCTGGACTGAAGGAAGTGGGTGGCTGTCTCAGACACAGAATCTCTGATATGCCAGGTTTAAAAGAGGCCTTGCCAGATAATTAGTCCAACCTCTGGCTCACCATCTGCATCTCATCCCAGCACTTCTTGAGCATGTCCATCAGTACAGACCCTTTGTTGAGTACCTGTTCCCCTTTTGAAAGAAAACAATCCTGCAGAATTGTTAGAAAAAAATAATACTTATTTGCATCCTACTGTGGACATACATCTGGCATTATGATTTTTAAAAATTAATATTTATAGGTCAGTAGTATATTTGTCTTTATTTGCAAGGCTGCTTTAAAATTCACAGATACATATCCCTTCTGGTGTTTGAATGTGAAAGTGTTTTTTTCTTTAGATATTTTAAAAGGTGAGAGTCTGTGGCCCAAGAATTTTCACATGTAATGCTATCCTTCTAAATGGATTTATGGAAAGTTATCTCAGGACTTCTGCTTTTTTGCTGCTGTTAAAAGCTGCTGGCTACAATGTCTCTGCCTTGTGAAAAAATGTGGGGTTTTATTTTAAAATTAGATCCTAGGGTTAATTTAAAGATTATGCCAAGTGTATGTTCCAAATCCACTCATTCCATCTGACCTGCAGGAACACATCTGCTCTGTGTTCGCCCCACCCAACTTCTGACGGTGGCATACATCTGATTCCTTTGATTAAAGAGAAGAGTTTGTTAGGATGTCATGTACAGTATATCAAAGGAGATCAGGCACCCGTCTGCAAGTCAGATGACAAAAGGAGTGATCAGGACGGTACGGCTAAGCAGACATGGTGAAGAGTCAGCTAAGGGGAATGAGTCATAATTTGGAAAAGTGTTCGTTACCGGTGGTTTTGGTAACAATCACGCACAAGTCCCAGGGTGTGTGACATTAAGTGAAGCAAAGTAATTTCCCCAACATCCATCTGTCCCCAGCACAGAATTCCAACCAAACTGTAGAAGCGGCGTGGTCAGGGAGATTCCACAACATTTGGCAATAATTTTCCAAACGGGGATTTGTCCAGCTGTTCAGTCAGTGGATCCAGATTAAGAAAGCGCCTTACCTTTAATCAAAGCATGATGAAAAGCTTTTGTTTCTGAACAGCAAGGCCTAAGAACGTCATTTCCTTTTTATCTGAATCAAAATATACATTGTTTTCTGTATTTTTTTTTTTTAACTTCTAGAGTAATTGGCCTCCACACTGGACCATCACTTGCACTCTCTGTATCTCTTGAGATGTAAGCTATCCATCTTGGTGCTGAGACATAGGAAGAGTTAATGCTTCCTGCATGGAGCTGCTTCCCAGACTGTTAAGTTCTTACTGCTCAGCGTGTGATATACCCCAGCAGCACCAGCTTCCTGTGGACCATTGTTAGAAATGCAGGATCCCAGGCCTCACCCCAGACCTACTGAATCAGAACCAATGGTTCTGGCGGGTTGGACAGTGCATTCTTTTCCTTTCATGGCCTGATCATTCTTAAAAGAGGAAATGATGTCTTGTTATTTATTTAAAATACAAAGCAGGTACTCTGTAAACTGCTTCTGTGTTACACTCATTCTTCAAAACATATTTATGAAGTATAAACAACAAGGTCCTACTGTATAGGACAGGGAACTATATTCAATATCCTGTGATAAACCATAATGGAAAAGCATATTAAAAAGGAATGTCTTTATGTGTATAAGTGAGTCACTTTGCTGCACAGCAGAGATTGGCACAGCATTGGAAATCAATTACACTTCAATTTTTAAAAAATTTTAAAAAATACATTTATGAAGTGATGAGTATGTGTCAAACCCAGTTCCAGGAGCTAGGATAAAAGAGTGAATGGAAAAGGGTCTGTCCCCTTGGAATTTAAATTCTACTGCAATAGACGTATTTCTGGGAAAGCCCTTTTTCTCAGTCTTCACTGTGACGTGTGTCTTCACAGGTTTTTTTACACAAAGCCCATGTCTCTTCTGTTTTCAGGTGCCCCATCCATTAACAAACAGTGTCCCAGGTGGAGAGTGCCCAGTGTGCCTGGATTGTCCTCGGGCCCCTCAGGAGGCTCCATCTCCCTTTCACAAGCCTGAGGCTGAGGGCAGGTTTCCTGATCTTTGTTTTACACGGGTCTCTATCCCAATTCCCCAGGCAATTCAAAGAGCCTCAACCCAGCAAGCCAGGAAGAAATTCCCCCTTGTGACTATGAATGTTGTTTCAGAGGATAAGGAGGGGGAAAGTGGAACACAGTTCTGGATTTTAAGTCCTGCCTGTACATGAAGCCCAAAGGAAGCTTCAAGGAGAGATTTTAGCTGTCTCCTTCATCTCAGCCCTGGCATCCTCTGCTGAGGACAAAGGTCTTCCCTGCTTACCTCCCCAGTCTCTGGTGGGCGTAGTCATTCATGTGCTGCTGGGAACGCCAGAGGGCAAGACACTTCTAGAGAAGCCTGGTTCATCCTGCTGGCAAAGCAGTGAGTTAGGGACTGTTGATGGAGAGGGCAGCCAAGGCTGGATCTCACTTAGCACCGTATTACACTAAAAGGCATGGAGGAATTAGCTGTTAATCCAGCCCCGCGGAGCTGTATTTAGTACCCCGTGGAGCTGTATTTAGTACAGTATTTAGTACTGTATTTAGTACCCAGATTTTGACACGTTTAATTTTATCCAAAGTTCCTGAAGCTGAGGGAGATTTGTTTTTCTATTCGCATATCTTCATGGATATTTAATGAAATATGGTAGAGGAAGCCCATGTGCTTTTACTTTACTCTGTCAATTTCTACAAAAGTCAAGGAATGACTCTACTACCCAAAGGAATCTACAGATTCAATGCAACCCCTATCAAACTACCACTGGCATTTTTCACAGAACTAGAACAAAAAATTTCACAATTTGCATGGAAACACAAAAGACCCCGAATAGCCAAAGCAATCTTGAGAACGAAAAACGGAGCTGGAGGAATCAGGCTCCCTGACTTCAGACTATACTACAAAGCTACAGTAATCAAGACAGTATGGTACTGGCACAAAAACAGAAATATAGGTCAATGGAACAGGATAGAAAGCCCAGAGATAAACCCACGCACATATGGTCACCTTATCTTTGATAAAGGAGGCAGGAATGTACAGTGGAGAAAGGACAGCCTCTTCAATAAGTGGTGCTGGGAAAACTGGACAGGTACATGTAAAAGTATGAGATTAGAACACTCTCTAACACCATACACAAAAATAAGCTCAAAATGGATTAAAGACCTAAATGTAAGGCCAGAAACTATCAAACTCTTAGAGGAAAATATAGGCAGAACACTCTATGACATAAGTCACAGCAAGATCCTTTTTGATCCACCTCCTAGAGAAATGGAAATAAAAACAAAAATAAACAAATGGGACCTAATGAAACTTCAAAGCTTTTGCACAACAAAGGAAACCATAAACAAGACCAAAAGACAACCCTCAGAATGGGAGAAAATATTTGCAAATGGAGCAACTGACAAAGGATTAATCTCCCAAATGTATAAGCAGCTCATGCAGCTCAATAACAAAAAAACAAACAACCCAATCCAAAAATGGGCAGAAGACCTAAATAGACATTTCTCCAAAGAAGATATACAGACTGCCAACAAACACATGAAAGAATGCTCAACATCATTAATCATTAGAGAAATGCAAATCAAAACTACAATGAGATATCATCTCACACCAGTCAGAATGGCCATCATCAAAAAGTCTAGAAACAATAAATGCTGGAGAGGGTGTGGAGAAAAGCGAACACTCTTGCACTGCTGGTGGGAATGTGAATTGGTTCAGCCACTATGGAGAACAGTATGGAGGTTCCTTAAAAAACTACAAATAGAACTACCATATGACCCAGCAATCCCACTACTGGGCAAATGCCCTGAGAAAACCATAATTCAAAAAGAGTCATGTACCAAAATGTTAATTGCAGCTCTATTTACAATAGCCAGAAGATGGAAACAACCTAAGTGTCCATCATCGGATGAATGGATAAAGAAGATGTGGCACATATATACAATGGAATATTACTCAGCTATAAAAAGAAACGAAATTGAGTTATTTGTAGTGAGGTGGATGGATCTAGAGGCTGTCATACAGAGTGAAGTAAGTCAGAAAGAGAAAGACAAATACCGTATGCTAACACATATGTATGGAATCTAACAAAAGAAAATGTCATGAAGAACCTAGGGGTAAGACAGGAATAAAGACACAGATCTACTAGAGAATGGACTTGAGGATATGGGAAGGGGGAAGGGTAAGTTGTGACAAAGTGAGAGAGTAGCATGGACATATATACACTACCAAACGTAAGGTAGATAGCTAGTGGGAAGCAGCCACATAGCACAGGGAGATCAACTCGGTGCTTTGTGACCACCTAGAGGGGTGGGATAGGGAGGGTGGGAGGGAGGGAGACGCAAGAGGGAAGAGATATGGGAACGTATGTATATGTATAACTGATTCACTTTGTTATAAAGCAGAAACTAACACACCATTGTAAAGCAATTATACTCCAATAAAGATGTAAAAAAAAAAAAGAATAAGAAATATTAGAGCGGATCACTTGAGCTGCACGCTGGAGCTTGTGCACGCCCTTGCTCTCTCTGTCCTGCAAGCACAGAGGAAAGGCCATGTGAGGACACAGTGAGAAGGTGTTCATCTATAAACCAGGAAGAGAGGCCTCAGGAGAAATCAACTCTGCCAGCACCTTGATCTCAGAATTCCAGCCTCCAGAACTGTGAGAAAATAAATGTCTGCTGTTTAAGCCTCCCCAAAAAAACAACAACAAAAAAAAAAGTCAAGGGACTACCTTTATAGAAAAAATTAAACAAATATTGATGAAAAGCACTTCTTAACACTCTAAAGAGGTGGCTACCCTAAAACAAAAGCCAAAAGTATGTCGAATGGCAATAAGCTAGTAGCCCCTCTAAGCAAAGGAACAAAACAGAGATTCCCTATTTCCTTCCTTCATTCTTTTTTTAATGTGGATTTTTTCCAGTTTTATTGAGGTATAATTGGCAAATGAAATTTGTATGTATTTATGTACAACACATTGTACACCTTAAACTAACACAATGATATGTCAATTATATCTCAATAAATCTGGGGGGAAATGTATCTGATTAGATTTCCTAACTATATTTTATTCTTTTCTTCCTCCCCCCAGCAATTATTGAGCATCTACTCTGTGGAAGTAAATGAAGCCCAACCAAATGAAGAAAGCAAAGGCTATTTATTCTGAACTTGCTGTCATAAGGGAGTCAACCACCATCACGTGCATTTTGGCAGAGACTCAAAGGCAGGCAGAGACGTGAGTAAGCTATACAGTGGGAAAACACAGAAGGCTTCAGGTGTGCCCTGATTGGAGGCTGTTGGCATGGAGGAGCTGGAGGTGGGCTAACTAGAAGCAGGGTATCCTATGTGATTGGTTAGGGATGCATATTTGGCTTTCTCTGGTTGATCCTAAGGTGGAAACCAGGACAAAAATTAGGGGAACTCTTAGTTATTAATGTCCTGGACATTTGGGGCCAATTGTTAGAGAAGTTATTGTTTAGTTTCCTGGATTGTTGCTAGAGATAGCACTTGGTTTCCTGCAAGTCTGGCTTATAGCAGACCAGCTTCCTGGGCTAATTACTGTAGATAAAGGGTTTTGTTTCCTGGGCAGGTTGTGGGTAAAAGTTCTGTTTTTATATTTGGTCATTGTCCATGTGTACATTCAGTCTCTCAACTAGGTCCCAGATGCTAGGTGCTGGGACACAAACATATATAAAAATGATGTCTGCTCTCAAAGAGTTTACTGTCTAGTAGTTACCATTGTTATTAATTAATTTATAAAGTTTCTTCTAGTGCAATAAGACATGAAAAAGAAATGCGTAAAGATCAGAATAAAAGTTTACCTTATTATTTTCAGGTGGCTTAAGTGCAGTCTTTGGTACTAGCATATGGGGTAAGGCATACTTTTAGGCCAGTGGGTTGATATTTGAGGCAAGAAGTAGCTTATTTTGTCACTGAAATTATAGTATTTACAACATGACACAGACCTTCCACTTATTAGGCACACACAAGGCCAGGTGAGAACTGACCCTCGGGGGTAATTTATAATCTCTAAATACACCACAATCCCGTGCACCTTAAACTGGCTCTGGGAGAGGAGCTCCATCTCATACACGGGAACAAGCAAGACATGCCACATCCAAAAGGGCAACCTACACAGGAATGAGGAACCCACAAAGATCATACCAAGGCAAACGTCTTAAAGACCTTCTTCATCTTCACTTTTAGGATATCATTAATATGCCACAGCTGTTGGTCTAAGACACCACTCCAAGAATTGCCTTCTTGAGGCAAAGCCCTGAGGAAGGCATGGAAGGAAGGATAGTCCATTCATTTCCCTCCTGTTCCCTGAAAAATCAGTATCTCACTCCCTCCTCTGCTCAGAAAAAAAGAAGAGCTCTCTCTTAAAAGAGGAACTGGCTTTTTCTGTGAGGTACCAGATGGTGGAGATGGGAGCAGATTCTTGAGGCAGCCCGTATCTTATACAAGAAGGGACCATGTCACAACTGATCTACAACAGCATGAGCTGCCTCAGTGGTAATATGCTTTCCATCCAGGCACTGAAAACTGGGTAACCAAGCTTGCCAGGGACATGAGGGAGAATGTGGTAGACCATGTAGTAATGTCCTCAACACCCACACCCCACTGTGTAGCAGCCATATTCTATGAAAGCTCCAAGGATGAGTCCTTCTTGGTCTAAGTCAACCATGACAATCATAAATCTTTGCCATGACATTTGTCTGAATCAATCAGCTCATAGCACTCTTCAATGAGCATGTGACCCAATTCAGGTCTCTGGGCCATAAGGTGAGGCACTTCTGAAAAATAAAAAATGCTTGCTCGCCTTTTTGAAAGCACTTTAGAAAAGGACACTCTCTGATCTTCTGGAGGGCATGCTGTGCATATGTGAAGCCAGGAATTTCTGCAGCCATTTTGCCACCATAAGGGAGACCAGCTTTAGGATGAAGGTTTCCAAGAGGATGAAGTCAGAGCATAGAGATGGTAAGAAACACCATCCTTAATTTCCTCACTAAGCCACTGGATCAAACCAGCCCAACTTCTGCTCTACAAGTTACAAAAACCAATGAATCCCTTTATTGTCTGAGCTATTTTGAGTTGGGTTTTCTATTTCTTGACCTTGAACAGAACTTATACAGAGGGGATTCCTCTTCTGGAAGAGAGACAGGCCCAGCTGACTTCTGAGGATGTTTCATTCCTCCAAACATTTCCCAGACAAGATAAACATCCCCATCAAAGACTACTGCTGAGCAAACAAGTTACATATTTAACCCTAATTTCAAGCTAAAATGGAAACCTAGACTCTAGGGACATTAGGAATGCTTCCCCCTCAAATAAATACATATTGCATAAGGGACTGAATGGGGTCTGGGGAGCAGACAAAAGGAGGAAGAGGCTTGGCCAAGGCCTGTGATATTCAATACTTAACAATACGCTTAATTTGCCCAGTATTTGAGACTGTTATAGCAGTCCCCTATTTGCTTATAAATTTGCTTTTGTTTGGGAGCAGCAGCTCTGCTGTTTCTCAGACACATCAGCATCCCAGCCACAAATGATGATTAAGGTCTCAGAAGGCCTATGGTCTACCTTTTCCCTAAATCCCTTAAGAGGACTTCCCACTTCTGTAGGCAACATCCCCACCATGTGTATTTTACACACCAGGGTGCATGCCAGAGCCCTGAAACGGATTCAAAACATGTAAACTCTGGGATCCAAGATAACTTATTTTGAAATAAATAAAGACACGACTGTCCATGTGGATATTTCCCCTCTGTCTTGGCTCTTTTACCTTCTCTGGTTGAGAGGATGAGCTGAATCCTAAACCTGAATTTGAACCTAAGTGTTCTTGTTACTGTTGCAGAAACACCAGGTCATATTTCCTCCAGAGCATGGACAGAGGAGATGAGGTCTGTTGTTTCTCTTACAAGAAGGAATTCGGGGGGGCCTGTGAGAATCCCGGGGTTATTAGAGGCCTCAGCAGTCACAGTAGGGGAGGTGTCAAGAAAAATTCTGTAAACTCTGGACTTCCTAAGTCCACACTTGGAAACAGGTACCAGAGTGGGGGAGCTCGGGAGTCTCCGAAGATTCCTCTGAGATGGGAGTGCTTCTGCAGCAAGCTGAGGAGAGGGGTTGGCAAGCCTTTATCAGGCCGCAGCCAGTGAGCCCCTTGGTTCTGTCTAAGAGGGCACAGTGTAGAGGAGATGCTCAGAACCCCTGGGATGCCGGCTTCAGTAGACGCCTTTCCTTGTCCCCCAATCATGCATCCCTGCCTGACAGTCCCCGGAGGCTCTCCTTCATGCAGCCTCAGACTGGTGGGTGCTGAGACGTTTACAGAGTTATTGACAGGTTGCCCCTGACACCCTAGGGAGAGGCCAGGACCCTTAGCTGAAAGTGCATTTTCAGCTAAACCTCAGCTTCACCCCTCATCTTCCTCCCTATCTGGAATTGAGTGGCTTAGCATGAGGCTTAGCACAATTCTAAGGTCTCGGAAGAGCCAGCCATTATTGCTGTTACGTATCTGCCCTTGCAGTTGTACCAATACAAAGCCTTTAAAGAATCCACTTCCACGTTGATGTTTTTTCCCACACATGTGGCTTTGACACCTGTCAATCATCTTCCACTCTCCTCACTCTCTCCCATAGACAGTAAATCACCAAAATGCAGCCTTGCAAAGGGGCCCAAAGACAATGGTGTGAACCAGCCTCTCTCAAGGTTTCAGAGCTATTCCTACCCCCTGGCCAACTGATACCTCTGTCTCCACCTGGTGACTCTGATGAAGGAGAAGTGCAATGTGTCCTTCTATGGTACCTCAACCTGGAGTTCTGTGCCTGTTCCCTTCTCAGAAGGTCTATTCAGAGGCCATGACTTGTTCTCCTCCCCTGGCAGCTGCCATGCCCACAAGACTGCCTGCCTTTACTGCCAGTCCCCCCCTCTCTGCTACAGGACCAGCTGAGTGATAAGAACTCTGAGGACCAGCTGACAAATGTGGGGAGGCAGGACCCGGTGAAAAGGGAAGGCTCTTTCTACACCTTCAGTTCCCTTGAGTGACCATGTGATGCCTTTGGTTAACGGGCAGGGAGGACACACTGCAGAGCAGAGAGGCTGCATCCCCAGCCACAATGTAACTGTAACTAATGTGAACTCTGGAACACTGGCCAGATAGCCTCTCCCAACTACCCACATCAATGGAGGCCTACAGAGGCATGGATGATCCAGAATTGTGGATAATGGATAGAATTTCTGTGTGGTGGTAAGGTATGTTGCTGCTATGTTTGAAATTGTGTGTACCCTGGAAATTAGCTTCAGACGTCACATTGGAGCTGAGTTTTGAAGTCTCCCTGTTTCCCATTCAGGTCCTCCATTACCTCCCAGGCTAGGGAATGGAAGAAGGGAGTGGGCACTGATTCTTGTGTTTGAAGATGTCTCCACCTGTATCTAGTTAGAGGAGTTGATTTAGTACCACAAAGCCTTAAACGGAGAAAAGACTCTCCATACATGTCCTACAGGTGGGTTGTGGGGGGGGGGGGAGTTGATAAATAATATTCCTTTTTTTCTTTCCTAAATATGGAACCAATTGATAAATATAAGACATGTGAAGCAGATGGATAGAGATTTTAAGCCATCAGTTTTATTGTTAACAAGCTGATGAGAGAACGTGTCTTTACATTCATGGCCAAAAGGGCTTGCCAACACTCGCAGTACCTACACCCCCTCCATATCACCCCTGGACAGACCTTGGGAGCCCAGGCAGGGACAATTCAGGTCAGTAACGGACACATCCTCCCCGAGGATGGCAGCCTGGTACCTGTCCCAGGTGAGAGGGAAGGAGAGTAACAGGCTGCTGATAGATCAGCTCCTCCAAATGGGGAAATGTAAACCAGTGTATGTCAGCTCTTTTCTAATCAGATAACTCACTGCACTCCCACGAAGAGAGTCAGGAGTGAGACTAGAGGTGAGGAGTGTCCCTCACTGATGTAAGTCCCTGCACCTGAAAACATGTGAAAGCCAGGTTTGCCCTGTAAACTGATATCCCTCCTCCCACAGAGAATCATTATGGCTCTTCCAATAAGAGCTGTTAACATGGTGAAAGTCAGGAGAGTCTGTAGTCGAATGCTATCATCTGGCATCCTATATGGGTACAACAAGCCACAGGCAGAAGAGCTGCAGTTACTCACGGCACTACTGGATGCAGAGCTCGCCTCTTTCCTTTCATACCTTTCAGGTCCAAGGTCTTTACTCAGGGACCATGGCCTGGGGCAGCTATGGGTTGAACCTGGGTGGGGATCCTAGAGAGGGCCTGTGTCTATGAGTGTCTGCCTAGCAACCTCTCACAACATTTCACGAAACATGCAGAGAACCGTTTGACACGCACCGCCTTCTGCCTGGATCCTGCCTGTCCCTGCCCCTTGCATAATTTACTCCTCTGCATCCTATGGTCTGAGCTGATTAGCTCACTGGTCACTTTCTCAGGAAGGCTCTCTCCTAACACCCTCACCCCCACTCCTCAAGTCTTTACTGTCTACTCTCAAAGAACTATGTTCCTTTCCTTTGGAGCATTTATTTGGGACATGCTTTTGTGTCTGTTGGTGTGATTCTTTGGTCAATTTCTGTCAGCCCCAATAGACTATCAGCTTCGGGAGGATGGAGACTGTGTCTGGTTTTGCCTCCTCCTGTATCCTTAGCACAGTGGCTGGTACATAGAAGGAGTTCAAATATTTGTGGAAGAGTCGAATAAATGAAGAAGTGAATGATTTTACTACCACACCGGAGAACAAAGATTAAAACCAAGGTAATCCACTCTCCCTGTCTGTTAACACATGGCAAGACCGAAAGGAATCACATGGAGAAGCCATCAAGAACTTGAGCTCTCAAGGCGCTACTGGGAGTCTAATCCCACTTTTCAGTCATTATTAGTAGTGTGACCTTAAGCAAATAACATAACTTGGCTTCGGTTTCTTTTCCTGTTATCAGAGGATAATAAGAGGGCCCACGTTATAAAGTTGTTGTGAGGATGAAACCACATGTAAAGTGGCTAAAACAGTGCCCAGCACTCAGTATATACTGGAGATGATTATTCCTCAAGGAGGGAAGGTTGGTGGGTGGGTTGAAGTTGAGAAAGATCCAATAGAACGTATGTTCTCTTCAGATAGAAGGTGAGGTCATCTGCTGGTGATGGGCTAAAGGATGAAGCAGATGCAGGTTTGAAATGGCTATTACAAGATTGGGAAAGGGAGGTGACTGCAAGGCAAAGTTGAGGGCCCAGCTAAGGCAGAAAACTGTGAATTTAGAGCAGCACCAACCAGCGGAATTGAATAATTTCCCAAGCAGCTCTCAGCAGCCAGAGAGGAGGAGCAGGAAGAGGGGAGGGTTGGAATGATCCAGAATTAAAAGCAGGGCAGGGCTTCCCTGGTGGCGCAGCGGTTGAGAGTCCGCCTGCCGATGCAGGGGACACGGGTTCGTGCCCCGGTCCGGGAAGATCCCACATGCCGCGGAGCAGCTGGGCCCGTGAGCTCCGCAACGGGAGACGCCACAACAGTGAGAGGCCTGCGTATCGCACCAGGGCAGAGGCAGGATATTAGCAAGGAACAGGACCTGCTACATGCAAGAATTTATGATAAAGGTGACATTTCAAGTAAGAGAGTGAAAAATTATTCAATAAACAATAGTGGGACTATTGGGTAACTCTTTTGGGAAAAGACAAAATCAGATTGTTGCCTAATATAACATATCAAAATAAACTATAAATAATTAGAGTTGAAGGTGGAAGGAAGTAAGGAAAGAAGGAAGAAAACAAAGTAAACTATAGGTGACAGTTTATACAACCTTGGCAAGGGGAAGGCTTTTCCAAACCCAACAACCAAATCAGAAGTCATAAATTAAAAGATTAATATGACTAGAGAAAATGTAAAGCCTCTATGCCAGAAAATTAATTCTTAGAGTTCAAACTGGGGAAAATATTTGCAATGTAATGAGCAAAAAAGTATTTGCGATTCAGTCAATATTATGACATAGTGTGAGTGTGTTTCGTGTTTGGTAATTGCAATCATTGTTGCTTTTGTTGTGGTCATCCATTTACAATGCTTGGTGTCAGTTGATTTATCTCTTGTAAAAATAAAATACAGTGTGTGTGTGTGAAAAAAAAAAAGTATTTGCGATTCAATATATAAAAGTATCCTTTCCAATCCATAAGAGATGAAGGCAGTAACAGAAAAACAAAGGACTTGCATAGACATTCACCGAAGGAGAAATGCAAATGGTTAATAAACATATGAAAAATCAAGAAAGTATTCATCAAAGCAATCATATGTTAGATCTTTAGGGACAAGATAGCTTGTGCAATCGATAATGTTAATTGGCCAAAATTTTTTGAAAAAAATAAGTTAGGTTTTTACCTATGTTAGATAGACTAAATGCAAGAGGAATTAAAGATTTAAATGTAGTGAAAAAAATTTAAAAATGAATGGGAATAGAAAATTATATATTTATATTCTTGATAAGGAGAAAACCTTTCTTGATGTAATACCAAAGCTGACAATTTTGACTTAAGTAAACATTTAAAACTCCTAAAAAGAAAGCTTAAAGCTAAAGGACAAGCAGGAATGAAGTCTTCATAACATGATAAGCAAGGGGCTAATAATATTATATCAAGAGCTCTTGAAAATTAATGAGAAAAAGCTGAACATACCAAGTAGAAAACGCCAATACCGAATTTGGGTGAGGTTGTGGGGAAATAGGCATTCTCATGCTTTGTAGGTGTGAGTGTAAATTGAAACGACCTTCTGGAAATCAGTTTGCCAATGTGTATCAAAGCCTTAAAAATGTGCACACTGTTTGACCAACCACTACCTTCCTAGGAATCTATCCTAAGAAACTCATTATGTATGTGTACATAGTTTTGTTTATAGTGCCATTCATCACAGCTTTCTTTTATGGCTAACAGTTGTAAGCCACCTTAATGTCCAATAGAAGAACTGATTAAATAATTTTGGGCAGAACCTACAGATGTGAAGAGATTCATGATCTACTTTTAAGCGGATAAAGTAAATTACACACAACTATGTATAAAATAGATAACTAATGAGAGCCTACTGTATAACACAATGAGCTCTACTCAGTGCTCTGCGGTGCCCTAAACGGGAAGGAAATCTAAAAAAGAGGCAATACATGTATCCGTACGGCTGAGTCACTTTGCTGTACAGCAGAAACTAACACAACATTGTAAAGCAACCATACTCCAATAAAAATTAATGAAAAAATAAAAATAAATTACAAACAATACGTGTAATATATAAAGAGTCATCACCTCTGGGGATAAGCTTACAAGTCATTTTTATTTTCCCTTGGTGGCTTCTCTATATTGTCCAAATTTTCTTCATAACCAAATACTGATTTGTAATCAGAAGACAGTAAATGTTACTTTACTGGGGGACAAATGAGAAATAAGGGGGATAAAATATCGTATTCTTAAATATTCCAGTTCTCTCAGATCTCTCAACCCTGTGGATACAAATGGGGACACATCAGCAAAATTCATTCCGGTTTCAGTGTCTCCTGACCCATCTCGAGCCATCTTCCTGGCTCCCTCAAAGCCTCGGTATGTTATTTCTTAGAGGAGGAGGAAGAGTATCACAGGTGCTCTCCATCTTGAGCTCCATCCCCTCCTTCAGGTGCGCTGCTGTGAAGCCACTTGAGGGCGCCTGGGACTGTGACAGTGTGACCAAAGGGACCTGCCCAGGCAGGATGCATGCCCCAGGATGCGATCTCCTGGAACTCCAAATAGAACTCCAAATAGCAAGCCGGAGTGCGGCCCAGGGTGCCTGGTATCCTCACACGCCAAGCCCCTGCCAGAGTAAGAAATCCTCCTCTCCCATTCCGGTCACATTTTGAACTTGGGCCCCATTATCCCCCAGAATCCCTCCACTACCCCCACCCCTACCCCGCCTCTTGAAAACACTCCCTCTGCTCCTGCCTTCAGCCCTTCCCTTAATGAACCTCGCACAGAGTCCTGATCCAGTCCCATCAGAGCCTGCTGTTTCTGAGACACATTGTCCTCCCTCCCTCCTCCCTTACCAGAAATGATAGGGCAAATAAGCCCTAGGAAAAGTCACACGATTCTCCCAGCTTTAACAGTGGACAGAGGTTTACTGTGTTCCTGCCACGTGCAGAGCGTGTTGGAAATGAGTGTGAGCACACACCCAGGTTCTTCCACCCCCTGGCTTGCATCCTAGCAGTGAGGGGTTTGTGTCACCATCATCTGACTAGGGAGAGACAGATTTTTGTGGTGAATACCCACTTTCTTAGCCTAAGATTCACCTGATAATTGCATCTTCTGATGCTGTCGGGCTTTGGTTATGTGCAGTCTCCTCACTTCAAGGAAGCTGTGCACTCCTCTGTGTGGCCCCCAGGGTACCTTGTTGCTAACAGGTCTGAGTTTCCCCAGAGATCCCTGCACCAACTCTGCCAAGCACTGGAAAGGTGAAACCAAGATGGGACCCAGTACTCAGGAAAGCTGCCTTGTCTGCTGCAGAGAACACCCACCACCGAACACACTCGCCCACACGGCTTCGCTTTCTGCCACGGATGGTGAAACCTGTCCCATGTCTGCGGTGGGGATGAAGCCTGAAGGGCGGGGCCTGGCACTGCCTGGTAATGAATGCCGCAGGTATTTGGTGAGTCTGGGAGCCCATGGATGGGTGGAGGGTGGGGACAGTCTCCGGTCAGTATTTAAGTGACAGGAAATTCCTATTGGTAGGATGACCTCATGCTGACAGTGCTGGGGAGCGCCTGCCCCAGGCACAGTCTGGGAAGGGCAGCGTCCTGTCCCGGTATGCCACTGCCAGAGGGGTCCTCAGAGGAGGGCACAGGGAGCGCCTTCAGAGTCGGAGGCTTAAGCCATTTGCAGATTCCAGAGCCTGGATACAGCACAGTCAGGTCCTGCTAGCCCAACTCCTTGCTGTATCCCCTCGTGTTGGTTTTTTTGGGCCCTCCCACGGGTGCCTAGGAAAACCCGGACACCACACCACAGCGGGGAGAAGATTGCACCCGAGGTGGCTCTAATTAGACCAGAGGGCTGGGCACGCGCCTGTCGAGTGACAGCTGGAGGACCCTGGGCAAGTGTCCGTAACCAAGACTCACTCCCAACCCTCGCCCAGGACCGGTCATTCCTTGTAACTCTGGAATCAGCGATCAGGACCCACCCAGCGTACAAACTTCCCTTTGGAGACAAGATGGGCCAGAGGGAGAAGGAGTGGATAGCGGCTGGGACCAGGGCCGAGGGCAGGGTTGCACACTTCGGGCAAGTGACTCAGCCTGGGACGCACCATCAGTAGCAGAATCCAGGGCTGAGGGCTTTGAAATCGTCCTGGGGAGGCCAGGGGCTCCTGCGAGAGGCAGTAGCATCTCCAGCTTGCCCTCCAGGCCACAGGTGGCATGGGTAGTATGTGATCCTCAGTGCTCAAGGGCAGAGGTCCACTGCAGTGAGCCTCTCCCTCCCCCCACCTCCAGCAGAGCAGACAAGGCCCCCGGGCACCAGGCAGCATGGGTGCGCTCGGTGGTGTGGAGGAGCAAAGAGCCGTCCTTTCTCTCTTTAAGCTTAAGGGGTCATAGGGACTTCCCTGGTGGTCCCGTGGTAAAGAATCCATCTTGCAATGCAGGGGACACTGGTTGGATCCCTGGTCAGAGAACTAAGATCCCACAAGCCGCGGGGCAACTAATCCCGGGCGCCTCAAGGAGAGAGCCTGCACACCCTGGAGCCCACGCTGCAACTAGAGAGCAGCCCGTGCGCTGCAACAAAAGATCCCGCATGCTGCCACTAAGACCCGGCGCAGCCAGAAAAAGAAAAAATAAAGAAATAAATTAAATAAATTTTTTTTAAAAGGTAATGAACTTTAAAAAAAAAACAAAGGGGGGGAAGTGGGGGTCATATACCTTGTGTGGGCTTCATTCCTTGTCTGTGATTTCTCCTGATGTGTGCTGTGAATGAACCCATAGTCAGACTGGAGACCGATGAACAGATTGATGGAATGACTGTAGTAGCTGCCTCTCCAGGTCTGGAGGGGTCCAGAAGCAGCCTCCCACCTCATCCAGTCCTTGACCCAGAGGTCAGGAGCACTTTCCCACCCCCAGCATGGAGTAAGGAGGGGATGGGTGAGCTCCAGAACCTGAGGGGCTCTTCTTCACCCAGAAGAGGGGAAGTGAAGGCCACCTGGCACAGTAGTAAAGGTAGTAAAAGCACTCTTGCTTGCCCTCCCAAGGAACTCAGCTCAGAACTTAACAGTCATAGAAAAATGGGAAATGGAGCGTTATGTGTCCCAGACTATGGAAGGAGCCCTGTGGAGGACGACGTTTCAGCAGAGGCTTTGGCGGGAGGGGACTTTCAAGCCTTCAGACTGTTCAGTACCCGCTCTTATTTATGGTTCTTGAGCTGTTTAGCCTGAGTGATAAGCATAGGAGATATAACTCTTAGAAGATACAAGAACATTTGACAAGGAACACCTATGAAGTGCCCCAGCCTTGAGGAAAAAGAGGGAAAGAAACGGGGACTGGAAACCTGGGCAAAGTGCCTGGAGAAAGCACTTGCCTGCACCCCTAGAATGTCAGCTTCCCAAGGGCGGGGATTTTTTTTGTCTGCTTTGCTCACCACTGTGTCTCCAGCAACTAAAATAGTGCCTGACACATAGAAGACACACAATAGATATCTGTTGAATGAATAATGCAAGGGGGTAAACCCCAAACCTGCCACTGCTCACCTCATAGCAGAGTAACCACTTTGCTGGGAACCAGTCCCTGGTTCAGCCCTGCTCTCTGCTGGGTGTCAATCCTCATTCCCTCAGTCAATAAAACTCTACTGGTGACTTCCACGCAACAGGAATGGCAGGTGTTGGGGAGGACATTGTGAACCAGATAGAATCTCTCCCCTCTGGGCACTCCCAGTCGGGGGTGGGGGGAAACAGACAGGAGACAGATGTCATCAGCAGGTGGCTGTGTGGGGAGAGGAAGTGTGTGCATCACAGGGCGGACACAAGTGACAGGGCTGGGTGAGCCCAAGAAGACTGCACCCAGTGCTTGGGAGTAGGACTTTGAGTTCCAGGCAGATCCAGGCTTGAATCCCAGCTCCACCCTGGTCTAACACTGGGCAAGTTACTTAACCTAAGTTTTCATTTCTTATCTACCAAATGGACATGATTTCCTCCTCATAGTTTTGTGTGAGGATGGAAATTGAAATAGTTCCTGTTAACTGCTCAGCCCAGGGCCAGATTCTTCATACATGCTACTGATGGTATTATTATTATTCTTAAGGTATTTAAGAGGAGGTGACATTTGAGCTGGGGCTTAAAGGAGGACAAGAAAAAAAAAAAAAAAAGAGTAGCTCTAGATGAGAATGAGTGAAGTTATGGTAACTGAGTTTGTCTCTAGAGGGTAGGAGAGCCAGGAGAACTGCATTCATGGCCTCTGTTTGCCCTAGGAAGGAAACAGAAAATATCTGATGAGAAGAGTAGGATGGGGTTTGAGTGGGAAGTGGGAGACATTTGGAATAGCTGCCTTTGGGATGGGAGAGGAACCTAACAGGGAAAAGTATAAGAGTTGATGGGATCTGTCAAAAAATCCAGTTATAAGGCTGAAAATCTAATATTTTAATGGGTCAGTCAACAATGTTCTGGCCAGGAGTGAGAACCAAGGAGGCAAATAATGGGGCTGGACTGAAATTGGAGCTGGTCAGGAGGTGCTGGAGAAGGGGACAGGACTAAGAGACAGAGAGAACTCCTGAGTGTGTTGTTTAAAGAGACTGACCAGTGATTCCAGGACCTGGCACAGAGCCTACCATGTAGAAGTCATCCCATAAATATCCACTGAATTCATGAAGGAAGGAAGGAATACATGAAACGAACCTATGTTCTAGTTTAGCAAAGAAAACAATTGAAGACAGATGTAGGAGCCTCTGGTCATTGCCTTCTAAACCTATTTAACTACTGATAAAAGGACCTACTGTATCCTTGACCTCAGGGCAAGCATCATGACTGGCCTACACTGTTTAGAGTAATCCTGTTCTCCTTTGTTTTGGCCAATGAGATATACAGGAACTCTGGACCACAGCCCTTCACAGTCAAAAGACATGGCTTTCTGTCTCTGCCCCTTTCTATCCTGGGACACTGGTGACAAAATATGACATCTGGAGCTGCAGCAGCCCTGCTGCACCCCAGGGAGATAATCAATGGACAAAAAGCCAACACACTGAGGATGGGAGAGTACAAAAACAGGCAGAGGCCGGGTCTTCAATGGACTGGCTGAGCTGCTGTGCCAGTCCTGTGCCAGTCCTGGAACCACTTAACTCCAGACTTCTTGTTAAGTGAACAGTAAATGCCACTGTGGATTAAGCCATTTGTGGTTTACTCTTTCTTTCAGCTGAACACATCCTAACTGACACAATGGGCAGATCCACCATTTGCACAATTCACATTGTGGTCTATGTGGAAGCACCCCAGGAATTCTACAGAGTGGCCTCTTGTCAATTGCAGAGGGCTGGTAGCCGGGGAAAGGGGTCTGAAGGTCTTGAGGACTTTGCAAAGTGGGTTTCTAGGATGTGAAAAGACAAAAAGACAACACTTCAAGCTCCTAGGTTCCCAGGATGCTCTTCCCAGGGGACTTTACCACCTCCACTCCTGTGTTTCCATCCCTCACTGACCACCTACAGGTTCTAAACCTCAGCCAGCAGGAATGCAGGAAGCCAATCCTCCCAGCCCCCACCCCTGATCCCTTTGCCTAGAGCCTGGGGTCTTCACTGGTGCTTCTCTTGGAGTCTCCATCCCTTGGCTTTGGGGAGGCACCCCTTTGACATCCTCTTCCACATGGAGAAGGGGAGGTATAGCCCGTGCATAATGAACTCCCCTTAAGGCCAGCAACCTTCTTGTGGATTCTCCTCTTGTGAGGCGGGGGAGTAGGTGGGTCTATGGAAGCAAGATTTGTCCTTGCACCTCCCAGCAAGCTTTGCAGATAGTGGCCACTCCTGCTGGAAGACCCCTGGATTCTCGCAAGATTGAGTAGCTTACTGACTTAACTGCAATTCCAAGCCAACAGGAAAATCCCTCTCTCATCCTGTTAC
Source organism: Pseudorca crassidens (assembly GCF_039906515.1). Taxonomy (NCBI): domain Eukaryota; kingdom Metazoa; phylum Chordata; class Mammalia; order Artiodactyla; family Delphinidae; genus Pseudorca; species Pseudorca crassidens. The sequence continues at coordinate 147,266,682 of NC_090296.1, read as the reverse complement.
TGCCTTGATTATTCATCCTCTATCCCTGTGGGTATATATTCAAATCCACACTGGCTACATGTTCAGCCTTTTCTCCCTGCTAGATTGGAAATCTTGCAAGTTGGAGGTGCAACTATACTACAAGTACCTGGAGCCAAATTTATCTTCTATATACATTTGCCTTGGGTCCCTTAATCCTACTCTAGAAAACTGATGCCCTGCTGATCACTTTAGCCCAACTTTTGAACTACTGCTGACTGTGTGTGTGTAGGATGGAAAAGTACTTTTTGATTGTCTTAACTTTATGAAGGACTAAACTCTCCAGAGACCTAGACCAGCCCGGATGAATAATGTGGTTCCAGTAGAAGCAACTGAAATCCTAACCACAGAGTAATTCTCCTAAGAGCGCCCGGATCTCACTCATTCCTTTCCTGTAGCATGTAGAAAGCTACTTTGTTGGCACAGACTGGCTGACCATTGCATCATCGAGACGCAGCACAGTGACGGGCAGCCACTAGGTCCTCAATAAATACTTAAAGAATGTATGAATATTGATATCAAGGGTCAGATTTTGTGGTTAAAATATTAAAATTCCTTGCTTTTCCTAGAGAATATATTAATGACAGCTAATAGTGTTATGGATAGTGCAAGCTTTGACTAAGATAAAAATTAATTATTTAAGTCCATATAAAGAACTACAAGCAAGTCAAGTAGAGCAGGAACTGAAATGCATCTTAAGGACATTTAAGATGGGGGTCAGTGGCGACCTGGGGGAGGGCAGTTTCAGCAGATTGGTGACAGGAAAGGTCAGATCGCTGAGGTCTGAGGGATGAATGAGGAAACAGAAACGGAGAGAATACAGGATAGACATTTCTTTGAAGAAAGTGAAGAGAGAAAGAGAAGAAGATTTCTTAAAAGTGCACCCAGCATTTTTCTACTACCCACTTTCCCCTCTGCCCCCCTCTCTGGCACCTGAAACAACAGAAATAAAACCAGCTTATCAAAGTACACCCTGAGCCAAGCTCCTCACATGAACCTCATGTCTAGAGCTTCAAGGGCTAGATGTTTGGCTAGGAGTCATGACTCTAGAACTACTGTGAGAAAGAGGGTGTCTTGGGTGCCTGCTTCAGAGGTGTCTTATTACACATTGTCTGGGCTATTCCTGAGAAACCCCTTCATTGCTTGAAAAAAAGCCTATGGAGTTTCTATAAAATTCATAAACTTACTCTGTTTTTCATTTTAAAATCCAGAGGGATTCCATATGGGAAGGAACAGTTTGGGGATTCCTTCCCAATTGGCCACAGGTGTGCCCTAGTTCCTACCACCCCACCCTGCCCCCATCTCCCCAGCAACATGAGTAGAGACATGGGGGAGGATTCTCTCTGGCCTCCCAGCCATCAGTGTGCTGAATATTCTGAGTGTGTCTGCACTTCTGGCTGAAAAGAGGCTGCCAGGTGGACAGGGATGCCAGGAGTCTGGGCTCTGGTCCTGGGGCAGCAGCATGCCTGCCAGGTGGAAACTTAGCATCTCCTAAGACCAAATAAACAGGTACCTCCCAGAAGAAGGGGACGTGAGCACACTTTTGATCCCTCTAAGCCACACCTTCACTGGATTTTTGTATGGCTGTGGGCCATGCAGTTCTGCTTTAATTCCACAATGAACCAGGCTGAGGGTAGCCCAGATCAGCTGTGTTGACCTGAAGACTTTTTCCCTCCACTTGTTTCACTTCTGTCCTTCAAGCTAAAGTTTCCTGGTCTTTGGATCAATGGCTACCTGTCAGAAGTATGTCTGGCAGTGAAAGCCACTCATAACATCTCCAATTAGAAGTATCTATTTTTAAAGTCTCTAGTTGGTTAAACACTAATATGGAAGAGACACAAAGAACACACTGCTAAGTGGACCCTCACTACTGGATATGTGAGATTTAATAGATTCATCATTTAAATCATTAAGTGCTCACCAAAATATGCCAAGTAGTGACAATTATCTTAGCCAGTCACTTTTCCTAATTCTTCCTGTCTGAATCCTTCCTGGAACAGCCCAGCTCTGAGCCTACAGAGTCCTCTGCTGTGACTTCATCCTTGTGCTGAGAGATGGTGTAATAAAGTGGTCTTAAGATGCAGGTAGACCTGGGCTGAGTCCAAGCTCTGACACCCCAGAGTAGGTGTCCTTGGAAATCACTCCCCTCTCTGAGGTACAGTTACGTCACAAGGGCAATGGAGATGACAGCATCTAGCTCGAGGCGTCAGCTAGATGAAGTGAGATACCATCCACCAGGCACCTACCACAGTGCCTAGCATTTCAACAAGGGTGTTAAGTGGATGCGATTTCTCTCTAAGATGGAAGGGGCTCAGTCGGAGCTGCTGGACCACACACGAGGTAGGCTCAGGCGCACTTCGGCATTTGTGAGGCAGAGACAGCAGAATGGTACCACATAGGGCAGACGCATGGTTCTTGGAGGTGAGCAGCCAGCAGCTCCTCTCTGCTGGATCTCTGTATGGTTTGCAAAGGGGTGAGACAGACAGTGAGGCTCGGTAGGGGGAGAGTTGCAAGTGCTGTGCCTCTAGCCACTGAAGAAACTACACCTCAATTCGAAAGAACTGTCTGGAATGTAAAAAGGTCAGGAACTTTGGAGGGAAGGCAGTCATGTCATTTTGGAATTTATGCAATTGAAGCAAGGGCAGACTGGGTGGGGTAACGAGGCTTTGGAGACAGACAGAACTAGGCTGGCATCCCAGCATGACCACTTATCAGCAGAAAGCCATGGCAGGCCAGTTTCCTCATAGGGGAGGGTAGATAGTAAGACCCATCTTACAGAATCACTGTGAGATAGTGCAGATGGACACCTCACTCAGAACGCCCATCATGATCAAACAACATTAGGTCATGAATCTCTTAGGTCAGGAAAGCAAATGCCAAACACTTTGGAGAGAATATGGCTTAAACCATGGTTTTTACCTAAAAGGAACTATTTCTTCAAAAAAGGAAATCTTGAACATTTTGAACAATCCACATGAACACAAAATGAGGGTGCTACACGGGAAGTTCACTCATTAGCTCAGTTGTTGAAAGCCCATGTACCTTAGATGGAAGGAGGTTACCTATCCAGGGAAAAATTGAATAGCCTTCATTTCTGCTTCTTTACCACCACCCCCATCTTCAAGGCAAACTCACCCCCACCCTGCTTCTCCATCCAACTGCCATTCCATCTCTTCTTATCTTGCTCAGTGATGCTTATTCAGCATCTACACTTGCTGTCTACACATCCCACCACTTAGCTCCTCCTCAATCACCTATGATTGGCCACCCCCACTCCAACGAGACTGCCCTTGCCAGCATCACACAGGGACCCTCTAATTGCTTCATTCAGCAACCTCCTCATAATTCTTAACTTCCCTGGCCTGGGTACCATTTCCATTCAGTTTAGAAAACATTTATTTATACCTGCTCTATTTGGGCACAAAAAATGCTATGGCAGCCATGAATGCTAGTCAGCCACTTCCTCTTATAATTCTCTCTCTCTTTTTTTCTTTTTTTTTTGGCTTTTATAATACTTTTCTTTCTTCCTCCTATATTGTTTGCTGGCTCATCTTCTCCAGTCACTGTTTTCTGACCCGTACTTGGAAAGACACTGATGAAAGAAACTGAAGATGACACAATCAGATGGAAAGATTTGGATTGGAAGAATTAATATTGTTAAAATGATCATACTACCCAAGACAATCTACAGAGTCAATGCAATCTCTATCAAAATGCCAATGGCATTTTTCACAGAACTAGAACAAATATTTTTAAATTTGTATAGAAACACAAAAGACCCCAAAGAGCCAAAGCAATCTTGAGAAAAACAGAGTTGGAGGACTCATACGTCCTGACTTCAGACTATACTACAAAGCTATAGTAATCTAAACAGTATGGTACTGGCACAAAAACAGACACAAATATCAATGAAAGAGAATAGAGAGCCCAGAAATAAACCCACGCATTTATGGTCAATTAATCCACAACAAAGGAGGCAAGAATATACAATGGAGAGAACACAGTATCTTCAATAAGTGATGTTGGGAAAACTGGACAGTTACATGTAAAAGAATGAAATTAGAACATTCTCTAACACCATATACAAGAATAAACTCAAAATGGATTAAAGACCTAAATGTAGGACTTGAAACCATAAAACTCCTAGAGGAAAACATAGGCAGAACATTCTTTGATATAAATCATAGCAATATTTTTTTATCTGTCTCCTAGAGTAAAGGGAATAAAGGCAAAAATAAACAAATGGGACCTAATTAAATGTAAAAGCTTTTGCACAGCAAAGGAAATCATCAACAAAGAAAAAAGACAACCTACTAAATGGGAGAAAATATTTGCAAGTGATATGACCTATAAAGGGTTAATATCCAACATATATAAATGGCTCATACAACTCAACACCAAAAAAATAAACAACCCAATTTTTTAAATGGGCAGAAGAACTGAACAGACATTTTTCCAAAGAGGAAATGCACATGGCCAACAGGCACATGAAAAAGGTGCTCAATATTGCTAATCATCAGGGAAATGCAAATCAAAACCACAATGAGCTACCACCTTACACCTGTCAGAATGGCCATCATCAAAAAGAACACAAATAACAAATGTTGGCGAGGATGCAGAGAAAAAGGAACCCTCGTACCCTGTTGGTAGGAAAATGTAAATTGGTGCAGCCACTGTGGAAAACAGTATGAAGGTTTCTCAAAAAACTAGAAATAGAACTACAATATGACCCAGCAATTCCACTCCTGGTATACATCCAAAAAAACCCAAAAACACTAATTCAAAAAGATACGTGTACCCCAGTGTTCATATCAGCATTATACAATTGCCAATATATGGAAGTAACCTAAGTGTCCATCAACAGATGAACGGATAAAGATGTGGTACATATATACACAATGGAATACTACTCAGCCAGAAAAAGAATGAAATTTTGCCATTTGCAACAATATGGATGGACTTCAAGGGCATTATGTTAAATGAAATAAATCAGACAAAGACAAATACTGTATGATATCACTTATATGTGGAATCTAAAAAATACAACAAACTAGTGAATATAACAAAAAAAGAAGTAGACTCACAGATATGGAAAACAAACTAGTGGTTACCAGTGGGGAGAAGGAAGTGGGGGAGGGGCAATATAGCGGTGGGAGAGTAAGAGGTACAAACTATTAGGTATAAAATGAGCTACAAGAATATATTGTATAACATAGGCAATATAGCGAATATTTTATAGTAACTATAAATGGAGTATAACCTTTAAAAATTGTGAATCACTATATTATACTATATTGTAACTTATATAATACTGTACATCAACTATACTCCCATTTTAAGTTTTTTTTAAAAAATAAATAAATGGGGTTCCTTCTTGATTCCCTTCTCATTGCAATTGACAGGCTCTTTCCCAGAGATCTAATGATCAAATCCAGCTCCAATCTCTCTTCTCAGCTATTAATCCTCTTTTCCTGCTTCCAACTGACATTTTCAATGGAGAGTTACAGGAACCTCAGATCCCACCTGTGCAAAGCAGACCTGTTTCATATGGCCTGGGAGCACCCCCGCCCACACTGGACCAGCACCATCAAGTTGCTCCCAGCCTCCCCATCCTTCTTTCTGTCCCTCCTTATCAGCTCCCTCCTGCCCAGGGCTTTCACCTCCTGGCCTCACTGTCTGGAACATGCTTCCTCCCTCTTAATCTGGTCCCTACTGTCCAATCTCTCAGGCCCCCAAATCATCTATTACATTGTTAGAAATGCAGATTTCTTGCAACCCACCTCGGATATCCCAAATCAGAATCTTGGGGGAAATGTCCTGGAATTGTACATTTTTATGAAGCTCCCAAGTGTTTATGATGCACTCTCAAGTTGAGAGTCAAGTTGAGAAGGGCCAAAAAAAGAGAGTATATATTCTAGACACATTACAAGCGATAGTTGGCAGGATTTAATGATCGTCTGGATATGGAACGTGAGGCAGAAGGAAGAAAGAAGAACCCTTTGGAATTTGAAACCCGGAGAATGAAGTACCAGTAAGTGAACTATAGGAGCCCTGAACAGATTTTTGTGGGTAAGGTATTTCACTCCACTGTTACAGCTTCAGTTTAACATGCTAAGGAGACCCCAACAGGAAATGAATAAATGCATTGCTGAGGTCTTTTCTGAAATTCATTATTTGCTTAAATTCAAAACTAGCTTTTATTCTTTTCCTCTACCTAATGTTGAAACCCAAGTTGGAAACCCAAATGAAGGGATAATACAAATGATTTTGAAGTAGATGGGCCTGTGTCAGTGTTGACTAACGAAAGGGAAAAGTATTTGGAGTTAAATTAAAGCATGAGCTGAAAAAGAAGCTGCTTAATTAGAGAAGGAGATGTGCTGATACATTTGAGCTCTATTTTCTAAAACAATTATCCTAATTTACGTTTTTGAATTGCAAAGGAAATAGTTACTCCTGAACTCCCACCTTCCACTTGCCAAAAATATTTAAGCCTTCTTGGAGAGTCTTTTGAAAGTGGTCTCTTTTATTGGCACAGTTGTTTATTTGTATTTTAAAATACAATTACAATGTATTAAGTTCTCCACAGAATCGATGCTGTGATCATTGACATGCAAGATTAAGTTAATGAGAGAAAAAGTGTTTCCTAATTGTTCAAACTGTAAAGTTAATTCACTGAAATTCATATTAGTTGTCTTAACATGGCCTAGCAATGTAGAAAATTATAACTCAATCCAAGTTTTGCAGTTCCTAAAGAGAATTAGGGATGAACAAATAGTAACTGAACCGCTGACAATTAGAGATAATTCTATTGTACATAAGGAGCCAATGTAGAGTGTTTTATATTAACATTTGTATTTCAGGACCCATACTTTTATAGATATGAAAGTATTTAAATTTGCTGTCACATTCCTTTATGGCCTTAAATCAGCAAAGCCCCAGCTTCTGCCATGACTGGAACCAAATGTTATTTTCTAAAGAAAAGAGCTGCGGGATCAGGGAAGTGTCAGGCAATTCATCAGGAGGAAGGAGGACAAGATGCCAAGACAAGCCCTTGATGCGTTAGGGCATATTAGATACTTAACCCATTCCATAAAATAGAAAGGCTTTTTTTTTTTTTAATGGAGAAAACATCTCTGAAGTCAGGCTTTCTTCTCAGTATAAAGAGCATTTGGGGTCCTAAATTATAATTTAACAGCTAGAGATAGAATGACCTTTAGAGCTAGTGATCTAATGCAGCACCTTCCTTTGCAGATGAGAGTGTGGGATGGGGAGCCCTGAAACCTGGTCAATGGCAGAGCTAGGAGCACTTCCCAGGCTCCCAGGTCCCTCCCTGAGGTGAGGCCACCACCTGGAGCCTTCCACATCTGTGCATACTTTTAAACTAAACAAAAGCACTGTTTCTAATTCACCAGGTTTCTAATGGACACCATCATAATTGACTTTACCATGTGCCCAAATCCTGGAATAAAATATAGATGGAACATTACACTCAATCTAAAATTAATGTTTTTACTATGGAGAACAGTATGAAGGTTCCTTACAGAAGTAAAAATAGAGCTACCATATAATACATGCACCCCAGTGTTCACTGCAGCACTGTTTACAATAGCCAAGACATGGAAGCAACCTAAATGTCCATTGACAGAGGAATGGATAAGGAAGATGTGGTACATATATACAATGGAATATTACTCAGCCATAAAAAAGAATGAATTAATGCTATTTGCAGCAACATGGATGGACCTAGAGATTGCCATACTGAGTGAAGTAAGTCAGACAGAGAAACAGAAATATCGCTTATATGATACATCACTTATATGTGGAATCTAAAAAGAAATGATACAAGCGAACTTATTTACAAAACAGAAACAGACTCACAGACTTAGAGAATGAACTTATGGTTACCAGGGGGATGAGTGGGAGAGAGGGATAGTTAGGGAGTTTGGGATTGACATGTACACACTACTATATTTAAAATGGGTAACCAACAAGGACCTACTGTATAGCACAGGGAACCCTGCTCAATGTTCTGTAACAACCTAAATGGGAAAAGAATTTGAAAAACAATAGATACAGGTACATGTATAATTGAATCACTTTGCTATACACCTGAAACTAACACAACACTGTTAATCAACTATACTCCAATATAAAATAAAAAGTTTTTTAAAAATAAAATAAAATTAATGTTTTGAAGTTAAAACAATTATCTCAGTATGGAGCAATTTTCATTTGGAAAATTTCTGTTGTGTATGTGGGTGTGGGTATATGGTGTCGTCATAACAGAGGTTTTGTTCAATTCAGTAAAGAAATATGAAGGACCTGCTGGGTGTAGGTCCCATTTTAGAGATAATGGAAGAAGGCAGAGGAATGTTATGGAACCAGCCTTCAAGGAGCACAACGTATAACCAGAAGATAGACAACCAAATACATAACACAGTGGGTTAAGTATAGGATAGAGGGGATGGTGTGCTGGAGCCAGCTGGCAAGAGCCCTCTTGTTAGCAAGTACGCATCTTGTCCCAGTTCAGCTTTCAGCATCTTCACATTGATAGCCTGAAACTGACCAATGCTATAAAATCAGGGTTCTGGACAGCCCATGGTTAAACACTTATCACTGCAACACTGGATAGAAGGTATCACAGAAAGATGTGTTTTGGAGGATGAATAGGAATTTGAGGGAGATCCTTGGGTGAAAGAGGGTCAGGGGGAAGAAAAAAGTAGTCCAGCCAGAAGAAATACATATATAGGGGCATCGCTTGTTTAGGAAATATTGATACAAGTGGGTCAGTGGCTCTCAAACCTTAATGTGCACCAGTTTCACCTGTAGAGCATGTTCAAACAACTTGTTGCTGGGCTCTGACCCCAGAATTTCTGATTTAATAAACCTGAGGTAAGGCCCAAAGATTTGCATTTCTAACCAGTTCTCAGGCAACGTTAATGCTGCTGGTCCAGAACAGAGGCAGATGATGGAACACCCCGCGCACGCAAAAAAAACTTGGATTTTTCTCTAGTTCTTCACCTGTCAAAGTGCAATCTGGGGGCAGCAGCATCAGCATTAACTGCGAGCTTGTTCTAAAGGCAGATTCTCAGGCCACCATTTCAGACCTGTTGAACCAGAATCTTCAGTATAACAAAATCATATTGATTCATATGCATATAAATTCGATAAGCACTGCTCTACATAGCCCACTGATTCTCAATCCTGGCCCTAAATTGAATCACTTGGGGAGCTTTCCAAAAATACTTATGCCCAGGGCTTCCCTGGTGGCGCAGTGGTTGAGAGTCCGCCTGCCAATGCAGGGGACACGGGTTCGTGTCCCGGTCCGGGAAGATCCCACATGCCGCGGAGCGGCTGGGCCCGTGAGCCATGGCCGCTGAGCCTGCGCGTCCGGAGCCTGTGCTCTGCAATGGGAGAGGCCACAACAGTGAGAAGCCCGCGTACTGCAAAAAAAAAAAAAAAAAAATACTTATGCCCAGGCCCTACCTCCAGAGACTTTGATCTAATTGATTTAGGATCTGGTCTGGGCACGGGTATTGTTTAAAAGCTCCCTAGGGTATTCTAATGTGCAGCCATGGCTGTGAACCAATGCTCTCGCCATAACCCTCAGGTGGGAGAAGGGTTCCTTGTCAGGGCAGCTGTTGTGAATATTCCATGATGAAAGTTTGAAAGAGCAGCCAAAAGGTGCAAAGTCATCACTAACTGCTGAGAATGTAACTGGGGAAGGGACAGACAGGTCACCCTCTTTCATGCCTCTCCCTACTCGCCCCACAAACCTCAGTCTCTTTTTCACTCCTCTCTTCCTTTTGCTGAGCTTTGACCTATTCTGTCTTCCTTCCTCTTTCTTACTCCCTTAACGATATATAATATTAATTAACATAAAAAAATGAGCATATCATTTCAGTATGCAAAGTGCTTTAACATATATAATCTCATTAGATGATATGAAAAGGAGAGTGTTTTAAAACCGTAGTCTTTATCTAATAAGGTTGCCTGGCCTTGATCTGTCGTTTAAATAACAGGTGAATTGAATGGTTTGGATTTTACTCTCTCTAAAACGAATACCAACTATGAATTGAAATGCTTTGTATTTGCATATGGCCCTTGACTGACACACACCCCCCCCACACACACCCCTTAGAACTTGACCCTAAACAGGGAAGTGAGTTTCTCACCTTATTGCATGGGACACACCTATGCAGCGTGTATTCTGAGAGCACACTTAGCATGTACATATTAGATTCTGTAGTCTTCTCGGACAGTTTGGCCATTCCAAACGGCTTTGCCATCTAATAAAAGCCATTAGCTCTGAACTTCAAAAGCATTAGGCTAAGTGAAAGAAGCCAGACATAAAAGACCACCTATTGTAAAATTCTATTTGTATGAAATGCCTAGAAAAGGCAAATCTATAGAGACAGAAGGTAAATTAGCAGTTACCTGGGGGCTGGCAGGGGTGGGGGCAGAAGTAACTGCAAAAGAGCATTGAGGGGTTTTTTTGGGGGAGACGGGGTGGCAATAGAAATGTTCTAAAATTAGATCACGGCTACAGTTGCACAATTCTATAAATATACCCAAAACTACTGAACTGTCCTGGCAAAATGGATGAATTCCACGATATGTAAATTATACTTCAATAAAGCTACTTAAAAAAATAACAACAACAAAAATTAGCATTAAGTATTTCTCCACCTTAAAATAAGTTTTTCCACCCTCATCCTCCTCTAATACTATTCAGTGAAGAGGAGGGAGCAAAACGGTTTTAATGCAGACTAACTGATTTAAGAAAAAATATATATTTACATTGCCCACTGTTTGATAGCATTTTTATTTGCCTCAAAGTACTGTTAGGCTTGGCACGGCAAGGAAAGGAGGGGAAAGACAAAAAGGAGGAAAGTTTAAAAAGAAAAGAAATAAAAGCTATGTTACGTTGTTAAAAATAGCTGTCTGGGAAGCTTCTGGCCGGCAGGGGAAAGCAGAGCTGCGGGAAAGGGTTAACCCCGCGGGCGCCGACATCTGGCAGGAGCGAGGGCGTTGGCAGAGCCTGGTCCGCCCGTACCAGTCTGTACAGGGGAGCTGTCCCGCCCGCTGATTTATCATCCCCTAATGTCACGGGGATGGGATGTTGAAATTGCGGCTAGAATGTGAAATACAAAAAACATGAAGATTATGATTTAGCGTCTGGGGAAGATCAGCGTTAGCCTTTGGAGAACAGCTCGTAAATGGGAGACATCCTTGGCAATCGCCTGTGGTTTTCAAGACTCCAACTCTCAAGGAAAGCAAGCTCAGGAATTGGGCCGCCGGAGTGTGCTTCTGTTAGAGCAGACAGAGGCAGAGATGGAATTAAGAACAAAGCCACTTTTGTGCCGACATGGAGATGGTGCCGGTGCTCACCAGGAGAACCAAAGTAAATTTTAATTAAACAGAGACCTGATGTTGAAGGATAAATAAGACAATGTGGGGTGTAAACAGCTTAAATCAGTGATTTGAATGACACCTGCGGGTGTCTAGACATGAGGTGCATCCCGATAATTTGTAGTCTCAGAAAAGATACAGATGAGTAGGACGATATCCCCAAATTTTGCTCATTAAAAGTAATAATAGCTTGAATTTTTAGGAGGTGCTAAATAAGAGAACTGAGTAGGGAAATGATGTTAACAGCTACCCATGGAGGAAAGGGTAAGTTAGCAAAAGAAATACAAAACCACATGTGTGTAAATCTTGTATCAAAGATATGGAGAAACACTACCTTCTGTGATTTCTTTTTCCCCGACTAGATTTTAGATACTGTGTTGGAGCTTTTTTGCATTTCCACATGTCAGCACGCCCCCGTTTACAGGGGAAAATGCAGTTTCCACATTGTTTGTTGTTATAGAAATGAGCGTTGACAAGCGTTCCCTCAATGCTTACCGTGTGTTTTAATTACTTCCTGTCATATCGAATGCATCCACAATATGGATTTTAAGAATTCGCCTCAAGACATGGGTGTGCTACACTGAAAGTTAAACAGGAGAGTCTGACTACTAAGTCTTGAATATTCATTCATTTGTTCATTCATTTATTCATTCATCCAGAAAAAGCACAGCCACAGGCACTGTACAAAATGGCAAGTTGGACCCTGCCTTCATAAGGCACCCAGTCTGCCCAATAGAATCACATGGAAAACTCTGTGTGTATTGGGGGCGGGGCGGGGGTTGTACTGAATCCATTTTGCAATAATAGATAGAAAAAATAAATAATGATTTAGAGGGGTGGGATAGGGAGGGTGGGAGACAGGGAGACGCAAGAGGGAAGAGATATGGGGAGATATATATATATATATATATATATATATATATATATAGCTGATTCACTTTGTTATAAAGCAGAAACTAACACACCATTGTAAAGCAATTATACTCCAATAAAGATGTTTAAAAAAATAAATAAGGATTTAAGGAGTTCTTTTTCTGTCTGGCAATATTGGGACATAGCCCAGAAATCAGTACTTCAGATAAATGAGGATAATCTCTCTTCAGAACCAATTAAAAATTATAAAAGAATTTTTGCTAGGAATCACCCTAAAATATAGAGCTCTCTCCCCTGCCTGCCTTGATCTCATTTGGTCATGCTGACCCTAAATTACAGTTACCTTGGCACAGAGAGGCAGGAGCCTGGGAGTTTCTTCTTTGTTTGTTAATTTCATATCACAGTTTTACTTTTTTATTCCTGTGTGACTTGGGGCAGGCTTGTTAATTGTGCTTCTTCCTCTGTAAAAGGAGGGGTGGATGTCACTAGATGTTCTTTTTTTTTCTTAAGGAATTTATTTATTTAATTGTCGCACCATGCACGGCATGCAGGATCTTAGTTCCCCAACCAGGGATCGAACCCGTGTCCCCTGCAGTAGAACCACAGAGTCTTAACCACTGGACCACCAGGGAAGTCCTTTTTTTTTTACACATGGGTTTTCGCTTTTTTTTTTAAGAATTTATTTAATTGGCTGCACTGTGCATGGCATGTGGGATCTTAGTCTCCCAACCAGGGATTGAACCCACGCCCTCTGCATTGGAAGCACAGAGTCTTAACCACTGGACTGCCAGGGAAGTCCTGAGGTTGCTTTAAATCCTACCTCTAGATGAATGGAGTATAACTGTACATTCACACACCTACCAATTGTGCTACTATTTCTAAGGCAGAGTGAAATTTCCGCTAGCATGCCTTCCCAAATTTCTAGAACACTGGCACAAAATACATCGTACTTTGCATCAATCCAAGTTCATTTTATTCTTAAAACTGGTATCAAGGCATTCAGCAAACATTTACTGAGAAGGTACCTGTTCTGTTCCAGGCCCTAAGCGGGTTGCTGGAAATAGAGTGGAAAAGCCTGTCCCCACCAGGGTTAGTCCTCCAGTACAGGAAGCTTGGCCGGGAGAATGTCAGAAGTGAGCCCTGAACAGCCTGCCGGCCTCATGACACTCCTCCTGGATCTGTATGTTTTGCCCTAGCTAAAGAGCTAAAAACACAGATGAAATCCCACCATGCTTTCTATGAAAAAGAAAGAAAACAGGGTTGATATTGCTCCTGTTCATACCCTCTCGAGATATTTTACAAAGGGTTGCTATTATTTTTCTATTGTAAATGCAATCCATGCTTCTTATAGAAAACTGGAAAAATACAACAAAGTAGAAAAAAGGAAAACCAATCAGCATTCGTTGCCCCACTTTAGAGTCAACCACTGGCAACATTTTGGCCTAGTTCCTTAAGGTTTACAGTCAACAAATAGTTATTGAGACCCTATGCCAGGCACTGTGCTGAGTGCTAGGAATGGGAAAAGCGTGACCCGTTCACCCTCACAGAACTCACCGCCTAGGGAGAGAGACCCTGGAAGTGTGATGACCCGGAAGTACACACTGGAGGGACTTGACCTCAGGGCACTTCCTCAGACTCTGGGTGTAGGAAAAGGTTTCCAAAGGAAGAGATATTTGAGACCTGAAGAATCAAGAGGAGTCATCCAGGAGAAGGGAGAGGTGGCAATGGGAGGAAGGCATGAGTGAAATGTGGGGTTTAGGATGGTTGGAGGGCAGGGGGCAGGGGCCTCCAGGAGGAGGGGTGATAAGAGATGCTTCTGGGGAGGGAAGCCAGGCCCTGCCAGGCAGGGTGTTTTTATCAACCCAGTTGTTATTTTTCTGTAGCTACAAGATTGGGTCCTGCTTCTCTTTTTGTTCTTATTTTTAGACTTAATGCTATAGCATAATCATGTTTCACATTATTATAAACGATTTTTTTAACTCAGTTTTTTTGGGGTTTTGTTTGTTTAGTGTTCAGAGAGTTGTGCAACCACAATCAATTTTATTTTCTAGTTTTATTTTTCGGCCGTGCTGTGCGGCATGCGGGATCTTAGTTCCCCGACCAGGGACTGAACCCGTGCCCCCTGCAGTGGGAGCATGGAGTCTTAACCACTGGATGACCAGGGAAGTCCCTATTATAAACTATTTTAATGGATACATAATATTTCCCCAATGGATGAGGCATCATTTACCTAATTTTTTTTTTTTAAAGAAAGCTTGTTTTTCTTTGCTTCACATTCCACTCCCTTTGTAGCTCTCCAAGGTCTCCAGATAATGACAAATTGGAAAATTCTAAGCAGGATAAATGTGCTAATGTTTTTTTTACTCCAAATCAGAATTTGAACCATCAGCCAGAACCCACCACCTGCATGACTCCTGGCAGCAGCTGTTTAGAGTCCCTTCCAGAAGTGAAATCAACATAGCTTTCATTCCCTCCTCTCAACAGCCCACTCCCACATCCAAAGAAAGATCAACTCACAGAATCCGTTTCTAGGTAGCACCGAGTCCCACCTTCCTCCCACCCCTGGGCTCTGAGCATTCCCACCTCCCTTCCCCTCCTCTGACGGAATCAAAGATTGAAATCAGTTGACAAAATATCAACCTTTTATTAAAGCAAAAGCTTTAGAAGAAAAAAAAATCTCAGGCAAAAATAATGTACGAGGGACTTCCCTGGTGGCTCAGTGGTTGGGAGTCCACCTTCCAATGCAGGGGACGCAGGTTTGATCCCCGGTGGGGGAACTAGATCCCACATGCATGCCGCAATTAAGAGTTCTCATGCCACAAATAAGGAGCCCACCTGCCACAACTAAGACCTGGTGCAACGAAAAATAAATTAAATTTTTTTTAAATGTGTACACCTTAAAAAAAAAATAATGTATGAAAAAACTCACTCCTTCATCTCTCTTAACCCCAAAGATGCCACAAGCACTCATTCATACATTTATTCATTCATTTATTCAACAATTGCTTGTTTATTGTTTGGCTGCCTTCTGAGTATAGAGGTTGAAACCTATGTGGCCACTGCCGTGCAGACCTTACAGTTAAAGAAGAGTCTGACGTTCAACAAATAAATATCAAGAAGCATTTTATGACCTACAGTGGTAGGTGCTATGAAGGAAAACATATGTGAAGGAAAAAGCATGGCAAGTTTTAGGAAATGGAAGGAGGCAATGTGGCCAGAGCATGGTGAGAGGGTGGGGGAAGGTGGTTGGATGAAAAAAAGAGATTTTCTCCTTTTTTCCTCTTTCTCCCTAACCACAACCATAGAATGTCTTATGCGAGATGGAGCGTTTCTACCCATTTGGAAACCAGCGGGCTTGTCTTCAGACAGGGTGGGCTTGGCATTGGGGTAGCGAAACAAGACATGTAGCCTTCAATTCATTCCATTTCTTATTTCCTTTGGTTTCTGAGGCCCTGAGGGTCAGTAACCTGGTTATGAAGGCAGCCCTCAGGACAGTTAAAATACTAACACCACACATGAATGAAGTTCTGTTTATGCACCTGCCATTTACGTACAGCTCATTGGTTTTCCTTCTGTTGATTGTTCTTAAAAGGTATCTTAAGATAGAATATTTTCATGAGCCCAGATGTTAATATTAATGCTATATCCAACAGCCACAGATTCTCAGAGAAGTAAGCTTGCCTTTAGACTGTATTATTGATTTACTCTGTCCAACCGAATCAGTTGGAACACGTTGGGTTACAAGTGATAGAAAACCCAACTCAAGTTGGCTTAAGCAAAAAGGGAATTTATTGGCTTATGTTACTGGAGAGTCCTGGCGTAGGGCTAAGTGTCAGGCACAACTTAATGCAGGGGCCAACCGATATTATTAGTACTCAGCACAGCCCTGTTCTTCCAGTGTGTTGATTTTGTTCTCAGACAGTATCTCCCCTCGGGGTCAGAAGGCGGCCACTGCAGCTCATCTTGAAAGCCCACCACGAAAAGGGAGCTGAAGACCATCAGGGCCCACCCTGGGAGCTGGGAGCCGGGAGGGAGGCCCACCCAAAACACAAAGGCTCAGGGTAGGGGAGGCATGGGCCCCACAGAAAGAAGCAAAATACTGGAATTTTTTTAATAGGAGAAAGGTAAATAGATCTAAGAGTCTCACCCCCCAAAAAATCACTATCAAAAACCTAACTTTTGATAGAACCCATTTATGCTATTTGGTAGAAGAAAATCTCACAGAATAGCGGAGCTGGAAAGCAAACAAAGGAGTCATCTGGTTTGATCCTCTTTCTTTTGGCAGGATCAAATCCAGATCTTTCCAGGCGGATGAAAATGTGTAAATGTTTCCAATGAAAGAACCAAGTCTTGAGCCTGGGCATCTCATGATTCTCAACTCTAACACCACCCCCTCTTACCTCTTCTTCTCTCCATGCCTTCAACAGATGAAGAAGTGGATTCTATTCTCATTTTCTCCAGTATAAATTCTGCTCTTTACTGCTTCTAAGGCTTCAAATTCCACCATAACATGTCAGATTCACATCATTTTATCATTATGTCATCCGGCTTCCTTCCTATTTTTTTCTTTCATCTTAATTCAGGTTTTGTATCTGGAAAGCATTCCTGAATTTTATAGAGAGGATAAAGCGGATGCCACGTAAAATGTATTTTTTGCAGTAAATATTTTTCAGAAATGTGATTTTGCTCTCCTACCTTGTATAAGTTCCTAAACCTCTCTGAGCCTCCGTTTCCATATCTATAAAATGGGGATAATAATAATAATAAGCTTCATAGGTTTTTTTTTGGTGAGGATTAAAGCACTTAGAAGTCTGTATCTGGCATTTAGTAACTGTTCGGCAAATGTTAGCTGCTGCTACTATCATTATATCATTATCATTATTTTATAGAGTCTTCTCCTCTTTCATCCTTGTACAACCAGGCTTTTCTTCAGATCTGTTTCCTCATTCCCCACAGAACAAAAATCCAAACTGGACGCTCACTGTGTCTTGACCCTCTCTCCGGCCCAGCTTGACTTTAAGTTGCCATTTGATTTGGTTTTCCGTTCGATCGCAAAACTGGGAAGAGTTCAGTGGGCCAGGGACCTAAGTATATGGAGAGAAAGCAGGGATCCTTGCACCTGGATTCTCCACACAGGGCCCTGGTCTTGGTGCATAAACAGCTCTCCTCTCCTGCCAACACTGTGAGCCTCTCCTTGGACCCCAACCCTGGGCCTCGGCCAGCAGCTCTTACAACACCTCTGTGCCACCAGGGGCCTGAGGCTCAAGGAAGCCGCCCTTGCACGAAAACTGCCTTCCTGCCTTTGCTCCAGATCTGCCTGCTGTGCCTCCAGGGGCTGCTGGCTGGACATTTGCTGTTTCGACAGTATATACGAACCCCCTCACCTCCCCCCACTCTCCCAAGCCTCCAACATAGTGCTGCTTCTATAAGCCTCAGGCCCCAGCCCCGGGTCTCCTCTCCTTCCCTCCAACTTTCACCCCTTCAAACTAGAAGACGTCCATGATGTCCAGGATCTGCTCTACTCCTCCCATGAGGTTTTGCTACTTTCTCAGGAATCTGAGTTACCGCTTTCTTTCATTCTGTACCACTTACTCTCAGTCAGACAGAAATTCCTTGAAGTTTTCTGACATTTGCTTGGCACCCTTACCCAGCTTCTAGCATGAATGCAGACTTCCCCCATTTTTATGGCTCTTCTAGAACTTAATTTAGAGTTGTAAAGAAAGGCCATGTTACCCTAAAGACTGAGTGTCCCATTTTTTTTCTTGTTCAACCTTTCTTCAGTGAAGAATTTCAACTTTGAAACACAACTTCTTTTCCTGTTTGTGGTTGTGAGAGAAGGTAATATTGAACTTTTTTTTTTTTTGCAAAATGTTCAAATTGGAGCCTCAGTCAAATCCTGCTCTGACCACACCCAGGGGAAATGGAGAAGCTGTAATGAACAGAACTGTCCCAGGGAAAAGAACACAGGAGGATGAAATGGGAATGGTTTCTCCTGGGTGATGCAGGGTCCGAGCAAGTCAGGGCTTCTGAAGGAGGCTGCCTTCAAGGGCTCTGACTTGCCTGCCCTGTGGGCCAAAGCCTGCTTTAGCCGCAAGTTTACTATGCAGAGACAGAAAAGGAAATTCATCAACAGAGATAATGTCATGTGTATGGCCACTGCCAAGAAGGAGAGCCAGAATCTCTCTCTGGTCGGGCTTCTCCTCGGCCTTTCCTTGTCACAAGGGTGGAGCCCAGCCAGGTGAACCAACCTGACCACCGCCCTGCGTGTGAGCCCGTGGCTGGCTTGTGGAAGCATGTCCTTGCAGGGCTCCCATGGTTCCTCCTCAGCCTGAATGAGGATGCCCACTGTCATCAAGCCAGGTTTGCAGGCGAAGTTCCTGTCCCATGCAGACACACAACTTGTAGCTTCCTTGGGAGGGTGGAGGGTGTGGGAAGTGACTCTTTCCAAACATTTCCATCTTATTTTCTCCTCTGATGCCCATCCAGGCAACCTGCATTGCATATGTTCTTTGAGGTCAAGAGGCTGGCAGGAAAAGTTTCTACAGGGGCTACACGAGGAGGATGGAACCACAGAGCATCACTTAGGGCTCATCACTTTGGCTTAGACTCAAGGCTGACTAGGACTGCTGACTATACCTTGCTTACTGTCAGGTAGGCAATGGAGGGGAGGAATGTTGGCTGAGGACTGTTTTTTTTGTTTGGCCGCACCACACAGCATGTGGGATTTTAGTTCCCCGACCAGGGATCGAACCCATGCCCCCTGCAGTGGAAGTGCAGAGTCTTAACCGCCGGACTGCCAGGGAAGTCCCAGCTGAGGACTTTTGATATGCGGGAAACTTCCAAAGGACGAGGTTGAAGCCAACTAGCTGGGTGGCGCCAGGTGATTTTCTTTCACTCTCCCAGTCACAGTCTCAAGAGTAAAATGGGGACTGGACAAGACAATTTCTACAGCCCTTTATGGCTCTGACATTCTGAGATAGTACAGTGAAAATAAACTCAGCCAATTACCTAAAAGTCTCTGTTCTCAGAGGAAATGGGGAAAGCTGGAACCTTTGGAAGTCCTCTTTCTCCTGCCAGGGCCATAACACAGTGCCTGGAAGTGATATAAATCTCTTCTCCCATCTGTGGGGGCCCTGATGGAGTGAGCACCTTGCTTACGGTGCTAGGCATGGCCGTAAGGCTTGACATCGGCATGGAGTCCTGGGTGCCCGTTGCCTTGTACTGACAGGAAAGCCGAGGCTTACTTCAATTCGGGGACCATTCCTCACCTGCCACTACGTGTGAGGTACCATACGGAGGGCACTGAGAAGTAGAAAATACGTTCTCCACCCTCAAGGAGGTTTCTAGCTAATCTGAGCTTCTTTAGTTACTCAACGCTCCTCCTTTTCCTTGTTTACTTCCAGGTCTTTGCCTATGATGTGCCCTCAGCCTAAAACACTCTCTCTTTATCCCTCTGTTGCTAGGCCTGCTGTCTGTAGCAATGCAGGTTGCATACTGCATAGCTCTAGATCTATGTATGCAGATGTAAATGGTGCCTTCAGAAATGTGCAGTGCATAGCCTGTACAACTGTACAGCATGGCTTTGACTGCCTTCTCCACCCCGTTTCTCCTATCTGGGGGTAGCTCATAGTCATCTCAGTTTTCAGCTTAGTCATTATGTTTCCTTCTTTCTTTCTGTCCTTCCTCCTTTCCTCTTTCCCTCCATCCCCTTCTCCCTGTCTCTCATAATTACTGAGCATCTACTATATGTCAGGACCTGTGCTAGGAGCTGGGTATATAGTTGTAACAAAACAGATAGGGTCCCTATTAAGCTTACATTCTTGTGAAGTAGTTATACTTTTCTTCCTCCAGGAAGTCTTCCCTGACTGCAACCATGATTGCCTCGGGTGCCTACTGACTGATGAATGGCTCTGACTTGGGAACCTTTTGCTCTAGAACACAGTGCCTCTGGTATGGAGAGAATCTGAGAGGGACAAGTGGGGTTGAAGAGACTAACCTGAAGCCCTAAACCTAACTGGGCTGGAGCTCCATCCCGTCCAGATTCCTGTCCTTGGGTGCACCCTGGGGCATCCGTGAAGATCAATAGTGAAGCAGCAATTAATATGAGGCCAAGGGCATGGCTCTTCCCTGCCAGGGAGGCCACAAAGTTCCAGAACATCTCAGGGAGGAATGAAGCACCACTCAGGCCTGCCTCCCGGGGCTGCGAAACAATCCTTAATGAATCCTCTGCAGGGGAGGGTGAAATCACCTGCAAGGAGGCAGCTCAGCCTCAGGTGTTCTCCAGGAGGCTTAAAATAGCGGGGCTCCCTCCACAAACACCTTCCAACACGGTTTAGGATGGTGAATGCCAGGAAACTAATGAATCTGAGCTTAGTGAATTAATTGTTGATGAAATAATGTGAAAAGTGTGCTTACTGTTCATCAGTCTCTACAGAAATTAATTAGCCCTGCTTGGCAGCAAGCAGGATCAAATTTTCAACTTAATTCATGAATTTGGCCAAATTGTCTATGGGAAGCCTTGCATGGAGGACCTTCCACAGCTGCTCCGTGTCCAGACAGGCCTTGCCTTTCATAGAAGACATGATTGCTTTAAGAGAGTCCCAACAAGAGGAGAGAGTGGTGGAGGAGGAGAGAGGTCTGATTGTGAAGCTCCAAGCAGACCCACGCCTCTCCAGGCCTCCTGTCTCAGCCCTCCCTGGTGAGTCCTTCATCTGAGGAAGGTCTGTTAGCTGAATTGAGGGGTGACGATTCAGAGCAACAGGGTTAACCGTCAGGCACGGTCTGACTTCACATTTAATTATTCTGTGCTCTGTGTGCCAACTCAAATTGCAGGATGATATGAAAGAAAAATAAATCTAATGAGAAGTGTATTTTTTTTGGACTACTTTTAAATAGGGAGCAGAGAACTTCTCGGGCCTGGCGAGACCAATCTGCGGAACTGGCTGGCACGAGGCATGAATGGGCGCCTGGATGCCCAGTACTTGGGCACAGAACTGCTGGCTATTGAGTGTTCGGTCAGCTTTTGTCACCATGGGAGTCAGGCTCTCTCACTGCAGCCACTGCAAACAGGAATCCCCACCAGGCTTTCCCCGCTGAGCAGCAGAATCTGATGTAAACCTCTAAGCAGAGCGACTTGAGTGTCACCAGTCTCTGAAACATTTCCGAGAGAGAAGCGAGTGATTGAGCATCTATGTGTGTACATGCTTCTTTCTGTTGCTAAAACACCAGTTTTCTCATGGAAAAGCCTGTGAACCACTAAGTTAAAACAGGAGCAGACAGTGCTTTGTGACCACCTAGAGGGGGGGGATAGGGAGGGTGGGAGGGAGGCTCAAGCGGGAGGGGATACGGGGATATATGTATGCATAGAGCTGACTCACTTTGCTATACAGCAGAGACTAACACAACATTGTAAAGCAATTATACTCCAATAAAGATGTTAAAAAAAAAACAGGAGCAGAGGGTAAGAGGATGTGTTCCAATCTCACTGAACACTTCTGGCCAGTCTCAGGAGTCAGGAGAGGACAAGAGCCCCCAGGGTCATTTCTACTACTTATACTTACTCAGTAATTCAAGCAATAACTAAGCAGGACTATTCTAGGCATTGGGGATACAGCAGGGAACCAGGTAGTCAACGCCATGCTCCCATGAAGCTTATTTTCTATTATGAGCACAGACACAAGCTATCAGCATCTGGTTTCTGATTCTGCTAAAACTTAGACTTGTTAACATTTTATGATGGACCACTTTACTGAACTCTGAGTTCTATATTAGTTTCTGTTTCTAAAACAAAATGCACATTGCCTAGTAGACACGTACATTGTCACCTCCCTTGCATGCATGGCTGTTTAAATTCATACCTGTACTAATGCCCTCAAATTTAGTCCAAAAAGGTTGTGATCTTCTAAAGACAGCCAGAATCAGCAACCATTTTAGGACACCGTAAGCCAGGGGAGGAAGTCTGTTTGCCCGTGACATTGGCTGTTTGGAGGTGACCTTGGGTCCCTGAGAGGCACACCCTTGTAGGTTTATCAGGCCACATGGAAGGACTCACTCGTGCACCAGATCCGCCACTATGGTCAGGAAGAGCATCTTAGAGGGAGAATGTTGGAGCCCGAGCAAGCGCCTACCTCCTCCCTGTAGGCATTTGCAGCTGCAACCCTTCCCTTTATGAATTTGTGATGTTCTTACCAGCTCACTCCGTGACCTCAGGCTGTGTCTGCCCTTTGTTTACCTCTGTTCTCAAACTGCCAGATATATAATTCCATGATTCCCTCAGGTTGCTTCTTGGGAGAAGGTAGATTGCATAAACAAAGGTGTGTGTGGGGACAGCTCTAGCCCGAGAGCTAGGCAAAGCAGTCGGATGTGCTGGAAAACCAAGGCGTGGTCTTCCTTCAGCCCAGCTCCCCTGCTAAACTGACAGTCACCGTTCCATAACAAATGTCCTTTGCTTTCTTCTCCTCAAGTCACCTGAACCACTATTCCCTCATCTTCTCAGACTGAATGCCTTTCAGGCCCCGCTCACACGCTAGCCCAGCTCTTGAGGGCTGCCCGGATGGTGTCCTCTGGAAGTAATTTCTTCCTCTTTTCTGGCCTCTCACTGCTCCTGAAATGCAGCCATTTGTGTATTATCTTGCCTGCACATTTCAAAGTCCTCAAAGGAAGACCCTGTGCATTCCTAACCAAATTGTCCCCTACAGTCTTCACACTGAAGAGGGACTCAGTATGTGTTTGTTTCTGTGTCTATTCCACCCTGGGAACATTTGAGGACAAATTACTGTTTACAGAAAATGGTGAGCTTTAATGAAAGAGGTCTTAATGTTAAGTCCAATTGTGCTGAACATCCAAAATTTTTTCTTTGCTGAAAGCAAATAAGAAGAGTGATCCTCCTTGGCGTCCTATCACCCAGAAATGTGACTTGGTAAGATCTCTCAACATTCCCTCTCTTTCATTCTTTCTGCAGTTTATATATTACTCTGCCATAGATAACACAGACAAGGGGGTTGGCATTGAGAGCCAGAAGACCAGGGTTCAAATCCCAGCTGTGCCTCTTACTAGCTGAGGGATCCTGCACAAGCCATTGAATCCGCCTGAGCTTCATGTTGCTCCGCTGTGAACTGGAAATAATAATATCTGTGTTGCCTACCTCCAGTGTGGATGTGAAAGTTAAATGAGATGGTATAGGTGCCAGCGCTTTAAAATGGTTTACCCCAGTGCGTTCACCGTGTGAAAACCATCAAGCCGCACAGATAGAACATGTGTGTATCTATCATACTCCAGTAAAAGTTCTTTATAAGGTAACACTTTGTACAGACATTTCCAATTGTTTATATACTGTGTACTGAGGAAAAAGATGAAAGAAGGATTTAAAGTTGGCTATAAGTCACTAACAGTCTTGAATTGATGTTGAGTTTGTAAGGGAACTAGCCATTTCGGTTCACTGAGACAGCTTCACATTTTGTTAGTCATTACGTCATAATTCTCAGTGTTTTAGTTTTACCATAGTCAAATACAATAGAACCATCTTTTGGCAGTCTGGAGACTTGCATTTGAAGTAAAACTTAGGAGTTCTCTATGGAAAAATATATGATATAGAGAAGGATGAGTTCTCTCATTCATGTACATTTTATCTTTAAAATAATAACTGGGATATAAGAACTATTATAATTGCTTGGTGTTTTGTTTGCTTGTTTGTTTGTTTGCTTACCACTTTATACTCAGTGCCTTGAAGAGTGTCCCCATTTACTTAAGAACTAAGGAGTTCGTGGGACACAGGACTTCTGGTGCTAAAACCAAGAACGTCCAGGACAAACTGAGATGGTTGGTCACCCTACTGGCACATGGAAGATGCTCAGATGTTGGTGGAAGGCAAGAAGACAGGCAAGAAATTCAGGAAGAGTGCAGCATTAGTGGTGAGCATCACTGCCTTCCAGGACATTCAGGAATAAATTTTGGTACCACAAAACTCTCCTTTCCTTTAAGTTTTCTAAAAAGGTACCTTATGCGTGCATATTGTAAATGTTTTAACATTCATATTTAAAAGCCACTATTCTGCACTTTAAACGCCATTAGGGGATAAAACCGGCCTTCTACAAAATGGTTAATGTTTGGAATTGCATTGCTCAGACCACAGGCAGATGTAAAGATGTGGAAGCTACAACTTTAGACATTATTGTCCTCATTCTTTCCTCCTGACTGCAGGATTTCATTCTAAAAAAGAACCATGGAAATGTTATTGTAGTCTTTATCACTGGACAATTAAATTCAAAATGCAGGATTAAGAGTGGGTGTTGTTTTCCTGGCCAAAGGCTTATAGGGCTGGAAGAGACCTCAGCAATCCCTCCAACCCCTTCTATTACCAATGGGAAAAGTCAGGCCAGAAAAAAGTTGGCAGCAGAGCCAGTCGAGGATGATCCTCCTGATTTCCTGTGCATCCCCCTTCCCCACGTTGCCTTTTCCTTTTACTTTGCTGCTCTTGGCCTCCTTGTCTTCATCTTATGGCATTTTAAATCAAATTATAAAATCAGATTTGAGGATTTCCTATGCTTCCAGGACATGTGCACCTACCTCCAGTCTAAACCTAGTTGCTCTTATCTGACTCTGCCTCCCAAAGATTTCCAAAAAATTAGATACTGTATAGGTCGAATGAGGGTGACTAAGAATAATCAATATAAAAGCATTTTAGCCACTTATCTCCAATGAGCAGATATGGCATTATGTATTCTAATTTGGGGGTAAACACTGAAGAATGAGACCCTACAAACTGGCTGTCCTCTGACCCTGTGACTTTGACATGACTGTGGAAAGAGAAGCAAATTGAAGTGAAGTGAATATACAGGACAAGGGATGAGAACAGAGCAGAGAAGCCTGTGCTTTGTATAAGAGACCAGAAAGGTTAACACAGCAAACCTTAACTAGTCTCATCAAGATAAAAAGATAGTAAATGCAAAATAACGACATGAGTGATGAAACAGAGGACACCACTATATGGACTGAATGTTTGTGGCCCTTAAAAGTCCTATGTTGAAGCCCTAAACCCTAATGTATTGGAATTTGGAAGTAGGATGTTTAGGAGGTAATTAGGTTTAGATGAAGTCATGAGGGTGGGACCCCTCGATGGGATTAGTTTTCTTAATAAGAAGAGGAAGAGATATACCCCAGAGCTCACTTTCTCTCTGCCATGTAAGGGCTCAACAAGAAGGCGGCTGTCTGCAAGCCAGAAACAGGGTCCTCACCAGAAGTCAAATCCTGCCAGACCTTCAACCTCCAGAAGTCCAAATCTCAGTCTTCAGACTCCAGAACTGTGAGCAAATTAATTCCTATTGTTTAAGCCACCCAGTCTATGGTATTTTGTTATGACAGCCCAAGCAGGCTAAAGCAACTACATTCACAACTCTCCCAACAGCCTGGCCTCTCAGCTCCTTAATCACTTGTTTCCTGTAATGTTGACCTCCATCCTACCTAACCCATGTACTCCCTGGACCAGGGACTCTCAACCTTGACTGCATATCAGACTCACCCAGGAAGCCTGGACTTCACCATAGCCCATTAGAATTAGAATATTTCTCAAGTTGGGACCTGTTATTTAAAAGTTCCCTGGGTGATTCCAATGTGCAGCCACAATCAAAATCCACTGAACTAAATACATTCAAGCACATTCAAATCAATAAAAAGAAAACCTCAGAAAATGGGGAAAGCATAAAAACAAGCAATTTACAGAAGAAATATAAATGGCTATTAAATATGTGGGGAAATGGTTAACTTGCTAATGATCAGGGAAATGTACACATTTTTTTAAAAGATTGCTCTTGGGACTTCCCTGGTGGCAAAGTGGTTAAGAATCCACCTGCCAATGAAGGAGACACGGGTTCAATCCCTGGTCCGGGAAGATCCCACATGCCACGGAGCAACTAAGCCTGTGCACCATGACTACAGAAGCCTGAGTACTCTAGGGCCTGGGTGCCGCAACTACTGAGCCCACATGCTGCAACTACTGAAGCCTGTGCACCTACAGCCCATGCTCTGCAACAAGAAAAGCCACCGCAATGAGAAGCCTGTGCACTGCAACGAAGAGTAGCCTCTGCTCGCCACAACAAGATAAAGCCCACATGCCACAACGAAGACCCAACACAGCCAAAAAAAATTTTTTTAATTAAAAAAATTTTTTTAAGTCTTTTAAAAAATTAAAAGATTGCTCTTTTGGCAAAAATCACAAAGACTGATAATATCCAACGTTAGTAAAAGCGAAGGGCATATTCTCAGAAAAATCTTCTAACATATCCTTAGATCCAGAAATTTCATTTCTGGTTATCTCTCCTATGAAAACAACCACATAAGTACATAAGTATCTACACAAGCATACATAGAGCCAGTCTTTATAGCGCTATTTGTAATAGTGTAGAAATCCAATAATTATAGAATAGTTCAATAATTGGAGTACATCCTTACACGAAAAATTATTCAGCTACCAAAAGAATGGGGTAGAAGGATAAGTATTGACATGGAAGGATATGAATCTATACACACATACATGTTATCAATCATATGGGGGAAATAAAGCAAATTTCAGAATAATATGTCTGGTATAATCTCACACTTGTTAAAAAAATTATCACTACACATAGAGATACATGTACATTTATACATACATAGAAGACTGTCTTAAAGACCTTTCAACAGTAACTACCCTTAGGGGACTGGAAAGGAGTAAGGGGACTTTTGCGTTTTACTTTATATTTGCGGCTATTTTTACAATAAACACGTATGAACTATTCTTGTAATATAAATAGTCTGATATGAGCTCAAATGGAAGCTTTATAATGAAAAGTTTCCTGTGCCAGAAGGTTGCGGCCATTTCAGGGCCATGTCTTTATCATCACTTACCCTTAAAAATCTTTCAGGGAATCCCACAGCTAGCGGAAAGGGGCTGGGTTTTCAAGTTCTTTTTTAGAATTATTCTCCTCAGTTTTAGGAAAGACTGCTATGCCAGTGATTCATTGCTGGTACAGAAATACACAACCTGGCTATTTTGCGATCAATGTTTCAGTTATGTGGATATTAGGAGAGTCTTCCACTGTTAAAGGATGAGGATGAAAATGAGACTGTAAATGTGGTCAGCAGCCAGAAAAAAAGCATATGAATATCACAGAGCTGGAGATCGGTGGTCAAAGCAAATCCAATGTCAGAAAAGGTAAAGAAAATACAGAGATGATGCTGGGTAGTAAATAGGTTTCATCTCACAAACAAACACAATTTATTGATTGTGATGTTTGGGAGTCAGGTCATGAAGCCCCTGAGGCTATATTGTGGCTCAACTGGAAAGTCCTCAAGATCAGTTGGTGATGTCTGCCATGGACCCAGGAAGGGAGAATGGAGACACAGGTAGTGCAGTAATAACAGGAAAGAAGCATGAATTAAGAAATGCAGTGTTGATTTAACTTTTGCAACCTAGGGTTCATAACTATAATTAACAGAAATGAACGATTTCTACATGATCCGCACCATCTAGCATAATGGCGTAGACATGCAGATATTCGAGTTCTTGAAACAGCCACGTGCATCTTGAAGACACTGATCCGTGTTAAAATTCAATTTCAGTTCTCTTCATAAAGGGTTATTTGGAAGTTCTCATGAACCGGCTGATGAACACATTCATGGCTCTCTGTGCCACCTTAAACAATAAATATTTATTTTTACTGAGTCCAAACTACAAAAGAAAGTAGATGATAGAAATATAGTTTTCTCCAGAGAGGAGGGGATGGCGGTCTGGAATAGGTATGGAAAGTTCCCTTCAAAAACATTCTCCATAAGCTCTGCACCAGTTAGACTGACCTGGATGAAAATTCAGAAGTCCTTGGACAGAGTCAAACCTCATTCCAGACAATCCTTTGCTGATGTCAGTAACTAGAGAAGAGGCATTTTGACTGGGCAAAGAAGTAAGAAAGGATTCAGCCTATCACTTGGCAACCTCTGCCACCTCTTTTCTCCATTCCCTGCACTTGAAGCATGCCTTGCTTGCTGTTTCTTGACTCTGATGGATGTTCCTTGGTGCTTTCACAGGCTCCCACATCTTGGCATGTGCTTTTCCTTCTGCCTAGAATTCTTTCTGCTCTTTCTCTATTGACAACTTCTACTCACTCAACTTCTCAGCAAAGCCTTCCCTGATTCCCTCAAGTATGAAGGACCCGTTAGGAAGAACACTTACCTTGTTTTCCCCTAACAACTTTTCCCACTGTTTCCCAGATCCTTTCTTTTCCTTTCTTTCCTTTAATCACTGAGACTCTAGCATTTATTTATTTATTTATTCATTCATTCATTCATTTGGCTGCGCCAGGTCTTAGGTGCGGCACGCAGGATCTTTCGTTGCAGCATGCAGGCTTTCTAGTTGCCGCACGCGGGCTTAGTTGCCCCGCGGGATGTGGGATCTTAGTTCCCCGACCAGGGATCAAACCCACGTCCCCTGCACTGGAAGGCGGATTCTTAACCACTGGACCACCACGGAAGTCCTTCCAGATCCTTTCTTGATGCCTCTGTTTCATCCCTCATCAAGGTTGGATTAACACGAGTAGCTATGTGCAAGGAACACTTATCACCCTCTGGAGAGAGCAAGCCTCTCGATGGCAAGAACGTGTCTCCATCCTTGTATGCTTCCTGCACCTGCCTCCTCCTTATTATACTAAGTGTACGTTAGTGCAATAACCATAGACTTTCCTGATATGTGGGAACTCAAAAATATATCCTCAGCAAATGCAAGGGGCCTGCTATGGTTGGATTTCTCCGTAATCAAAGAAATTACAAGGGAAACATTTGATAGATTTAACTGTGTGAAAAAAATAATAATAAAAACTTAGAAAATAAAACACCATGGATTTTAAAAGAAAGCCATTTTAAAGTACATATGATACACTCAATTTAAAAAATAAAGACCTCTGTCAAATAAGTAGATATACAGCCAATTTGCATGGGAAATAAATGCTTTGAAAAAGTAAGTAAGGTAACTCAGCATAAGCACATAGCTATTAAAATTAGGACTGTAATGACTGATAGAATATCTTTATGAAGTAATGTTGAGTGAAAAAATATATACATATATATAGTTTATGATATCATAGGTAGAATTTATGCACAAAGAACACATCATAAGGGTACATCCCCCAGAATAAGAATTTTTAAAGTGGTGTGTTGGAAGAATGAGATTGTGGATAATTAATTCCTTGTCTTTATTACTGTTGGTTGTATAATAAGTAAAACTGGGGAGGAGGGACACAAAGTGAACAATCTCACTGAACATATTATCAGTTTACCATTGCCTGTGGTTTAGGCTCTTAATTGAATGATATTAAGAAGGCACTTCTTTCTGCCTGGGGTCAGTTTCCTCTTAATTTTTTTGAATTTTATATCCGCATATATATTTTTATGTATTTATTTATATTATTATTTCTTTGGTTGCGCCGGCTCCTTAGTTGTGGCATGAAAACTCTTAGTTGTGGCATGCATGTGGGATCCAGTTCCCTGACCAGGGACGGAACCCGGGCCCCCTGCATTGGGAGCACTCCAGTCTTAACCACTGCGTCACCAGGGAAGTCCCTCGCATATATTTTTAAGAGATAAAAATGCTCTGAAAAAGGATTTCTACTTCCAGCAATGGCAGACTAGCTTGTTGCCAGCTGACCTTCCTGTCAAAATCAAGTAGAAAAACTAGATAAATACGAAGGGAAATAAACCGTATTTGAAGTCATCTGAGATCTATGCAGGCAGCCGACCTGAGAGCAGGGAAGCACAGAGAGGTGAGCCTGCCGGAGGTGCCACTTTTCTCCTCAGGGCATTCGTCAATTATAAGGCAGCAGCTGAGACAGTGGGATCCCTGCAGAAAGCTGTGGAGGGGCAGCTGAGAAGCCAAACAGAGCTTTCAGCAGTCTCAAAAGGCTATGGTGAAATGAACAGTTGGGGACCACCTGAGGTAAACACCCCCCAGGCTTTCATTTGGAGCCCCTGTGGCTCTAGGAATTAAGGGAAAACCAGAGAGAGACTAGCACTCACGAAGACTAAAGCCCAGCTTTGCCTCATGGTAAGGGATATTAACATGCTTCTCCCAGTAGTAACTGATAGAAAAAGTGGACAAAAGATAAGCAATGATGTGGAAAGATCTTAATAAAGTTGATATGATTACAAGGGCACACACACTTTACCTAATAAATGCACTACTCTTTTTAAGTGTACATGGGAACATCTACCAAAATTGACCATATGATGCTGGGTCAAAAATTATGTCTCAAAAAATTTCAAAGTTTTGAAATTACACAGCATATGTTCCAAGATCACAGTACAATTACCTACACATCAATAACAAAATATAACTTTTAAAAACCCCAAATGGGGCTTCCCTGGTGGCGCAGTGGTTGGGAGTCCGCCTGCCGATGCAGGGGGCGCGGGTTCGTGCCCCGGTCCAGGAAGATCCCACATGCCGCGGAGCGGCTGGGCCCGTGAGCCATGGCCGCTGAGCCTGCGCGTCCGGAGCCTGTGCTCCGCGGCGGGAGGGGCCGCAGCAGTGAGAGGCCCGGGTACCGCAAAAAAAACCCCAAATGTTTGGAAATTAAGTAATATACCTCTAAATAACCCATGGGTCAAAGGGGAAACCATAATGAAAATTGTAAAATATTTTAAATTAAATGATAATAAACATATGATATGACAATGTGTGGGATACAGCTAACACTAGGCTTAGAAGAAAATTTATGGCTTTAATACATATGTTAGAAAAGCAGAAGGTCAATTACCTGAGTGTTTATCTTGGGAAGTTGGGAAAACCCAAATAAAGGAGAAGAAAGGAAATAATAAAGGTAAGAGCAGAAATTAATGAAATAAAGGGCAAAAGGACAGTTGAGTGGATCAACAAAGCCAAAAGCTGAGTCTATATAAAGAACAATAAATTGATAATCCCTTGGCAATACTAATCAAGAAGAAAAGAGAAAAAGCATAAATAACCAATAACAGGAATGAAAAAGGATACATCACTACAGTCCTCACAGGCATGAAACTTCTCAACAAGGGAATCTCTCAATCTAAATATATAAAATAATAATGCTAAATTTCAAAACATTTTATAATAGCAATTTTAAAATGGTAGAATTACTTGCAGATTCTACCAGCTTTCTTTCCTATTTTAAGATGGGACCCTGTATAAATAAATTTTCATGATCTCATTAACCCTGGCTTGACAAAATACTCAGTACAACTCTCACAAGCATAGAATGTCTGGTAAACTTGGAATTTCAGCAGTTAGATATTAGGAAAGATAGAAAATCTCCAGAATTATACAATCTAGAAGCTTGAGATGCTCAAGACAGTCTCTTACCTAGACCTCACCTTTAAGGTGAAATATACATGAAAATATTTGAGAAGAGAAGGTAGAACCCCAAACTTCCTCAATCACCAATTAAACTGTCAGTATAGCCTCATATGTATTTCGGGTGATAGCCTAAATGGCATTAAATCTTTACAGTGCTACATGATTTTGAACACCTCTGCAATTAGAACACAAAAGGAAACACAATGTTTAGATTTGTAACCATTTTAAGAGCACTCATCATGGTTATGTTCCCAAGTTTTTATTAACCACCTTGTGATTATGAATTACAACCTATTACCATGCTGTTAATCTAAATGTTTACCTTGCTGGGACAGCAAAGCCCTCTAGATCAGTAACCATCTCTCGAATGTTTTTAAAAACTCGCCTTTTGTGTGAAAATGGCTGGACTAGCTCCCTTCTCACTTTGTGTTTTCCAGACCAGGGGCCTTGTTCTGAGGAAAACAATCAACAGATAAAATAGGTGAGCAGTATGGCAAGTTCAGGTCAAGAGCACTAGATTGAGAACCCAGGAACCAGGTTGTCATTCTAATATGTAATTAATTTAGTTCTAAATGTAATGAACTGTGTGACTCTGGGTATGTCCCTTCCCCTAATGGGCTTCAGTTTCCCCATCTGAGAACTGATGTGGATGGTCCAGCTGATCTCTGAGGGAGGGGTCTACTTGGGCTAAGCAGCAGAGGCACATCGTCCGTTTACGGAGAAAGCCCCAGAGACTCATTCCCTAGGGCTGGCCCCAGGGAAAATGGGCTCCCCTTGTTGGCCCTGGACTTAGAGGGACAGATTGGAGGATGTGAAAACAAGGCTCCTCTTCTTTGTGTTTAAACATCCTGCTGTGCAGGAATACCATCAAGTAACTCGAAAGCACCTCTCCCTTCCCCTTTCCTCCCCTCTCCCCCTGCCACCAGCCATTTATCCACTTGAGAATGCTAAGTCCAAGAGGTGAGGAGGGTGCCAGCTTGCCCTACAGTCTAAGAGGCATCTGGGTAAGTCGAGGTACTCCAGAGAAATAGAACCAATAGGATGTGTATGCATACATAGAGAGAGAGATTTATTTTAAGGAACTGGCTCACAAAATTATGGAGACTGGCAAATCCAAAATCTTCAGGGTGGGCCAGCAAGCTAGAGACTCAGGGAAGAGCTGATGGTACAGCTCAAGTCCAAAGTTCTGCTGGCAGAATTCCTTCTTGATCAGTGTAGGTCAGACTTTGTTCTAATAAGGCCTTCAGCTGATTGGATGAGGCCCACACACAGTATGGAGGGCAATCTGATTTACTCAAAGTCCACTGATTTAACTGTGAATCTCATACAAAATCTCCCTCACAGAAACATCCAGAACAATGTTTGACCAAATACCTGGGCACTGTGGCCCAGCCTAACTGATACATGAAATTCACCATCACAAGTCGATCCCTTGTCGACTCAGCACCCATACACGTCTCCTTAAACGATAGTTAATCTCAGAACAAAGACAATAACAAGATCATACTTCCACCTAACATGACACCACTATCCTGTGAACAGCTGCAAACACACTAACCCTTTCCCCAGAAGAGGATGCAAACTCCTTGAATAATATTTACTCTTCTCCTTAATATCTCGTATCTTAAATACTGTGATGTAAAGTTAACCATACCTAATTTACACAATGTTATATATCATTTATATCTCAACAGATCTGGGGAAAAAATTTTAAAACAGCCCTTAAATGCTATGATATAAAGTCAATACAGCCATCTTATGCTACATGATACACACACACACATACATATATTCATAACAAAATAAGGGAGAAATACTCATTTCTGTACCTGGTTACCTGCTCATAGCTAGTTTTTATAACTACGTTCTCCACTAGGCATTCCATATGCCCTTTGCTTTTAGCAAACACCTCAGCTGGTCATGATTCTTTACCTGGTGGGTAAAGAACCCTGAAGGGTCTGAGCCATTAGTAGTCCTACTTGGATTAGGTTTTCCATTGATCTTAATCACAGGGCATGGTAACACTAATAGATGCCCTAAGGCATGTCCTATATTCCAAATACTCTCTTCCTTACACCCATTGTGGAGTAGTTGTCCAATTTCCCTTTGATAGTCAGAATCAATCACCCCACCCAACCAGTAACTCCCTTCTTTGCTTGTTGACTTAAAGCCATAAGGAGCCCAAAGTGGATGGGTGGCACTCTTAACTTCCAGTCCAATGGAATCATCATGTCTCCTGGTGGAAGAATTCTTCCCTTTTAGAACAAAGACCTCTAGGCCAGCAGAGCACAGCATCATGGAGACAGGAAGCAAAAATCTTGCTAGTGGGTCACTAGGGGTAATAATGGTTCCCCTCCCATTTCCACCCCTGGATTCCTTGACCCACGAATCCTGGCTATCGAGAAACAGTACCACAAATCAAATGTTGATTCAGAGCATATACGGCCTCCTGGAGAACCCTGTCCCAACCCTGCAAGGTATCGCCGTCTAGCTGGTGCTATAACTTAGTTTGCAAAAAGCCATTCCACCATGCTATCAAGCCAACTGCTTCAGGATGGTGGGTAACATGATAAGACCAGCAAATCCCATGATCAAGAGCCCACTGTTACACCTCATTTGCTATCAGGTGAGTTCCTTGATCAGAAACAATACTGTGTGCGATACCATGACAGTGGATAAGGCATCCTAAAAGTCCATGGATGGTAGTTTTGACAGACGCACTGCATATAGGGAAGGCAAATCCATATCCAGAGTTAGTGTCTGTTCCAGTGAGAACAAAATGCTACTGCCTACAAGACAATATCCAAACACACAAGGCCACCCCAATTCCAGCCCCTGCTTACTTCTCCAGCCTCATCTGTCATCACTGCACCCCCCCAAATTCCCTGATGGAGCCCCCAGAGACACTTCTTTCCCAACTTTGCCATGATCTTTAATAACTCTGCATCTTCACCCACCCATTCACTGACTCATTTGTTCATAGATTCATTGAGTCATTAAGTATCCATTGGGGAGCAGGTCAACAAGGTCTTTGCAGATATGTGTTAAATAAGTTAATGCTCTAATGAGATGGCTGGTATGATAGGGAATGTAGTCAGTGCTAGGACAGGAGAAAAAAGTGCCTAATCCACAGGGTAGATGAAGACACCCTGAGGACGAGACATTTCAATTGAGACCTGAAGAATGCATAGGCATCAGCCTGGTGAAAGAAGTCAGAAGGGTGTTCTGCCAGAGGGGGCAGAATATGTGAAATCCTGGCAGTGAGAGTTGCTGTGACAGAGCAACGGGAGGAGGGGGAGGAGGAGGGGAATGGAACTGGGAGACACCCAGAGGCTGATGCAATATTCTGAGCAGGAGATGATGAAGGCTTGAGATACATGGATGGATTGTAGAGATATCTAGTAGAAGAAACAGAACCTGGTGAATGATTGGCAGTGGAGAGTTGAGAGAATGCAAGAATATTTCCAGGTTTCTGGCGTAGGCAACTAGGAAGAGAGTATCACTAGCTACTGAGATGTTCACTATTTATCCCCAGACCCTGGGAAATATTTGTTGACTAAATCAATGAGTCAATGGAAGAATGAGAATAGTTGGGAAGGAAGATGAGATGACGCCTTTGGTTTTGGATATGGTGGTTGTAAGGCACCTGTGGGATATCTGAGTGGAGATGTCCAGGAGGTCATATTGCGTATGCAAGTCTGAGCTCTAGAGAGAAGTCTGGGCAGAGCCTTTGCACGTGCTATTCTGTCTGTAAAGTGGGAATAACAGTGTCTCCTCTGATCCCCACAAGAATCACATGAGGGAAGAGGGCTTCCCTGGTGGCTCAGTGGTTGAGAGTCTGCCTGCCGATGCAAGGGACACGGGTTCGTGCCCTGGTCCGGGAAGATCCCACATGCCGCGGAGCGGCCGGGCCCGTGAGCCATGGCCGCTGAGCCTGCGCGTCCGGAGCCTGTGCTCCGCAGCGGGAGAGGCCACAACAGTGAGAGGCCCGTGTACTGAAAAAAAAAAAAAAAAAAAAAAAAATGAGGGAAGAAGTGGTGCTTGGAAGAAATCATATGCTGGAAGAAACGGTTTAGACTTGAAATCAGACAGACCTGGTTTTAATCTGTGCTTGTGTCTGTATAAGCTGTGTGTCCTTGGGTAAGTCACTTAATATCTCTGAGCCTTGAGTTTTCATCCACAAAATGGAGTTGATACCACCCCTCCCTTCAGGTTACCTTGAAGCTTAGCTCGGCTAAGGATATGGAGCTCCCTTTATACCTGGTGCTGTGAAAGGGCTCAGTATGGCAGCCATCCCTGCTATTGTCTTTTACATTGTGTTCGTAATGCCCTTAGTCCTTGTCATTTCTTTTTTTTTTTATTTAATTTATTTTATTTTATTGGCCGTGCCATGTGGCATGTGGGATCTTAGTTCCCTGACCAGAGATCAAACCCAGGCCCCCTGCAGTGGAAGCGTGGAGTCTTACCCACTGGACCACCAGGGAAGTCCCTAGTCCTTGTCATTTCTAATTACTTTGAAGAGGTGTGACTTTGAGTCCCTCTTTCCTCCACCCACTCAAAAGGTCAGATGTGCATCTCTGTCTCATGGGTCTTCCCACCTTTCTCCCTCACAACATAGTTCTATACCGTGGCTTCTCCATATAACTAGACCAAAAACATAGTAAAAGTCCGTGTCAGTTTCATGTGGAATGTCAGCTTCCTGTGGCCAGCTCCACAGAACCAAAGGCATTCCAAGCTCAGGTTCTAAAGCCAGTAAGAACTACTTTCAAACACCCACCTTGCAGCTGGGTAACCTTGGGCACCTTGTTTAACCTCTCTGAACCTCTGGTTTCCTTATCTGTATAATTAGAATAATATTAGTGCCTGCCTCACAGACTTGCATGAAGGAACAAAGAAGGCTGTGGGAAAGCAGTTTATCAAGGAATCTCAGTGCACTGGGGTGAATGAATAAGATTGATTTATTTATTGAAAACTTGCCATTATTAGTCATGGTCTGTCAAACCCTCTTTTCCTATTGGATAATAGCACCCTTGATGATATTTCATTCTGGTTCCAATATAACTTCTTGGCTACTTTTTGTTCATCCATTTTTCTGTTATTGTTGCTTTGAAAACAGTCTTGTTTCATTTCATAAGATTTAGTCTTGTTCAATGAAAGATGACGGATTCTGGATCCAGCTGCCTTGGTTGTAATCCCAACTCTACAATTACTAGCTGGGAACTTTGGGCAAGTAACTAAACCTCTCTGTGCCCCCATTTTCCTCATCTGTAAAATGGGAATAATGATAGTACCTACCTCATAGGATTGTTGCCACGGTTAAATGAAATCAAAGCCCTAGAAGAGTGCCAGGCACACAAAGTGTGTAAGTTTTGCTATTATTATACCCAACTCAAAGACCCTCCCCTTCTCTTCTCCAGGCAAGGCTAGATCTGTGGCTTTGTCTGAGTTCTGTGGTCTCTCTCATCAGCCTTCCCTCTCCATCTTTCCAAAATGAGACCAACATTGGGGCCTGGAGGAATAAGTAAAAGATAGCTATTGTCCCACTTGCCCCAGCCAGGGAGACCTTCTTTCCTACACAGCAGTAATACACTACACATGGGCTTGATGCTGGCAGGTAGTGCATTCAATAGGCCTGCAAAGGAGGGCTCCCTCCCGGGCACCCCCCAGAGCCATTGATGATCCCTTTAGACTCTTGGCGTGTATATTCCTGCCCCAGTTCACAGCATCCTGTGACATACTTCTGATGTCCCATTCAGCAGTGGTCACTGGCTCCCAAACTCACCTACCCTCAGCCCCCAACTATTAAACCCATGGACCTGTGCAGAATCGATTTTATGTTCCACCTGGGACTGAAACTCCAAGGCCAGAGGCCAAGGAGTGGGGAGGTAAGTCCTTTCCCCTCTCTACCCACAGCCCCCACCATGCAGCTCACCCCACGGGCCCTCTCCCACACCTGGGCACTGCTGTATCAGGCTGTGTCAAGGGCTCATTGGTTCCTGACTGAGCCAGGACTCCATCAAACCCACATCCCACCAATTTGACAAGGGTTTCCCCTGAGGCATCCCTCCCTTGGCTTCAAAGAGAGAAATAGCCCTTTCCACTCCCCTGACAGGCTAAGTCTGTCCTCCTCCAGGCCTCCTCTTCTAGCCAGTGTTGAGAGGCTGGGGCTGGTAGGGTGATGCCCACACTTTCTGCAGAGGTGGTTTCCCCAGCATCCCTATGCCACAGTTCCCCAACCCCAGAATGCAGGCTCCTTGATCCCTTTGTTTCTTAGCTGTAGGCTTTGGTCACCAATTCAGGCACATGATAATCACACCATCCTGTGAAATTTTTTTTTTTTAAAGAGAATTTGCACATTGCTCTCAAAATATATTTGAAAGAGTGAATGAAAAACAGGCATATTACAAACCAATATTATAAATATAATAATAAAGTTATAAACTAAGTGACAATAACTAATGCAATAATAAAAATATGAAATTATTATAAATATAATTTTATAAATAATATTTAAGGGACTTCCCTGGTGGTCCAGTGGTTAAGAATCTGCCTTCCAACGCAGGGGACGCGGGTTTGATCCCTAGGCAGGGAACTAAGATCCCACACGCTGCGGGGCAACTAAGCCCGAGCACTCTGGAGCCTGCGCTCCACAACTAGAGAGAAGCCGGTGCGCCACAACAAAGATCCCGCGTGCCGCAACTGAGACCTGACGCAACCAAATAAATAAATAAATATTTTTTTAAATAATATTTAAATTAAAACCTTTTTATAATTAAATCTGAATGAGCCACATGAAACTGCTGCTTTTTGTAGGTCAAGAGCAGTCATGTGTTGGTAATTTCACGTGGATCAACCTAATGCTTAACTCTTTCGTGGACCAGGTATTGTTTCAAAAGCTTTACAAATAACCAGTTAATTCTAATGATGATCTTACGAGCAAAGAATTATTATCAAGGCCATGTTACAGCTGAGGAACCTGAGGCACAATTTCTTACTCAAGGAACCTGCCAAGGTCACACAGCTGGTGAGTGCCACAGCCTGAGTTTAAACCCAAGAAGGCTGACTCCGGAGAGCATGCCCTTAACCACCACCCTG
Organism: Pseudorca crassidens; assembly: GCF_039906515.1. Lineage (NCBI taxonomy): Eukaryota > Metazoa > Chordata > Mammalia > Artiodactyla > Delphinidae > Pseudorca > Pseudorca crassidens. The sequence continues at coordinate 147,227,939 of NC_090296.1, read as the reverse complement.
CTCTTCAGAAGCAGTGATCTGATAAACGATTAGCTTCCAATGTAGGCCTTTGCCATTTTTATTCCAAAATCAGGGGTGGATTATGGACCCAAACCCTGCCAGGCAGAGACCGTGAGCTCAGCAGGAAACAACACCCTCGCGCAAAAGGAACAAGGTACAGTTCTCCCTGAGCAAACATAGTTAAGCAGACATGGCACCATGTCTTTTCCTCCCAGCACATCTTTTCTACCTCTCTCCTCCTGGTCAGTTTTCCCATCAGGAAAATGGGCACATGCAATGTGCACTCATGGCAATAGATGCAAGCACTAATTAGCGCCTGAAATGTGTGTCAAGATCCCCTGCTAGAGGTAGTATAATAAGGGCAAAGTATTCTCACATCAATTCCAGTTTTGCATCCTGTGGCTCGTTCCTCTCTGGGCAGGAGGTGGTGCCCCGTCTTGTTGAGATCTGATTTCTAAATGCAACCATGTGTTTTCTTTCATCCAAATGACTGTGCTCATCTCAGGAGCAGCCTTTAATTTTCTTCTTGGAACCAAGGACCATCCTTACTTACAGCAACAAAAGGTCCCTAGGACGGTGAGGTAAGATTTGAATTAAGATACCTTGGCATATTCCACTCCACAGCAATTAACGGGCAACAGGTTTTTAGCAGCACCCACTCTCTTAAGAGCAGTTACTCTTTGCCTCAAGAATCCCTATGTATCATGTTATCAACTTGTCCTGATTAAGCAGCCCCCAGAGGCTGGCTCTCTGCAAAGTGGGAAACCAGGTCGACGTCATAGTGAGGACCTCTGTCCTCTGAGGGTCCAGCCTGATGGAGAAGCTATGTGGTAATCAGGTCTTGATCTGCATCACTGACATCAAATATGGCCCAGGCTGCATGATTCAGAAAGGGCTGGCTATCCAGTTGGCCCATTATCCAGTTTATTCCTTACTCTCACCTGCCTTTTGGCCACCGTTGTTCATTAGCATCTCTCCCAGGAGAAAAGAGAAAAGGAAAGAAGAGCCAACTTTTGCTTGTCCGTTTGGCTCCTTGTCAACAACTCTGGTAAGTGTGTAATCTGATGGAACCGTGGTCCAAGATGAGAATTTGGATTCTTTCCCTCTCTCTACCCCTTGCCAGGCATGTGAACTCCTGTTAAGGCTTCAAGTCCCAGCCTTCCTGAAGGCCCCCAGGCAAAGTCAGAAGTTAGTCACTCCCTCCCTGGCTCCTGGAGCCCCTCTCCAGGGCTAGAGAACACTCCTAACATTGTGCAGCAATGATCAGGGCCCTCATCTGGCCGCCATTGGCCAGGGAGTTCCTCGAGGGTGGGGTGCGCTCTTTCATCAGCTTAAGTCCCACAGGTTCCGGGCCCAGCACTTGGCACAGGACAGGGGTGTAAGAAATGTATGTTGAATGAACAAATAAACCCAAGTAGACCTTCTTTACTCTTTCCTCTCAAAATCAAGAGTTAATGATGTTTTTTTTTTGGTTTGGGGGTGTTTCTAGATTTTGATTGGGGGGGAGGGGTGCCCGTTTGTTGTTTTTAAGAAAACAACATCCCAGAATTTCTAGAGAGGAGAAGGCCTTTTTTTTTAATACTCTCTTTTTTTTAACTAATTTATTTATTTTTGGCTGTGTTGGGTCTTCGTTGCTGGGCGCAGGCTTTCTCTAATTGCGACGAGCGGGGGCTACTCTTCATTGTGGTGTGCAGGCTTCTCATTGCAGTGGCTTCTCTTGTTGTGGAGCATGGGCTCTAGGCACGTGAGCTTCAGTAGTTGTGGCACATGGGCTCAGCAGTTGTAGCACGTGGGCTCAGTAGTTGTGGCACACGGGCTCTAGAGCGCAGGTCAGTAGTTGTGGCGCATGGGCTTAGTTGCTCTGCGGCATGTGGGATCTTCCCGGACCAGGGCTCGAACCCGTGTTCCCTGCATTGGCAGGCAGATTCTTAACCACTGCGCCGCCAGGGAAGTTCCAGGAAGGCCTTTTTAACAGACTGTTTCACATCACTCATTCAGCAAATATTTGTTGACTATCCCTGATGTACCAAATGCTATTTTATATTTTAGATCCTGGAGAAACAAAACAGACAAAGCCCCTGCCCTTGGGACACTTACATTCTAGTGATGGCATTCTTTCTCGGGTACTATATTGACTCTCTTCTCTAATTTCCTACCTTATATTCACCTCTCTAGTCCTTTTCCCTGAAGACAATGAACCATCTCAACAGTTTTCACCAAATAAGCAAAAATACGCAAGGTACAATTACAAAATAAACACTTAGGTAAAATGGCAGGCACCCCTTTTTGCCCTCTTAGTGGCCCTCAAAATCCATGCTGCTAAGTAAGGAGCTTTTTAGGAGACCAGGTGTCAGAGGCAGGAGGCAGGAGGCAATTTCACAGCACAGAGGCAAGTGGCAGGACAGTGTAGCCTTCCCCAAGGCCAGCCACCTCCTTTGACACAATGGCAGCCAAAGACCCCTGGGCCACCCCAGGAAGGACTGTTCCCCAGGAAGGATGCCTGTTCTGAGCAGGGAGGGAGAAGAGGAGACTAAACCACCTCCGGTTCTGCCTGAGTCAGGTCTTTAAGGGGAAGAACATTTAGCTTATCTAAAATTCTGTGAATTCCCACAGCCTCAGGCAGACCCATGTTCCAACATAAGCACAAAAACAAATTCTAAAGCCAAGTAAGTGACTGTTGATGGTGGTGATGAGCCACAGGTACGTATTATCGGGACCACTGCTTTTCCCTGAGGATTCTCTCTGTGAGGGTAGGGGATCCACCCCACAACTGTAAGGTTCAGACCTTTCTTTTTTTAATAAATTTATTTATTTATTTATTTATTGCGGTACGCGGGCCTCTCACTGCTGTGGCCTCTCCCGTTGCGGAGCACAGGCTCTGGACGTGCAGGCTCAGTGGCCATGGCTCACGGGCCCAGCCGCTCCACGGCACGTGGGATCTTCCCGGACCGGGGCACGAACCCGTGTCCCCTGCATCGGCAGGCGGATTCTCAACCACTGCGCCACCAGGGAAGCCCTATTTTTTTAACTTATTTTTATTTTTGGCTGCGTTGGGTCTTTGTTGCTGCACGGGCTTTCTCTAGTTGTGGCAGGCGGGGCTACTCTTTGTTGTGGTGCGCGGGCTTCTCATTGCGGTGGCTTCTCTTGTTGCGGAGCACAGGTTCTAGGCGTTCAGGCTTCAGTAGTTGCGGCACGTGGGCTCAGTAGTTGTGGCTCGCAGGCTTAGTTGCTCCACGGCATGTGGGATCTTCCTGGACCAGGGCTAGACCCCGTGTCCCCTGCACTGGCAGAGGGATTCTTAACCACTGTGCCACCAGGGAAGCCCCCAGCCCATGTTTGAGCAACAGCTTTTAGAGCTTGGTACGTAAATGGTGACTAGCAGATGGATCTGTTCGCACAGTCTCAGCATGTACTGCCGACACCTAAAGGGAAAGAGATACGTCGTGGCTGAGGACGTTCCTCTGGTCTTGCCATTCTGACGATCGGCTTTAAAACAACCAGAGCTGTGATTTAAAAATTCCCAGGCAGTCCAGTAAGTTGACTCCGCGCTTCCACTGCAGGGGGTGTGGGTTTGATCCCTGTTCGGGGAACTAAAATCCTGCATGCCGCGTGCTGCGGACAAAAAAAATAAATACATAAAATTAAAAGGAAGATCTTTGTGTGGACAAAAAGGCAATAGCCTTTTTTTTCTTTTTTTGGATGAGTTGAAGTGATGATTGAAGTCGTTTTGGCTTTCCTGGTGTCTGGGTGGAAAGAGAACACATGTGTGACTCTGCCCAAAATGACAGCCTGCCTACAGGCTCTATCAACGGCCGGGGAACAGAGTCCTCACGCGGCATCAGTGAGTTCCACAGAGGCTGGGAGGTATGCAGGTAAAAGCGTGGGTCTGAGGTGGGGGGCACAGCTCTCCAAGGCCTGTTTCTGAGCAATTGGTGGGAACAACTGTTGAGAAATATTTCTATTTCTGCCCAACTATATTCGCCCAGGAGAACTACATACCATGACTTCTGTCTCAGAACAATATTTGCTGCTATTAGCCACCCATGGGCTTCCTGATGAGGTCTTTTGGCTTCGTCTTGGGGGGGGGGGGTCTCTGTCCTTGTCTCGAGTCTGTCTCCCCCTGAATGACACTGTATGTGGGGGCCTGTTTCCTCTCAAACCCATAGACGTGTGCACGTTTGGCTGTGAGCGAGTATGCAGGCACACTTACCCCTCTTTACAGACCAGGAAGGGCTCTTGAAAGTCTGTCTCAGAGACTTTGGGAAATGTGGGCAAATTCCACACTCAGGGCATTCTACAGAGGGGACGGGCAGGTGGCAGCCTTGAAGGCTTGCTGGTGGGGAGGGGCTCCTACAGGCACCCTGGGCCCCAGGAAAGCCAGACCCGGAGAGAGAACCCGGGGACTAGACAGTTTTCCCAAAACAGACTGCCTTGCAGTCGCATTCAACATTATTCAAAGTGACTCGGAGCTAAAGCTCTGCACTTGGGCAACAGAGGGCTGCTTGTCCACTGGGCAAGGTCTCTGACACACTGCTAGGTGCAGGAAAGGGCGTTTCTGCCACTCTGCGCTGTTCAGGTGCAGATGTTCCAGGCAGGCAGCCTCGGAATCAAGCTGACACGCATCCCACAGCATGACAACCACGGCGCGAGGTTCTCAGGAAGGGCTGAGTGTGTGCATTAGGTCACTGAGCTCTGTTACCATTTAACCAGCCTCAGCCTGCGTCGTGGTGACACACATCTGCTGACTGGACGGATCAGTGCATCGCGCTGTAGGCTGACTGGTGGGCCATGCTTGAAAGACTCCTGGCATGTGCCCCTGCCTGCATTTTTCACTCTTGACTGAAAGCATATGCTCCGCACAATCAGGACAGTGTTAGCATGTGGGTCCGGGGCGGCTTCCTACACATCTGGCTGAGGCTGGCTGAATCACTTCCCCCGGGAGGGTGGCTTTCAGCCCTGTGACATCTGGAGAGTGGCAGGAAGTGTCTGGATTCATCCCAGAATGATTTTTATCTCCACATGCTTTTCCAATTTCATCAGGGCCTCTGTGCCACATTACGAATGACATGTGCCATAGGCAAGAATGACAGATAGAGAAAAATCATCTCTGACCCTTAAAAGTTGGTCATGTTTTATGAGGAAAGAGCTTGGGCACAAAAGGTATGACAGTGAGAGCCCAGAGATGGCTTGAAATATACGTCACTTACGTTTTAGGTCTGGAAATGAAAGCATCCTTCCCAAACGACTAGTTTATCAAAGCAATGAAAACAGCATTTAAATTTTTCATTTTTCTTTTTTTATTGAGGCATGACTTACATAGAAAAATGCACAAATAGCTTCAAATCTTAAGTGGACACCTTTGATGACTTTTAAATTTTTATACATGTACATACTCACGCAGCCACCACCCAGACCAAGGTTTAGAACATTCCCAACTCCCCAGAAGGCTCCCGTGTACCCTTCCCTGTCGATGGCCCACCCATGAAGGTCCCCACTGTTCTGGTCTCTATCGCTGTAGAGTAGTGAAAAGGGCATTTTTATTTTGGGCTCTTACAGGTTAATAAATATCTCACTATACACAAACAATAGAAATTTTGTAAATTGCCACAAACTTGCATAGAGGACCCAAGGTCAAGGTTCAGATAAAATGCTTTTGTAGCACCCATATGTTACAGCATGTAGGGGTCCTCCTATACCTGATATTTCACAACTGTGAAAGAACATATTCCCAGAGGAAAACTCCTTATCTTTACTGGGGAGAATTCTGGATTTGTTCTTGTTCCTGAAGCCTATCCGTATCTTGCAGCTGAGTTCATGCATTTGCAAATGTACGACCACATGCCTTCCGGTTCTCCCCTGTTTGAAGGACATCCAGGCCCCAGGCCAAGAGCCTGGGCTCTCAGACCTCGCTCTGCCCCTCCCCCGGTCTTACACCCATCCAGGAATGAGGCCCTCGTCGCAGCTTGCCCCTCTCCAGAGAAGACGCTTAGTCAGACCCAAAGCTAGTCGCTGCAGGCCCCACACTGTCCTCAGGAAATACCAAGAGAAAAGGCTGCCGGAGAGAAGATTAAACCCTCTGAGTATTCCAATATCCCATTTCTAAAGTCTGCAGCCATTGTCATTGGACTGAGTGGACATACCTGCCCACTTTGCCCGACAAGTTGCCCTCTCTTGGAAATAGCCATGGCTGCCAGCACCTGACCTCAGGTAGACTGGCCTCAGCAACATGGATGCACCTTTTCTGGAGGGTCAGACCCTTTGCCACTCTACTTTTTTTTTTTTTTGCGGTACGCAGGCCTCTCCCTGTTGTGGCCTCTCCCGTTGCGGAGCACAGGCTCCGGACGCGCAGGCTCAGTGGCCATGGCTCACGGGCCCAGCTGCTCCGTGGCATGTGGGATCTTCCCGGACCGGGGCACGAACCCGTGTCCCCTGCATCGGCAGGCGGACTCTCAACCACTGCGCCACCAGGGAAGCCCGCCACTCTACTTTTATTTTTAGATTTGAAGACAAGCACTTGGAAGGATTTTCATTTAAGTTTGGGGCGGGGGGGTGCTGTGCTAGCCACGGGAAAGTGGAAGTGCTAATGGAAGAAGCCTAGAAAAGGAGTCCGGAACCAGGGGTGTTTCTGCCCACGTACAACCCTGACCCGTGATGGGACCTGGACAGGCCACAGCCTCTCTGCCCCCAGCTCCCCATCTGTATGATGCAGGCCATTGTACAAAGAGACTAATCCGAGCTGTCTTGCCTAGGGTACGGATGGGGGAGACCCGCTGGGAACGTGGCGTCTAACGGTGTGGGTTTTTGTCTAAGTCTTAAGCTGTCCTTCAGCTTCTCTAACTGTAAGATGAGGGGTTGAACTCCCTCACACTCCCACAAGGGCCTGTGTGTTCAACCATGCTGATGACAAGGAGGTTTTTCAGTTGCCCGAGAGAAAACATTCCTTCCACAGGAGCTCCAAGCAAAGGGTGTGTCTGATGGGTCACCCTTCCTGCACCTACAGGAAGACTTGGGCAAGGTGGGACTCTGTAGGTAGCTTCGAAGACCCCCAGGTAAGAGGGAGAGAACGTGCTTTTCCATGCATGAGGAGGGTGGACTTTTCCTTCTTGGTGGCCAAGTTCACTGTCCATGCAGACCCACTGCCAGCAGAGTGACTTTCCACAGACTTGTCGTGTTTTGAGAGCTGGTCCTTGGCAGGACTAGAACACATCCCTGGGAGAGAACACTTGTGGGTTTTCTTTGTTGCCGCATCGTGGGGCGCTCACTGTCAGACCAGGGAAGCCCTTGCAGACACTCCGGTCTCTGGTCTGTGGGTGGAGTCTACCTTGTCCAGAAATCTGCTAAGAAGGTTCTTTTTCAGGACTTTAAAGGCAGGATGAATTACTGCATTTGGTCTTTTTTATCTATTGGGCTGGTCTCATCCAGGTACCTCCTACTACCAAGAATGGAGTTCATCTTGTAAAATGTGCCAGATTCAGCTTCCAGAATAATTAACCATATATGTGTGTATGTGTTGCTGTAATGCAAATACCCTACAACATCAGGGGTTCTGTTGTTCGCATCCACTTCTGCACCACGGAGGCCCTCAGCCATATGTGAGAAAGAAAACTCTCTTACATGCTATTTGAAGCATCTTCTTCTTCTGTCATTGTCTTGGATTTACCTCACCCACAGGACCCTTTCTGGGTCCTATGCCATGCCATATTCAACACGGATTGTATGGGAAGGTCTCCTTTCTTGCTGTTCATTGTTTTCAAATCAATAGGGATGGGCTCTCTCTCTCTTACCCACCGTTACTCAGAGTTTACACGGTAAGCACATCTTCATCAACACCATTCATATAGCTCTGAGTAGACCTGTTCCTACTGGCTACTACACAGACCTGTGCTCATGCTATGAGCTCTGGCACACATAATACAAAATGCCCCCTGCATGGCTCTATCAGTGTTACATCTTTGGACCATGCACTTCTTGCCCATAAACTCTTTCTCCACCCAGCAGTCTGCATCTCTGATCATCACTGTGGCCATGAGGGAACTTTTACAACATCTGGTTGTTTTTTTTTGGTGAAGGGAACTATTTCCAGGCTGAGAACAACTTAAAAATGTCTCCCCCACCGTGCAGATATCATCAACTTTACCAAGCTTCCTGTGGCAAGCTTTCCCAGGAATTTGCTGCTTAACCATTTCATACCACTCTATGTGGGCTGCAGTAAGATCACTGGGAACTGGTTTGTCTCAGGACATCCCTCATTCACATGAACCCTCAGTGGTTGTGGGACAGTGACTTACACACACAATTGATGTTCAGTGGATGAATGAGTGAGCTTGGCATCTTTTAACTTAAATCAAATCTCCAATGCAGACCTACTAATCTTTAATAAAATAAGCTTTGGTTCAAAAGAAGTCTGTGTCTGAAGTGAAGGATTTTTACTGCAGAAAAAAGTTGCCATCCTCTTTAACAATAGGGATGTCGGTGCAGGAAGCTCTGGAATGAAGATACGTTCTTCCCACCTCTGAGATTCTTCAAATCTTTTTTTTTTGCCATGCTGAGAGGCATGTGGGATCCTAGTTCCCCGACCAGGGATCAAACCTGTGTCGTCTGCAGTGGAAGCACAGGATACTAACCACTGGACCACCAGGGAAGTCTCTCAAATCATTTTTTATGAGGTGGGTTACCTATAAATAATGTCAATTTCTGTTACTTTTCTCCTCCTATTTCCTCCTCCTGAAACATCCTTTTTTCCTTTTTACTCTATCCCCAACTCTGAGTGTCTGATTATGTCTATTATCCAAGATCCACCCTCCAGGAAGCCCTCCTTGATCTCTCCAGACTCACTTTATTAAGGTATTTCTTTGGCTCTTACAGAGTTCTACTCTGATCTCAGCCCCGTGGATCTTTGCCCAGTCCCCTTACTTGATGCTACGTGGAAAACTCCTGGAGAATAGGACCAGGCTCTCCCCCAACAGCATCGCACATGGTAGGCAGTTGGTGAATATGCAGGAATGAATGGTTCCAATGGGAGTCCCTTTGTGCTGTTCATTTGTAGAAGTGATTCAGATTAGCTTTGGGGAACAGAGATTTCAATTATTACAATCTTCTGTTTCCTCTTTTCCACGTTTGAAAGTCAAGCTGTGGAAAGTAACTCCCATATTCGATTATTAATCTTTAGATATACATATCATAAAATTTATCTTTACATGTTCATAGCTGGACTTTTTGTTATAGTCAAAAACTGGAAACCATCCAAATGCCCATCACTCATAGAATGGATAATAAATTGTGGAATTTCACAAACAGGACAATTATAATGAGCAATCTACGACTGTATGCAACAATTTGGATGCATCGCATAACACTGAGTAAAAAAGCCAGACACAAAAGAGTGTAATTCCATTTATGTACAACAACAGGCAAAACTAATCTTTGCTGTTAGAGACAGTAACTGCCCTTGGAGGAGTAATGACTGGAAAGGAGCTCGAGGGAGGTTCTACGGTGCTGATAGTGAACTGTTTCTTGATTTGGGTATGACTGCACACGTTTTCAGCTTGTGACCATCTACTGAGTATTACATCTATCACACAGGTGTCTGTCTCTAAGCAGATCTCTGCCACATGCACTGTTTTTGGAGAGATGTTGGCCTGGATCCCTCTTTCCAGATAGATGTCAAAAATCAAAAGGTATCGGGAATCAAGCTCTACCAGAATAACAGTTTATCTGTGTAACAGTTATCAACTGCTGTATAAAAAATTACCTTCCCCCCCAAAACACAGTGGTTTAAAAGAGCAAACATTTATTATCTCATAGCTTGTGAGGGTCAGGAACTCGGGAGCAAGTTAGCTGGGTAGATCTGGCCTAGAATCTCACATGAGGTTTCAGCTGAGATGCTGGCAGGACCTGCAGGCATCTGAAGGCTTAACCGGATCCTATAGGATCCAATTCCAACATGACTCATTCACATGGTCGTTGGCAGGAGGCCTCAGTCCCTTGCCATGTGGATCTCTCCATAGGGCTGCTTGAGGGTCCTCACAACATGGCAGCTGCCTCCTCCAGAGCGAGTGAGAAGCAGTGTGAGGAAAAGCCATGATGTCTTTTATCACTTAACCTCAGAAGTCACATAACATCTTTCACACCACACTGTATTCATTAGAAAAAAGTCACCAAGTCCAGGGGCTTCCCTGGTGGCACAGTGGTTAAGAATCCACCTGCCAATGCAGGGGACACAGGTTCAAGCCCTGGTCCGGGAAGATCCCACATGCCGCAGAGCAGCTAAGCCCATGCGCCACAGCTACTGAGCCTGTGCTCTAGAGCCCGTGAGCCACAACTACTGAACCCCCGTGCCACAACTACTGAAGCCCGTGCACCTAGAGTCCGTGTTCCTCAACAAGAGAAGCCACCACAATGAGAAGCCCGTGCACCGCAACGAAGAGGAGCCCTGCTTGCCACAACTAGAGAAAGTCTGCATGAAGCAACGAAAACCCAACTCAGCCAAAAATAAATTAATTAAATTAATTTTTTTAAAAAAGTCACCAAGTTCAGCCTACACACAGGGGAAGAGAATTAAGGTTCACCTCTTGAAGGGAAAAATATTTTTAAACTGTGGACATATTTTTGAAACCACCAAAGTCCACCCACTGACCAAAATTTACATTCTTCCCATGTGCAAAAGACACCCCCTTCCAAGGCCACCAAAAGTCTCATCCCATTTGAGGGTCAGCTCAAAGCCCAGCATCCCATCATGAAAATCAAGTCCAGGTGCGGATGAAACTCCTCAGGTATATATAGCTCCTTAAGTGCAGCTCCTTGAGTAAAGTTCCTCTCGATCTGAACTAAATATACAAGTTATCTGCCCCACCCAGAGAAACACACACTCAACATAAGATGATGTAACAGGTATAAGATAACTGCTATTAATGCTTCTGTTCAAAAAGGCTTAAAACAGGAGGCACAATGAAGTCACTAGTAAGTAGCAGTTCTGAAATTCAACTGGGCAAATTTTGTAAGTTCCTTGATTAGGATTCAGTCCTGTTTCTGCTCAGAAGTGATTCTCATGGCTGTTGGATCCACCTTCTGTGTTTTCCTTCCTTTTCCATGAAAGGTGACATATGTTTGTAGCTGCGTAGTTTTCTCAGTTTGCTTCTCAATAGAATTCTGGGAGTCCAAAGGCCTCTATTCATTTTGTACTGTCTCTGTCCCTCTCTGTCCAAATGTAATTTTTTTTTAACCAAAATGCCATGGAGGCAATACCATGGCTCCTGATCCTGAGGTACAAGAGCCTCTCTCCTGAGACACAGGCCCTGAAGAGAATGTGCCGCTATATTTCAAACTGGTGTCTGGCCACCATACCCCAACACACCCTCTCTCAACTTGTCACTAACATACCCATGAAAACAGGGGAAAAAAAGTGTTTTCAATTCACATTGCTGAAAACTGACACCCCCTCCGCCCCCACCAAAAAACAAAGAAAAGAAAATATTGGGAGGAACTGATATTAAGGCAAACAAAGCAGAAATTTTATATACTTACTTTAGTTTTCAGCTCATGGAATGATCTGGCTTCACTTCTCAAAACAGAGATCAACAGAAAAAAAGGAAGATATCTGTACCTTCCTTATCATGACCAGAAACCCAGGCAGCCCACCTCCTGGGCACTGCACTACAAGAGCCCTTCTGCCTGCCCTGCCCCACACCACCCAGTATAATCATGTCTACAAACCCACACAGAGAAGAGCAACCTTGGCAGAAAGAGGTCAGGCAAATGGTGACACATACTGTGTATATCAAGATGCGGTCTCCACAAGTGAGGCAGTGGAGACAAAAGGATCCGGGTAGCAGTGCATGCTGGGAATTGTAGTTTTTATGCTTTACAGTACTTCAGAGCCCAAGAACAGGGAAGTTATCATGAGCCCTAAAACCAACTAAAACGAGAAATTTCTAAATACAGTAAGAGTGAATACAAATGTGAACATCTTTTTCTTGAAGAGAATTAACATTTTGAAAAATAATAATAATAATCTGATATAAAACCCCGACTGAGTTTATAAATGAAAGAAACAGAAGAGAGGAAGACTGAAATACCAGTTAACTATTGACCCTAACAATGAAAGAAGCATACGTAAAACTTTAGGAAGACTTGAACAACTTACAAAAATTAAAAACTGAGTATGTGTTCCAAAACACTAGACTTCCGCCAGCGGAATTAATATACCTAGAAACACCAAGAAAATGTTAAAGAAGAGTAATAAGGTATACCAGTGATTCTCAAACAAGTATGCATCAGAATCACCTGGAAAGCTTGCTAAAACATGGAGGGCTAAACCCCACCCCAGGGGTTGTAATTCAGTAGATCTGGGTGAGAGCTGAAAACTGGCATTCCGAACAAGTTCCCAGGTGACACTGAAGGTTGACCACACTTTAAGAACCACTGAAAATGTATCATAAAATTACAACAATTCATGAATGGATAAACAAAATGCATACCCATACAATGGAAATTATAAAAAGGATCAAAATATTGATTTGTCCTACAACACTGATGAACCTTGAAAAAATTATGCTAAGTGAAAGAAGCCAGACACAAAAGGCCATGTAGTATATGATTTCATTTATATGAAACATCTAGAACATGCAAATCCATAGAGACAGAAAGCAGATTAGTGGTTTTCAGGGACTGGAATAAGGGGGGAAATGAGGAGTGATGCTAATGGGTATGGGATTTCTTTGGGGGGTGATGAAATTGTTTAGGAATTAGGTAGTGGTGATAGTTGTACAACCTTAAGAATATACTGAAAACTACTGCATTTTACATTTTAAAATGGTGAATTCTTGCCATCTGTGATGTGAGTGGACCTAGAGGGTATTATGCTAAGAGAAATAAGTCAGAGAAAGATAAATGCCACTGATTTCACTTATATATCGAATCTAAAAAACAAAAGAACAAACATACAAAACAGAAACGGACTTACAGATACAGGAGACAAACTAGTAGTTACTAGAGGGGAGGGGGGAGGGGGATAGGCAAAATAGGTGAAGGGGATTAAGAGGTACTAACTTCCAGTTATAAAATTAAAAAGTTGTGAAGAGGTAATGTACAGCACAGGAAATATAATCAATAATATTGTAATAACTCTTTACAGTGACAGATGGTAACTAAATTCAAAGTGGTGATCATTTTGTAATATATAAAAATATCAGATCACTATGTTGTACACCTGAAACTAATATAATACTGTAAGTAAACTATACTTTATATATGTGTGTGTGTGTGTGTGTTAAACTAAGATATATTTTGCCTGCTAAACTGGCAAAGAATAAAAAAATAATTTTTCATAGGTTAGAGTCCAGACTTCTGGGAGGGGGGCCGATCTGACAATGCACATCTCAGACCTTTAAAGTTTGAGACTCTGCAATATCACTTACATGAATTTATACTAAAGAAATAGTTAAGAGTGTGTCCAAACAACTATCCACCAGGTGGTTGATCAGCAACCTTGTTTAAGATTTTGGAAATCAGAAAGGAGCTATGTGTTAAATAATAAAGGTTATGTTGAAATATGGTCCATCTAGCAAACGAAATACTATTCAGCCATTAAAAATGATGTTGTAGGGAATTCCCTGGTGGCGCAGTGGTTAAGAGTCCACCTGCCAATGCAGGGGACACAGGTTTGAGCCCTGGTCCGGGAAGATCCCACATGCCGTGGAGCAACTAAGCCCATGCGCCACAATTACTGAGCCTGTGATCTAGAGCCCACGAGCCACAGCTACTGAAGCTCTCGCGCCTAGAGCCCGTGCTCCACAACAAGAGAAGCCACCGCAATGAGAAGCCCACGCACCACAACGAAGAGTAGCCCCTGCTCGCTGCAACTAGAGAAAGCCCGCGCGCAGCAACGAAGACCAAACACAGCCCAAAAAATAAATAAATAAATTTATTTTTTTAAATATAATGTTGTAGAATTAATATTTATTGCCATGGAAAGATGTTCATAATAAACTGTCAAGTGGAAAATACAGGTTACCAAATAGTATATACAGCAAAAACCAACTTTTGTTTTAAAAGCTGTGCATGTGATATAAAAGATCCAGAAAGCTGTATACCCAGCATTACAGAGGGTGTCTCTGGGTGAGGAGAATACCATGGATTCTTCTTCTTTTAAGCTATTTTTCCTGCAAGTACTATATAGTGCTTTTGTAATAAGGAAACAATTACTTTTCACTTTTTAAAGGAATGTAATGTAAAACTGAGGCGGACACTCCGTTGTCTGAGATGACACTCTCAGATGCATAGGAAATGGAAACCAGGAACAATGTGTAAACTGCAGAGTAAAATATGGATGGCCTTGGAGGCCCGACTCGTCCAGCTGTATTCCCACCATAGTATTCTTTGCATTGTATTTCTACAATATTCTTTCCCCTGTATTCCTACAATAATATTCTTTATGCTGTTTTCCTACCATAACAGCACATGATTCTGCTAACCAAAGGGGTCTGCTCTTGGGGACTTCCCTGGTGGTCCAGTGGTAAAGAATCCGCCTTCCAATGCAGGGGACACAGGTTCGATCCCTGGTCGGGAAACTATGATCCCACTTTCCATAGGGCAACTAAGCCCGTGCACCACAACTACTGAGCCCACTGCCACAACTAGAGAGCCAGCATGCCACAAGGAAGATCCCATGTGCTGCAACTAAGACCCAACGCAGCCAAAAATAAAATAAAATAAGTCATAAAAAGGGCTCTACTCTTGAAAAAATTTGGCAACTTCAAGGAAAAGATGCTTCTTGAAGAGTATCGTGTGTTCTTAGAGGAATTTTTATTTCCCTAAATATCTTATCTTGGAATTCAGAGACCCCCCAAATCACTGAGCAAAGGAGGATGTAATGACATCAAATTAGAGCAGCTTAATGGACTCGTCTCCACTAACGATAATAACTAACATTTATTCAACACTTACTACTTGCCAGGCTCCATTCCAAGCATTTTCCACGCACTAACTCATTTAATTCTCACCACAACGCTATACACTAGGTACTACTATTAACCCCACCTTAGAATGGGAAACCGAGGCACAGAGAGGTTAGGTAACTCGCCTAAGCTCACAGGATTCAAATCTAAGCATTCTGGCTGTAGTCTTGTCAGACTTTTTAGGGTCTCTTTAACAACAAATCTATACTTCTGGGTCCAAAAAACATCTTGCCATCGTCATTTGGGAAAGCTTTCTTACCCTGTCACTGGGCTATCATTACTCTTTCTGAGAGAGTCAGGGTGGTCCTAGAGAAATGTCCTGTATCATCTATATCCATTTGCTCCTTCCTGATCCTAAAGATGTGGGGTTCCTTGGATCCCCTGGATCTCCTTTCCTGTTCCCCAACCCCACTGTCCCATGGGTTCACATCCGGAGAGCAAGACAGGGGTGAGCCACCACTGGGGCTTTTGGCATGATGGAGCCTCATGGCACTGTATCCTCGGGGGATTCAGAGTTTGCAGATCAAGTCCCAGTCTCTCCCACCAGATGCTACGCACTGGGCACATCCAGAGCCAGAACCTGTTGGAAACCCCAAGGTGTGGGCAAGAGTCTGAATTTTCAGGAAATTATTTTATTGAGTGACAAATGGGGCAGGGAGCACAGGAGGAGTCCACCTTCGGTGCAGGGATAAGGGGTGCCTTGTCCATAGAGAATTTAAAAACAATAACAGAACTAACTAAAAGTCGATCTGCTTTCTATTATCTCCATTGCCAACAATTCTAAACCATGTCAGTGATAAAAGACTCCAACCTGGTGGATGGGACCACTCCCCCTGACCCCACCCACAAGCCCTGGTACACCATGGCTTTGGTTCCTAGCTTTTCTGATGTTCTACCATTTTATTTGTGAGGCTGACCATCAACCTCCCATATCCTCTCTCTTCACTGGGGTTCTTGGTACCCCAAGTAATGGGTGAGGAGGATGAGAGGCTTTATTTGGGAGGGAGGGAACAAGATGGCCTTTAAAGGCTGTGTCTGTCCGCTTCTTCTCCCCATGAAGGTGTCTGGGAAAGAGGAGTTGCAAAAACAGGCATGGGGCCCAACTCTGGCTTTTCCCCTGAGGGCAGACGTTGTCCCCAAACTTAGAGTCAGGCTCATGCTGGGAAAGGGAGTGTCTTTGAGACCCAGCCCTGATGTCCCAGCTTCTCTTAGACGTTCCCTGTGCCCCAAGGCAGAGTTAGTCACTTCCTTCTTGTGCTCCCACAGCACGTCGTACACCCCTTTGTTGGAGCGCTGGGGCACACTGGAGCACTCATAGATCACTCCACTCTCCAGGCAGCTCCCTGAGGGCAGGAACTTACTTGTTCATCTTTGTTCCCCAGTTCTGACGTAGCGACTGACACAGAGCAGATGCTCAAAAATGTCCAGTGGAACTGAAAATGGAATCACACCCTGTCCTCATTTTGCCCCACGAAACTTGTGTGCTATGGGTCCATGAGAAATATGGTCTGGGGCGAGGCATCATTCATTCATTCATTCATTCATTCCACATACACTTGTGTATTCTTTTTTTTTTTGCTTGTTTATTCTTATGTCATCATCATTATGCTTACGTGTTGTTTGTTTTTCTTTACTGTCATTGATCTGAGTAATTTCATTTGTTAAAGACATTAATTTCCTAAGCTGATAGAGGAACAGCAATTCAATACAAAGCGGGGACGTTTCTGGAACGAAATTCGAACATTGCAGATGGGAAGCTGATGCTGTTCATTCACCCTGTGGTGACAATGGGGACCTGCAGAAGGAGTGGAAGAGGAAGTGGAGGTTGGGTCATCCTCCCCGGGGGGCAAATCTGATGAGAATTGCAGTGCCCTAGCCATCCCACCCAAGGCCTACCTGGGGAGAAGGACTGTGAGGCCTCAGTGCAGTAAGGGAATTACTTACTAATAACGGGTGGGGATGAGCTGGGAGGAAAACGTGACAGGACTCGTTCAGTCTTGTATAGGCCACACCCAGTTTAGTCACAACTTCTGAACCCGAAGAATGTTAAAGGGACACAGCGGAGGTTGTACCTGGGGTTTAAAATTTTTTAATGTCCACCTGCTCAATCCTCTACCAGCAAACGCCCCACACTGCAAGGATGGTCTTGAGAGAAGGATCTGTCCTGAAGAACATCCAATCTTTTGACTGAAAAAAACGAGTGGCTGATCTGATCTACTTCCTCCCCTTTAAGCAGAAGAATGAGAGCCATGTTAGCAGCAATCACTGTGAAAAAAACCTTCTGCCAAGATGAAATTCAACCTTCGTGGGCATATGCTGAGGTGGCACTTTTAAAATATATTTTCTAAGCACCTGAAATGTAAAAGCATGTAAAATAAATAAAAGCCAATTAACACTAGCATCTGGGGAGATGCTGCTTGGGGAAAAGAGAATGGAATGTAGGGGAAATCCTTGGGAAGCACGCAGCTGATAGCTTCAGCAGCACTTCCTGAGGCCTGGCTTTGACCTATTCTGAGAACCTTCCGTGGCCTCTCAGGCAATATTAGCACAGGCAGGGTTTGCAAACCAAAGTCCCATGGGTCAAATCCAGCTCACAGATGTGTTTCATTTGGCTTGAACAGTGTATGCATTTTTTAAAAGTTGAAATCTGTAAATAGGACGTGTGCTTTCTAGCTTACCACAGTCCTCACCACTCCCAACTGTCTTACATTGTCTTGTCCATAGCCAAGCCTCTGTGGGCACCTAGATCTGTGACCCCTATGCCCTAGACTCTGGTTCTCAAACTTGGCTACCCACTGGAATAATCCATGGGAGCTTTATAAAATACCCATGTCTGGGTCCTACCCTCAAAGATTCTGATTTAATTCACTTGGGGTACAGCCTGGGCAGTAGCTTTAAAAGCTCCCCAGGTGATTCTAATGTGCAGCAAAATTTGAGAACAAATGCCCTTAAGAAAGCAAACTGGCTGGAGAGCTCTCACCCCAGGATGTTTCCCACCAGGCACTGCTTATCTCCAAATTAACTGGTTCCTTTTACCCAAGGCTGGGCTACCTGGTCAGTAGAAGCACTTCCTCACCTAGACCCTTGCATTTAACCTTCTCTGAAGGGGCTCCAGGCCAAACTCCTCAAAAGATCCCTGATGATTTGGGAGATAATGATCCCTTTTGAAATAAGGAGTTAGGGCCATTTTTCTAGAGCTTTTAATAGTTGGTGATTTAGCCACAGGCACATTCAGAATCAGCCAACTTCTGCTTTTATTTTTTTTATTTTGGCCGCTCCAGGCGGCCTGTGGAATCTGTTTCCTGACCAGGGACTGAACCTGGGCCACGGCAGTATAGAATCAGCCAGCTTCTATTAGGCATGAGGGACTTTCTGACTTGATTCCTCATCTTAGATTTATAACAACATCACAAAGAAGGTATTACTCTCCCATTTTATAGGTGGGCAAACTGTGATACCTAGCTCTAGGGCCATAAAAGCCCCATTTTGTAATTCAGGCCACAGTTGAATTTATGTCAATAAACATTCAGTGCCTGTTATGCCGCCTGCAGAGGGCTATCTTCCAGAACAGCCCTAATGACTGTTAACAGCCAGCATTTGCTCTGATTGGTCAGTGTCTGTGCCACATTGGTTGGTAAACATTTGAACTTAGAGTCAATGGACTTGTATTAGGCACCAAGCACTTTGTCATATCACACCTGTTGCTGGATCCACAACAAAGGTGATTAAAATATGGTCCCAGTGCTTAAAGGCTCAAGCCTCAAGGGAGAAGTAGACACTGTGAAATACTTATAATAGGATCTACTGCACGATAGAAGAAGGTGTAAACTGAGTGCTGTGAAAGCACCAAGAGGGAAGCAACTATCTCTATTTGGAAACACCAAGGAAGGCTCCACAGAGCAAAAGATAGTTAGACCTGCATGTTGAAGGATGAGTAGGAGTTTCCCAGGCAGAGAGGGGATTAAGGGTGGAGGTACTTGCTGAGCAAAGGCATGGAGGTGCCCCACGCACACCATGTTTGGAAAACTTGGCTTTGAGTCAGGAAAAGAATTTCAGGTTCCCCTGCAAGTTAGTTTATCCTGCTTATCTATAAACCTAATGGTTCTGGATGTCCTTAATTATTTTTTCAGTATTTTGGCCCATCAGGGTGAGTTGCAGATGAGTTTCCCAGCTGCAAAGACAGAGCTCACTGGTGTAACATCCTTCATCTGTTACCTAGCACCTTTCCCTTTTCAAATAGCATTCCAGACATCTGAACGTGACCCTTAGCTCCAGCAGAAAATAATCTCTTTTTCTCTCTTACAGTTACGGGCACACAAGCATTGCTAATTACCTTATGTTAGCTAATTCCAACAGCAGCGTTATTTTAAAAATCACAGGAAAAGAGAGAAATCAGAGAAAAGGAGCACACAATGTAAACACATACTTTGGAATATTTGCTTAAAATCATCTTGGGACAGTTAGAACCTAAATCATCCCACTAATTACTACACATTAGTGTCTATAATTCCTCTTAGCCATGTCTTTTATTTTATTTTATTTTATTTTTTTTTTTTAATTTTTGGCTGCGTTGGGTCCTCGTTGCTGCGTGCAGGCCTTTCTCCGGCCGCGGCGAGCGGGAGCCCCTCCTCACCGCGGCGCGCGGGCCTCCCGTTGCGGAGCACGGGCTCCAGGCGCACGGGCATCAGTAGTTGTGGCACACGGGCCCAGTCGCTCCACGGCATGTGGGATCCCCCCGGAGCAGGGCTTGAACCCGTGTCCCCTGCACTGGCAGACGGACTCGCAACCACTGCACCACCAGGGAAGCCCTAGCCATGTCTTTTAAAATCCACACTTCGTCCCTTAACTCTGGATGACTCTCGATGCTGTTCAATTCAGAAATTATGGATTTTTAATATTCAAACGTGAGTTATCTAGAGGCTTATTTGATCTAATTATGGTTCCACCTTCCAAAGTGAACGTATCATCAGGAGTACCGTCCAAGATCAGCCAAAATGTCTGTACATGAGCCTCAATTCTCCTTTTCACGTGCATGTGTTTTAGCCCAGAGCAATGTACAGGACTTTGATATCTTCAATATTTTCAAGCTGGAAGATCTGTGCAAGATTAATTACAAACTTAGGGGCCTAATGCAGCTCAGCCCTTCATTATCATTAATGAAGCTTTTTCGTCTGTATCAAGAAGAGAGCTCTAATTGGGTTTATTTCTTACAGTAGAAATACAAGTATCCCTCAGAAGTTTACTTTGCCAACCTATTTTGTCAAGTAAACCTGCTAATTCATGCAAACTGGAGGATCCACTGAGAATAAATAAATTTCATGACAGTAGCTGGTTGGGGGAAGCCCCAATGAAAATCCACTACATCACAACATGCATTTCGTTCATTAATCTGTAAGTAGAACCTGGCCTTAATTATTCATGATAATAGCCCTTAATATGCTAGTTCGCTGCAGTGTATTTGGTATCAGTAATGGAGGTCTCTATCCTTTAAGAACTTATTACAACCCTCTGCTATTAAATCTTCACTGAGAGGTATTGTAAGAGCCTGACCAGGGTTTTCATGGGAATGTCATGTTCGAAGCATAATAATCAGGCTTTGCTGTTCTGAAAAGTCTTTCATCCTAAGGATCTCAAAGTGCTTTATGAGCCTTCATTAGTGCCAGGAATACCCCGAAGGCACCAGGGTTTTACTATCTTTGTTTTTTATAGGTGAAGAAACAAGACGCAGGCTGGTGAAGTGACTTGCCCAAGGTCACAAAACAAATCAGCAGGACATCTTGGAGGGCACAGGCAGGTTTAGGCAGTGACTGTTTTTCTTCAGCCTTGCAAGAAACCAGTTGTGCGACTTTTGAGCTAGAGGGTCATGGCCGTGACTTTAAATGTTTGGGTGGCCCCCATCCGCTCCAGCACATACAAGGCACAGAAGAGGACCTCAGTGCCTGCTGAAGGGAGGAATGAATGATAGTCTTACTGGTGCTTTCAATTCAAAAATTCCTTATTAGCTACTCAAACTCTTTTATATACAATTTCTCTCCCACTTTGTACAGCATGTGGAAGAGTCCTGTGAAGTATGCTAAATATGCTGCTATCTCTTTTACAGTTGCGCTATGAAGAATTAAGTGTTTGTAGGTTTTTGTTCTTAGGAAGAGAGATTTCCATCTCCCATATTACAGGATTTTAATAAACGTCCTTTGCTCAAGTTAGCTTCTGCTGTTATATTGGAGAGTTCTAGATAATTAAGTGGTAGGTTCTCCTCATAAATCCAGCTATTTTTTTCTAAACCCTCAAGCTTCAAGAAAACCAAGAGAGAGCTTTTAAAAAATTATTTTTTATTGCAAGTGACATCTATAATATGGGTCCCACTTTGAGGTTGGTGGGGGAGATCTTTTTTGTTTGTTTTGCTTTAAATGTGTGTATTTGATCCCAGCTCAGATTTACATTTAAAACATTTTAAAAGTGTACGCACTCCCAATTGTGTGGAATGTCAGGAAACGAGTTCATTCAGCGAGGAATGAGCTTTCAGCTCTGTCCTTTGTGACAGATTCCAGAGCGTCTCTACCTTAAGGCAGGCGGGTCACCAGGCCGCTTCTGTGACCCCCCTAACCTGTACCAGGCTGCCGGCAAGCACTCCTGTCAGCTCTGTTTACTCTGGCAAGACTGATGGCATCCAGGTGGATTTCCCAACCCCCACGCCTCCTCACTCTACGCCCCCACTTCCCCCGCTCAGGCCCACGAAGATGGTTGCATTTGCCAGTTGAATAGCTAGGCAGTGAGTTGCTGTGCAAAACTACAGTCTGTGAAAGCGGCTTTTCTCCTGAGTTAAACCAGGGCCTCCACCTGATTCCTCCGCCCTCCCCGCCACCAGCCCCGGCCCCAAACTCTGTCCTCTGGGTTTTAGGAAAATGTGCCTTTTGCTTGTTACCGCCCCTGCCTCTCCCTGGATAAAGTCACTTGCCTGGGAGGGCTGCACTGTTAGGTAGATAATCCTGTTAAGCATCTGGAGGGCCTGGTCAGGGGATGTTCAGCTCAAGAATGTCAGGAGTAGATGGAATGGTGCTGGAGGTGGGCTCCCGGCTCAGGGCTGAGCGTAAACAGGCTGCTTCCCTGCTGGACATCAGCCTCCAGTCTGCCAGCTCCCACTGGCTGGTGATAAGCTGCTGACCCTAAGGACTAACTGCTATGATGGCTATTACGTACCAACAAGTGTTGTTTGGGCCCCTTGGATGTGGGGCTAAACACTAGGGACTTACTGCGAGTAAGACTCCATTCCCAGGTACTGTGTGCAGAGGTGGGGGAGAGGAGGGGTGAAGTTAAAGGACAAGAAAGCAAACGCTAAATAACATGTTACAGAATCCAGAAAGAGAATGATCCCTGGGGAGTGGAAGGATTCGCGATGGTGCTTGAAGGAACAAAATGCACCAGGACATGGAGGAGAAAAGGGAGGGTGTTCCTGACAGGAGAAATGCCCTAAGCAAAGGGGCTCAGGCAGGAACTAATAAGCTGCATTCGGAGAACAATAACAGAGGAACATGGCTGGTGCCAGAGTTCCCACTGGAAAGTAATGGAAAAGCAAGGCTGCAGAGCCAGGGTGAGGCCGCGTGAAGAGGGCCTTGAGTGCCAGGCAGAGGGGTTATTCAGCAGGCCAAAAGGAAAAAGTTCTGGAAGGATTACCCAGGAAGGTAGGAGGTGACATGATCCAGGTGGTGTTCTAGAAAAATTAATCTGGCATCAGTGTGCAGGTGGAAAGAGACTGAAAGCAGGAAGCCAGTTGACTGTAGTAACCCACACCCCATTTGATAAGGGCTGGGAGGTGGCTGCTTAACCTATTCACAGTCTAGAGCCTTCTTCAACCCCCACCCTCCACACCCTTCCACGGTTAACTTCATTCATCCCTTAGGTCTTGGCTTAAAGGCCACTTCCTCCAGGGAGACTTCCCTGACCAACTTCCGATCAGGCAGAGTACCCCTGCTATATGTTCCCATAGAAGCCCGCTGGCTTTGTTATAATTACCTCACTGTGTTGTGTGTGTGTGTTAGAAAAAATATATATAACATAAAATTTGCCATCTTAACCATTTCTAAGTATACAGTACAGTAGTGTTAAGTATGTTCACATTTTCATGCAACTATCACCACCATTCATCTCCAGAACTCTTTTATCTTGCAAAACTGGAACTCTGTACCCATGAAACAACGCCCCATTTCCTTCTCCCCTATCCCCTAGCAACCATCATCCTACTTTCTGTCTCTATGAATTGATCCCTCTTAGGTACCTCATATAACAAGTGGAATCATACAGTATTTGTCTTTTTGTGACTGGCTATTTCACTTAGCATACCGTCCTCAAGGTTCATGCACGTGGTAGCACATGACAGAATTTCCATCCTTTTTAAGGTGAAATATATTTCATGGTATACATATCATATTTTGTTTATCTATTCATCTGTTGATGTACATCTGCAGACTTTTTAAAAAATACAATGAACTCTGAACAGAACAGAACAGAATAAAAATAGCAGAGTGTACTCTGGTAACAGGGGTAAGTATTGAGAGGGAGAGTCGCTTATCAGAACTCCAATATAATGAGATGAGCAATACAGGAAATAAAATTTATATAATGTGCCCAGAATTTAGTAATATGAAACAAATCCCTTTTTTTTTTTTTTTTTTTTGTGGTATGTGGGCCTCTCACTGTTGTGGCCTCTCCCGCTGCGGAGCACAGGCTCTGGACGTGCAGGCCCAGAGGCCACGGCTCACAGGCCCAGCCGCTCCGCGGCATGTGGGATCCTCCCGGACCGGGTCACGAACCCGTGTCCCCTGCATCGGTAGGTGGATTCTCAACCACTGCGCCACCAGGGAAGCCCCCCCCTTCTTGATCTTGTGCATAGTACAAGTGTTAAGGTGGGTGTTGCTGACTTTACGTACTGACTCTTCTCACCTTAAACCACCACCGTGAGTGAATGAGGAGTGATAAACTGCTAGTTCTCCAGGCCACATTTCCCCAGGCATTCTTCACTCTGTGGCAGTATCTGTCTCAGAATACACACAGGCTGGCTGAGTAGGACCAGTCCTCTTGGCTGCATGATCCTAGAGGCTCTCATACAACCAGACTAATCCTCTGTCCACTGGCCACCGGAGTCTGGATTTATCTCCTAGTATGAGCCTTAGAGCCCTTTCCCTCCCAATACCCTTCAGTTCTTTGCTCCCAGAAACTCATGTTAAACCCTAGACAGTTATTCCTTTAGAGCAGGTCAATAGGGGTTTAAGGCAGCTGTCTGAAAAGTTTATATCTTGTAGCTACAGGTACACAAGTGTGGGGGAGGACACATGTCGCACACACACACACTCACCCTGGGGCCGAGAAAGCAGAAAAGAGAGGCTGCAAGTATTCCTTGGTGACTATGGGATAGAAAGAAGACAATATGGGTAAGCAACACCTCAAATCCTTTCCCCAGTCATTGGCAGGGACACCACCCCCTGCCCTCCATGTTATCACTTCGTTCTGGCCATTACACAGACGTTTGGTGGACACAGCATGATGTAAGTCTGCACTGCAGTGCAGAGCCTCTGTGGGGAGGGCCTCTGCTGACCTATGTCTAGTGCATTTGATTGCCCCCAGGCCCCGGGACTGCACTGGGCCAGGAGTAAAGTCATCAATAAACATCTCTGCCTGAGAGAACCAACCAAATCTGTATAAACAAGAACTGTGAGCTGGAGATAACTTTGTGCATACCGCCTGATTTTCAATACAGGTAATTTTCAATACAGGTAATAAAATAGAAATTCAAAATTAAAGAATCATATCTAACGCTTGCTTGCTGTAAGTGAACTATAAAATTGTTCTTGGAAATCAGAACACCTATTGAAATGTAGAGACACTGAAGACATGAAACCGATACCGAACTTCTAATATAGATTATACATTTGGAAGCAGGACAGTCAAAATTGAGTTAAGTTTACACTTTAAGCCCCTCTCCAACTCTAACCACATGACAATGATAGATAAAATGTAAAAACAGAATACTAAAAATGTATAATCATGCTCAAAAAGAAAATAAGCACTTCCACGGATTATATACTTATCAGAAATACAAGCTTACAAGTAGTAAGCAGTGGTACTTTTGATGGGTTCACGAGTACCCCGTAAGAGATGGGCAACCAAAGCCAGGATCACTGCAGAACCACACAGATCCAAACACTGAGCAATGACATGGCTTTTCTCAGGTCCTGGATGCTAAGTGGAGCTTCTCTCACCTCCATAAGTATGTGGCTTTTTTAAGAGGTAGCAAGCAGTCTTAGTCTACTTTTTTTTTCAGTCTTCTTTAATGGGTAAGGGAGTCCCACCTTAATCTCAGTTTTATACAGTGATAACTGTATCTGGTCCCCACTCTTTTTAAATGAACAGTGAGTAGATGAATTCAATCCAGATGAAATGACAATAAAATAGCTACCTGAAAATGATTTTAAGATGACTGTTTCAGGGTCTTCATAGAGCTAAATGAATGAGTAACAACCATAAAAGAATAAAAGAAAAGAACAAAAAAGTTATGAAACAAAATAGGCAGAAATGAAACACGAACAGGGGAATATGATAAAGAACTTATAATAAATCTTAGAATTGAAAAATATATTTATTAATGTAAAATATATTCTTCTATATTGAACACAAAAAGAAAAGTAGAATGTTGAGAGATAATACCAGGAAATTTACCCAAATTGAGCATAGAAAGATAAAGATAAATAACAAAGAGCAGTTCAGAAGAGAGGTTCCAGCATACGTTTAACAGGAGTCTGGAGTAAGAGAATAGAAAAAATGAGGAGAGCAATAGTTGAAGAAATGCTGGCTGAGAATTTTTCCTTAAATTGAAATGCACACCAAATTGAGCAGGATAACTTAAAATAAATCATTCCTAGGCACATCTTTATGAAACTGAAAAAAAATCAGGGATAAAAAGAAAAAAATTATAGCTGTATAAGAGGCAAGACAGGTTTCCTGCAACAGAATTATGTTAGATCAACAGTGAACCACTCATCAACAGTATCAGAAACCAGAAGACTTCTAATGGAATAAACAACCATCCGTTCAGAATTCTTCGCACAGCTAAACTACCATTCATGAGTCAGAGCAAAATAAAGGCTTTTTCAGATTTACAAAGTCTAAGGGCATGTGCCATTCACAATCCTCACTGGAAAGACTACCAAAGGGCTTACTTCAGCAAGAAGAAGAGTGAACCCAAAGGGAGGCAAGGCGGTATGAACAAAGAAACAGAGCCCAAAATAGGGGAAAATGTATTGGTAGATTAACTGTTGACTGTAAGTTTGGGCCAGAAGTTACCTGAAGATGCATAAGATAAAGAGGAAGTGTTGAAACATGAGCCAAAACAAAGAAATAATTCACCAGCATTAATAAGAAAGCAATTGGTCTGCCCTAGATTCTCTTTGTTCAGCCATTCAGCAGAAGAGGAATGAGTAACCTGCATCTATTGATTGCCTTATACTCCAGTCTTATTCCAAGAAAGGTTTAGGTTAGCTAACCTTCAGCTATTCCTGGTCTATCCTTCATTTTCAGATCCAGGAACTTCCTAAGGGAGTCATTGGCAGCCTTTTGATCGAACCTTTGGCACTAGTCCCAGGGAGGGCTCTCCATGTTAAAATGAATCATGGGATGTGGGTTTTTAAGCAATCCAGTCCCTCAAGTCTTCCAAACATAGTAAAGACTTTAAGAAAAACTCAAACTCAAAGGAAGAAGAAACATGGGACCTATGAAAAAATTCTGCAGCACTAAAGAATATGTAAGACCCCAAGGGAAACCCTTCCTCCTCAAGTAGGTAAACTTGAAGATAAAGCTGCTTTATATTTCCAATGATGTAAAAGAATTCATCACATCAGTCAATGAACAGGTCAGCATAAAAAGAATGCAACAAAATTATACCCATAACAGCTGAAATTCGGTCTTCATTAAAAGTAATAAAAGCAGAATGAAAACTAGAGAGAATCTATTCATTCAAATAGATGATAATGTCAAGAATGATATACCAAATACAGAATAAATCAATATAAAATATTTTAAATGAAACAAAAGAAGACAAGAGATATTAAAAACAGAACACAGATCTGATAGCCAAACTATGAAAAAAACGTTCCTGATAAAGAATGAACAGCTGGTTAAGAATTGATTATCAAAGCTCAATTTGGATATATCAAAGCAGAATCTGGAGGGAAAAAAACCTGACATTGGAAATCAAGAGGACTCCCTGGATTATCCCAGATAAGATCAATAAAAAGGAAACAATATTAACACACATCCTCATGTATTCTTAAACCTCAAAGGAAAGAATACACTATAATCTGATAATCAGTAATCAGGTCTTTGTGAAATCTCCTACCCTGCAATGTGAGCTGGACTTAGGGACACTCTTCTAACAAAGTAGAGAGGAAGTAACGGGATGTCACTTCCATGATTAGGTTACAAAAAGATTCTGCCTTCCACCTTGCTCACCATTTCTTGTTCTCTCTTGCTTGCTCTACCATGTTGTTGTAAGCGGCCCTATAGAAAGACCCATGTAGCGAGAAACTGATAACTCTGGCAAACAGCCAGCCAGGATCTGGCGCCTGCCAAAAGTCACATGAGTGAGCTTGGAAGTTGATCTTTTGAGGCCTGCCAACAGCCACATGGGTGAGTGAGAAGCAAATGCTCTCCCAGCTAAGCCTTGGGATGACTGCAGCCGCAGCCAACACCTTGACTGCAGTCTTATTAGAGACCTTGTGCCAGAGGTCCTAGCTAAGCCGTGTCCTATGTCCTATGAGACAATAAATGTCTGTTATTTTAAGCCACTAAATTTTAGGATAATTTGTTACACGGCAATATATAACTATCATACCTATTGTCTGATTATATTTTATTATTTTTTAAATTTATTTATTTATTTTTGGCTACGCTGGGTCTTCGTTGCTGCACGTGAACTTTCTCTAGTTGCGGCGAGCAGGGGATACTCTTCATTGCGGTGCGTGGGCTTCTCATTGCGGCAGCTTCTCTTGTTGTGGAGCACGGACTCTAAGCACGTGGGCTTCAGTAGTTGTAGCACATGGGCTCAGTAGTTGTGGCACACGGGCTTAGTTGCTCCACGGCATGTGGGATCTTCCCAGACCAGGGATCGAACCTGTGTCCCCTGTATTGGCAGGCAGATTCTTAACCACTGCGCCACCAGGGAAGTCCTGTATTGTCTGATTATATTTTAGATTTTAGAAGAATGGGAAGAGGAAGAGAAAGAAGAGGGAAGTCCAGGAGGGCATAATATTTCTTTTTTCCATCAAAGGGAGTCAAAAGATACCAGCTTTGATTAAGTACAGAACAAAAAATTTATAAAATGTTTCAGGAAAATTATTACTAGGATTAACAATATGGTGATTGGCTTCCAAATAGCCAAAAGTAAACAGAACATATTTTGTGTGTTGAAATAGCATGAAAATAGCAAAGAAACACTGAGAAAGCGTGAAATGAAATCTCTTAAGTCAGAGCAAGTATAGCAATTAGACCAGGTACCATTTTGGAGAACAAGGAATCTCAGGCTGGTTTAAAAAAGAGAATCTAACAATATTTACTTATTTGGTAAACAAATATATCTATTGAGCCCCTACTGGGATACCTGATGAACAAGCCTGATTCAATCTGACATTAAATACAAACAAGCAATTATAACACAGGATAGTAAATGCAACAATGAGGGAAGTACAGGACATAAGAAAAGTTGACTGATGTAACCTTTTCTACCTTAGTATTTTTAACCCCTTTTATTTTAGACAATCCACATGTCAGCACCACTCTCCAAACAGCCTTTCAAGATTCCCAAGCCCTAACCCTAAAGCACACACAGACAAATAGAAATTACATTAGCTATAATCTCTGATCATAGTGTAGTAAAGTGATAAAGCGTAAAGTTTAAGACCAAAAAAGAAGGCATTAATAAACTGGAAAGCCTTACCTAACATCTGGCTCAAAGAAAAATACGAATAGTACAATAAGAGATGATCCAGAAAAAAATAATTATGGATATATTACATAAGAAAATACAGCAAGTGTGGTTAATGATATATTCAGAGTTGAATTTGTAGCATGAAATTTTTTTTTAAAGAATTTAGCATTCAACTTAAAGTTCTAGATGTAGAACACTAAAGGAATCCTAAGAAAAATTAGATCAAGAAAATAATAAAAATAAAACAAGGTGACTTGTTGAAGGAACTAATAAAATAGACAATATAGTGACAAGTCTGATTAAGAGAGAAAAGGAAACAAAATTAGAATTGAGAAAATTGACATAACAATAGCTATATTTTTAATTATTATATCATTGCACACAATTATGTTATTTAATTTTAAAATAGCAACTAGATGGATAGTTCTCCCTAAAAATAAATAAAATCATTGAAAGCAGAAGAAACAGAAAACTTGAAAAGAGTAATAAAAGAAAATAAATATTAAAAAAAAAACTATTAAAAATACCTCTCTACCCCTACCAGCAGATTTCAGGAATAAGGGAATACACAGGTGAATGCTGTCAAATCTTAGAGGAACATAATTTCCATGTTATGTAGCACTGGGAAAAATGGGAAGCTACCAACTGATGTTACAAAATAAACATGTCCATGGACTCCAAACTTCTTTGACTTACATACACACAATTACAGGCCAATTTCCCTTACAAATAGAGATATGAAAACCTAAAATGGAATGGAACTCCAAAGGACATTAACTCTACCATTCAGTCCCTCTACAATCATTCACTGAACACCTATTACTGGGCAAAGATGATACACCAAGCATTATGCTAAACCCTGGGAGATACTAAATCAGTAAGATATGGTCCTTGTCATCGAGGAGCAAAGAGTCTAATTGTGTGTGTGGTGGGGGGGGATATAAAAACAATTAAAATGTGTTAAATGCAAAGGAAATCTATTCTCAGAGTACAGCATGGAATAGGGACATCTAGCCCAGCATGGAAAAGGAAAACAGAGGGCTCTCAGTAAAGACTTCTTGGAGGACAGTGAGCTTAAACCAAGCCTAAAGGAAGAGTAGGAATTAGCCAACAGGGAGGTGGGGGGAGCAGTGTTCCACCTCAGCCGGTGGGGTTATTCCAGGCAAAAGAGATAGGAGTGGAGGCATGGAGACAAGCTTGCTTATGAAAAACGACCATGCACCACAATGGTCTACAGGCCTAAGACAGTGCAGATGGTTTTTGATACTGTATGTGTAGGGTCTAAACCAAAGGAGGCAGAGTGTGAAGTATAAACAACAGGAGGCTGAGGACAGAGACTGAGGAACATGAAAAATGCAGGTGGAGAAAAAGGAGCCCATGAAGGACATAGAAAATATCTGGTGAGAGAGGAATGAGGAGAACCAGGAGCATGAGATGCCATGGAACTCAGGGAAACTGTGGTCCACAGAGACTAATACAGCAGAGAGTGGTGTGGACAGCTGAAGAATGCCCATCAGATGAGAAATCGAGGAAGCGAGCAGCAAGTGTAGCCTACTTTGAAAAGCTTGGACAAGAAGAAGAGAAAGAGTGGAGAAGGTGTGAGATCAAGGGAATGTTCTTTTTTTTTGTTTCTCAGGGTTGTTTCAGATATCTACTGCTGCACACCAAACCACTCTAAAGGTTATGACTTAAAACAAGGATTTGTTATTTCTCAGGATTCTATCAATTGATGCAGTAGCTCTTCTGCTGGTCTCTCCTTCGGTCACTCTTGGGCTATATTCAACGGGTGGGTCATGTGCTTGGGCTAGTTGGGACACTAGGCTTCTCTCTCCACATGGTCTCAGATCCTCTCTCCCAAACTGGTCAGTCACTCTACAGGGCCTCTTCCATGTGGCCATTCTCTCCAGCAAGACAGTCTGGACTTCCTTACAACATGGTGGCTGGGCTCCAAAAGGGAATACAGTAAGTCCCCTACATACAAGCCTCTAAGTTGTGAACTTTCAAAGATGGGAACGTGCGTTCACAGGTCCAATCACGTAAGTTAGTTCACGTGTCTGTCATACATTGTCACGTGCATGCATCCTCTACAAGTGGTGGCGCATTTGTGTACTTTACAGTACTCTATAGAATGCAGTAGTACAGTATCTTTGTTTCAAGCCCAGGATGTCTGGAAGCAAGTGTAAAAGCAGCGGTGATGGAGCTGGTACTGCTAAGAAGGGCCATCTGTTGTACTGTACTTTTCAACGTGCTGTACTGTAAGATTAAAAATGTTTTCGTTATTTTTTGTTTGTTTTTTATGTATTATTTGTGTGAAAGGTATTCTAAACCTATGACAGTACAGTACTACATAGCCGATTGTGTTAGTTGGGTACCTAGGCTAACTTTGTTGGACTTAATGAACAAATTGGGCTTACAAACGCGCTCTCAGAACAGAACTCGATCGTATGTAGGGGACTTATTGTAATCTAAGAGAGATAAGCTCAGTGTTGCCAAGCCTCTACTTGCATCACACCTGCTAATGACCTTTTAGCCAAAGCAAACTACATGGTCAAGCCTAGAGTCCACGTGGGAGGGGACTACAAGAGGGTGTGAATAGTGGGAGACTTGGAAGGACGAATCTATCGATATAACAGTTCACTGTAATCGTGTTTCTTTTCCCCTTAAAGTGGGAGAGAGTTTAAAATGTTTATAGGCTGGGCCCAAAAGAACTAACTGAAAGGGAGACACTGAAGATACAATAGAGAGAGATTATCACTAATAGAACCCCAGAGGGTGCACTTGGTGGGGGAAGGAAGAGGAACAGCATCCTCTGAGACTGGAGGAGGTGAGATTTAAAACAGGTGTTTAGGACTTCCCTGGCAGTCCAGTGGTTAGGATGCCACACTTCCACTGCAGGGAGCATGGGTTCCATCCCTGGTTGGAGAACTAAGATCTCGCATGCTGCATGGTGCAGCCAAAAAAAGAGAGAGAAAGAGAAGAAAGAATTAAAAATTAAAAAGTAAAATAAAACAGGTGTTTAAATATATTTTGGTTAAATCACTGAGGGGGAAAAAAGGGGAGTTGTCCATGGAAATGGGGCACTGGGGTAGAGACTTGGTATCGATGGTAACACCAACCCCACCATCATTTTGCTTCTCCATCAATGCTCAGTCTGCATGTTGAAGCTGAGGAGGCTGATTATAGTATTGATCCGGGGGGGGGAGGTTTTAAAGAGGAATTTTATTTTATTTTATTTTTTGGCCGCGCCGTGCGGCATGTGGGATCTTAGTTTCCTGACCAGGGATGGAACCCATGCACCCTGCAGTGGAAGCTCCGAGTCTTAACCACTGGACCACCAGAGAAGTCCCCTGACCCAGGTTTAGAATTTGGTTGTTGGATGCTGCAAAAGGATAGTGGTGCCGTGGAGTTATGGATTACCGGAGACGGTAATTTGAATAATAGAAATGGGGTTTTTACTCCACAGGTAAGAGACAGAGGCCAGGAAGAGACTGATAGAGGAAATAGAAGAGTCAGGAAACTAGAGGTCTTTATAAGTTCAAAATACACTGAAGTGTGAACAAAGTTGTGAGAAAGGGAAGAGAAGTTGAAGGCCGAGGAGGTCCAAGAATCGTAGGGTCAGATTACTGGGTAGGCAGACCACATGAACACTGAAATCCAGGAATGAATGAAGGTCCAGTTGGGGTGGAAAGTTCTAAGCCAATCCCCAGGGTCAGCGGTGAACGATGGGAAGTGACCAGGAGGTGACAGTTCTGCTGAGGGGCTGCTCACAAGGACAGAGACTGGGTCTGTTGTGTCCTCAGGCACCAGTACAGTGTCTGACACATAGAAGGCACTCAGTATCAATAATTACTGTGCAATAAACAAACGACTTTAATCTACGTTCTTCACTTAACAGCTGAGAAAACTGAGGCTCCCAAAGCTATACAGCTAGTGTTCAGCTAGCCAATGCTTCCCACCTCCTTACAAAACCACACTGAATATGGATTTCCTTCTCAACCTTCCCAGAGGCAGCTCATGATTTTATTACTTTATTATCCCAAAACTACTGAAGTGGCATTTGTCATCCCTTGGGTGCTGGGATGGAATATCTTAAAGTTGAATGACTAAAGGGAGTGGCTAAAAACCTTCCCTGAGGCCTAGAGGGACTCACTTGTTAGAAATACAACACATGCATTTTCAAGGCACATTCCAGGAAGCTGGTCCTGTAACCATATCCTCGCCAGTTTGCCAACATTTCATTGTTCTCTCTTCTTCAGGTGCTGTGGTCCCATCTTCTTTGTTAAGATTCAGAAAATCAGGAAGTGACACACACGCACCATAGCTGTCCACCCACAGTCACCATAGATTTTTCCATAGACTCTACAGGCTTAAAGAAATTAATTAGCCTTCAGCTGAGTAGGTCTGGGCTGTTAAAGCCTTCCCAACTCTTATCTTTAAAGAAAAATGAAAACATCTCCCCCAAAGGCTATTGTCCATTATGGAATCCAACTGAAGAAGAAGGAGGGTGGTGACATGCTCCTCTTTCCCGCTGGACCAAAATTTCAAAGCTTCAAATGTGTGGTATATCTAACCAAAGATAAAGATTTGCAGGTGTTTTTTGCATAAAAGCAAGAAGGGCAGATGTATCTGAAACGTGTTTCTAACCAAATGGGACATCTGCAATCCATTAGGGGTGTCCTGAAGAGAGAAAGTGAGAGGGGAGGTTCAGGCAGAAAGCCTGCTTTGCAGAAACACAAGCATGAGGACGTGTGTGGACCCTTCTGTCAGGATCTGAGGACGCCGAGGTTCTAAAACAGGTTACCTTTACAGGGGTAAATTTACATCTCTACCCAGTAAACCAGTTCCTCTTTTTCCTTTCCTTCCATCACGTTATCTCTGAAATGTCAGTGCCTTCTCTTTACTCAAGTACACCTACATGTTTTAGTATTTAAGATTTGGCAGCCACCTCAGATAAAGAGAACATTCCCCTCTTGGAGCGTGTGGACCTTCCTTTCCCAGCACTCACGAGGGCAATCGGTGTCTTGACTCGGCTTCTTACACTCCCACAGAACAAAGCAAAATTGTCACCACGGCATTACTTGCAGGTTACTCACTGGCTGTTATGTGCTCTGTTTCAGACTTCCAAGAAAACCACTAACTTTTATTAGAAGGTGTGTAACAAAGGCTGTTGCAAAATACCCACAGCTGTGAAAAGGATTCTGAGGAGTGTGAATCCCAGAATGGACGTTATGAAGGTCAGTAGATGTTAATATATAGGATCTATGCCCAGAGCTTGATTTTGGTCTCCCTTTGAAGTCTTAGATTGAGCTTCAGTGACTGGGTCCAAATTGAGCATAACATGTAACTGGCATGCTCCTTACACGAGTTCCTTCATAAGCATACAGGTCTATTTTCCTGTATAATGTCTCTTACTTACTGACTCACCTTTTGATAAACCATTAGTACCGGGGCATTTTGTTAATTACTAAACTCCTGGTAACAGACAAAACTGGCCTGTTAAAACTTGTGTTGTAACTTGAGGATTTAAAGCCACACCTCTGGGAAACGTCGGTATCAAAACTGACTTGGTGTCAGACACAAGGTGTTAGAAGCCACAGTTTGACAAAGTGGATTCCCAAGTGCAGTTGGCAATTACATTTTTAGAAGATTTCAATTATGCCATTTACAAGAAGGTACTTTTAAGAAGCTACAAGTCAGGAGTATGTTTTTAAATCTCTTCATATATACTTTTATAGGTAAGCCCATATTTAAGAAGCACCGACTGCATACAGAAGAGCACTGTTCTAGAACAGTAAAAGTCAACAGTCCCTACCCTCTGAATCTCAAAAGCCAAGAAGAAAAGTCTCTTCAAAAATTAAAGTATGTGGGGACTTCCCTGGTGGTCCAGTGGCTAAGACTCTGTGCTCCCAATGCAGGGGGCCGGGGTTCGATCCCTGGTCAGGGAACTAGATCCCACATGCATGTCTCAACTAACAGTTCGCATGTCACAACTAAAGATTCTTCATGCTGCAACAAAGATCCTGCGTTCCACAACTAAGACCTGGCACAGCCAAAATAAATAAATAAATAAATAAAATTTTAAATTAAAAAACTAACTAAAGTATGTGGTCAGTGCATTTCTGGAAAATATTTTACTTAAGATCAAGGAGATAATCATGACTACAGCATCAATGTGCTTTAATTAGAAGGATCTCCTCACTTGCCCAGGGTCTGTGGATTGAGGGCCTGTGTTCAGAAATTCTCTCCTAATCGTCTATCACCAAGGTCATCTAAGAGTGAAAGAATGAACAAAGACTGTTATCCACATAGGGCACTTGGTATTTAATTTATCCTTTATCCCAGAATAATCTTCCAGTAAAACTGAATGTAACACCACAGAGCAACTGGGTCCGTGTGCCACAACTACTGAAGCCCACGTGCCTAGAGCCTGTCCTCCGCAACAAGAGAAGCCACTGCAATGAGAAGCCCTCGCACCGCCACGAAGAGTAGCCCCCGTTCGCCACAACTAGAGAAAGTCCGCGCACAGCAACAAAGACCCAACACAGCCAAAAATAAATAAATTTATAAAACAAATCTATATCAGCTGAGAAGCTTTCCATTGAAAATAAGGGGGGAAAAATCTCAAATTGGCTTAAATTATAAAAGTGATTTAATTGTTCACAAATCTAAGAAGGCTGAAGCCTTCACGCATGGTTTGATCAAAGCTTCAGCTGAATTTCCCTACAATTCTCTCAACTCTACTCAAGCTGCAGGTAACATCGGGGATTACATGTCTCCTTCTTCATGCCTATGGGGAAAGAAGAACTTGGCCTCCCATGACCATCAAACAAAAGTCCTGAGCTTTGAGCTCATTGGACTACCCTGGAACCAATCCCTGGGACCAGGAAAAACTCTGTGATTGGGTCACCTGAACCAATTACCTGTGGGATTGGGGCTGGGTACCCACCCAGAAGAAATGGCTGCGACATGCTTTAGAAGGAATGAAATGGAGGTTGAGGAGGCAATCACAGCATAGTATCTGCTGCAATCCTTTTTCATGCCTAGATTCTGGATTACTAATTAATTTTTATTCAGTATCAGAAATGAGGGCTGCAAAGAGGAATCTATTTCCTCTAAATTTAATAAATCAAATTTAAAGATGGTTTTACTTTTTCAAAATCATAAAATGCATAACTCTAAGTTTGTTTTTTCATAGCTCTCTTTTCCCTTAAGAATACACTGAAACTCCCAAAGAAATATTTTAGAAGTTTGCTATCAGTTAGTAATTGAGAATGATTTAAAGTCCATCCTATAGTCCATCTTCCCTAACCCTTTCTTCCCAATTTCCAAAAGCAATATGACCTAGCTTGGAATTCTCAGTTATAGTAACCCAAATATTTTCTCCTTCAACTTGAATAATAGGTTGTTAAATTTGCAGAAGATGCCATGTTCCAAGGTATAATGAACCTTAAAAGTTTTCTTCTGACACATGTTCACCCGCCTCCCAAAACTGTCCTGTCCTGATAAAATCCACTCCAAATTCATCGACTCAATATGCAAAGTGCCAGTCTAAGGGATTTTCAACAACTAAGTATCTCTTCTACACTTTACATAGAAATAGAGCTCCTTGAGTTCAGACTTGCTATTGTAGTACTAAATAAAGTGTCCAGGGAGGAGTCCACCTGTGATATTTTCTTTCCACTGCCTTGGTGAAGAGAGGATGAGCTGTTTGGAAGGCAGGCCACAGCCTTCTTATGACTGTCATTGATTGTTTAAAGGCCATGGAGGACAGAATAAATGAGAAGCTAACTTCACGCATCCCAGACATATCAAAACAATGGTGGCCAAACTTGCAATGTTTTCTCCAAGCATTACACTTGAAAGAACCATCATAAGCCTTCAATCTGTCCGCGTCAGAAATGAATATTCTTTCCTGATTGCAGAGGGTGCCACGGATGCTCACAAACTGCATCACTGTCAGACGCACTCAGGGAAGCCGTTTAGAATCAGGCCTGGGTTTGTTTGCAGGTTGGAATTTACAACAGTATTTATCACTCTTCCTTACTGACATCCCCCTCCTTGAGATTTGGCAGTCTTGGCTACCAAAACCCCAAATGCAAGACACAGTGCATTCCCCTTGGTGTAGCAGGACCTTCAGGGCATTTTGGTCCCCTCAATCCCTGACCTTGTGTGAGAGGTGGAGAAACAGGAACAGTTTTCTGCCACCAAAACCCTGTGCCACCTCTGGAATGGCCTCATCTCCTTCCTCGCAATAGGGAGCAGCCCAGGGGCTAGAGGGAAGAAGTTGCGACACCTGGGCCAGGCCTGTGGCAAGCCAGCCTGTCCCCCAGCAGGCAGCTGGGGAAGGGGGGGCGCGCAGCTTGGCCTCAACGCGGCTTAGTCAGGCTCCAATGCTGAGCTGAGCAGCAGATGTGCCCAGACCTGCCAGGTGTCTGTGTCTGGGCTGGGAGGGGACGGAGCAAATGTGACTCTTGTCTTCCAGTGTTTCCCGGCACCGTCCTCAGAGGAATGTGGAAGACTCCAAGTGAGGCCACCTCAGAAGACTTTCGACAGAGCCACAGCTCTCTGCCCACGCTGCCATGTCAAAAGCCTTTCCCTGTCCTGCCCCTTTGGCCCTCAACATAGTCCTCCTGCCAACTGCCCCAGGGCTAGCTCCTCCTCCAGGCCACTGGTAAGCTCAGGAGGGAGACAGCTACCCACCTGCCCTGCTGTAATATGCTGTTCCCATCAGTGGTGCCCAAACCTCCATAGGTAAAGGTGGGGTTTTTTTTTTCCCTTTTTAACACGATGATCCCATGATTAAAAATACCCTTTTTTAATTAAAAAAAAATTTTTTTTCAAGTTCATTTGTCCCCACTGGGGAAAATTTTTCTTGTGAGAATTAGTTTCCCAACGAGAGGCTATTCTGAATTTCACTGAACTATTAACAACTAGATGGAGACTTATCAGGGTATAAATATTATAGATGTTTACCAGTCCATTAGTGGGCTCTGAATCTAACACACAAAGGTTGTTACTTGTCTCTGTGTGGCTTCTGAGAATTCCATTTAACCGTTAGGCGGGCTGTGAGCCATTCGCCACCAGGAGTCATATTCACTCTACAAATGTTTACTGCACACCTACTATATACTACAAGCCCAAGCCTCAAGAAGACATCCCTGTATACAGCAGAGGGTGCAAATGAACAGCACATAGGCCAGATTCAGCCCCAAAACATATTTTGTTTGACTCACACCATATTTATCAAAAATTTGAATTAGTTGCCAACTTTTAAATATCAGAATATTTCCAGCTTCTCTTGCAAACTTGGGAAATCTGGCAAAAGTGAGCCCACATTCCCAGCTGATGACAAGCAGAACAACAACTGATCACCTCACACATGCACTGGCTCTCGGTTCACACAACCCCCACCTGCCCTGCTTCCCCTGACGCAACCTGTCCCACCCCTCAGTATACACCAGTGGTTCTCAGGATGGGCAATCTCAGCACACCCACCTCAGGAAAGGCCTCACTCAGGAAGACAGCAACCCAACCAAGTCTCTCATTTAAGAAGAGCTGCTTCATGCCTCCATAAGAACAGGTCACAGGGATTTTCTTATTTTGTGCCTTCTCGACTTTTACCCTTTTTAATAAAGGTCTTTTTAATCTCTGGTATCAGTGAAAACATTCCGTTTTTCGTGCTTGCTACAACAAAAAAATTGGACACAAAAGAAAAATGGCAAGGTGGAAGCACAGAAGCACACAGAAGCAAAAAGGGAGGACTGTGAGAACAGGGTAGGTCCTCAGGATGCCCCACTTGCCAGATGAAGAAGCTGAGGCCTAGAGACAGGAAAGTCATGCCCAGGTCCCATTACTGACCAGTAGGAGAACAGAAGCGTGATCTGGACGATCTTTACCCAGCCGGGGCCACATTCTTTTCTATATTCAAGGATGGTTTCTCCGTCCCAGGTTCTGCTTACATGTTTCCAAGGAGTGGCAGAGAAGCCCATCAAATCTGGGAATAAATATGAGAACTGATTTCAGGAGTCACATTTATCAGGTATAGGATTCTAAATGAACCTGCAGAAGATTAATTCGCAACTTTCATCTAGTCCTACTGATTCCATATATGGGGGTCCAAACTGTCATATTTGAAGAAATGTGTATGTGGATCCCAGTGGTGCATCTTGGGAGAGGTGGCCTATTTTCACCTTTTCAAATCGTGTATTGCCAAAAATCCTCCTTGTCTGTAACCAGAAAGAGTTAAACAGGTTGATCGTGATATTTGTTGCTAGTGAAAAGTTTTACTAAAATATAATTCAGTTGCCACCCACACAAAGATACTGACAAAAACCAACAGACAGATTAAAGGTATTTAAGTGGGCCATTGTCTGGGTCTTAGACATTTCAGTGTATTTATAATAAGCATATACGGCCATTCAATAATACTGCAACCAAGGACTCCTCTGGTAACAAATTTAAATTAATTACAAAATCAGTTTTATGTGCAGGAGAAAGGAAGGAGAACAGCGTTTGCAGAACAGAAACTACCTATTTAGCTCTACCAATCCAGCCAGAAACAGGGCTTCATACCTACTTTTAAAGATGAGGACAGTATGAGGCCTAGAAAGCTGACTTTCTCAGTTTCCAGTTGCGCGAACCAGCTACACCCAAGCCATTCTAACTTCAAAACCTGAACTTTGTCTGCTGCAGCAACTCATAACACAGAAGCCACTAAGATGAGTAATGACCAAAGAAGTTAAGACAAGGACACATCACAACCAGGCTAGAGAATGTAATAAGCACAATTAGAGAGGCAGATACAAGTGCTTGGGGGTCAGAAGAGGACAAAAGCAAACAGAGTGGAGGATTGGTGGATCAGGGAGGGCTTCTGAGAAGCAGTGACATTTGAGAAAGGTCTTGAAGGATGCACTGTGTTACAACAAGCAGAGAAGAGCAGCAAGGAGAAAGGTCGAAATGCTGGGCGTGGGAAGGAGGAGGACACAAACGGAAGGTAAGCAGTTTAGGTTTGGAATTCACAAAGCAAAGCTTCATAATAAAGTCAGCCATGTGAGAAAATGAATCTTGCCACCACCTGTAAGGCAGGGAGAGCAGAGTCCATCACATGAGGCCAGACAGCCTCATACCTGCAAGGAAGGGCACCACACTGCAGACCCAGGACATGGCCAGAACGCCAGCTATGTGTGTCCAGCCTGCAGGGCACAGGCAGCTCTCACAAGGGCTCTCTGGACCCCATGAAGCCCAGATACTTTCTTCCACAAGCACCACGGTCGCTCCTTTCCCTCCTCTTCCATTCAGAGGCCTGCGCCATTCAGAGCTAGGACCAGTACCCTCCATCTGAATGAGTGCAACTCGCTTCTTTTCCCCTTTCATCTCACATCTTTTTCCACAATGTGCAAGGGTTTTGTTTCCCTCCAAGGACCTCCACTAGCAGCAAGGTAGGTGGGTTAACTTGGGGGAGAAGGAAGTAGGATTCCCCCAAATCCAGCCTTCAGAGAATCCTTTTAGGGACCTGAAAAGGGAGAGGCCTGACTCTCCTCAGGTTCTGTGTCTGCCCCAGGGCGGGGCAGAAGAAAAGCTGGGTCCTGCTTCAGCAGCTGTGGGCCATCTCTGTCAGCTCCTAGGGGTGAAGCATCCCCTGTCCCCAGGACAGGAAACCGGTTCTCCCGGCAGGCCCCCTCCCCATCTGCTCATGGCGGCCAAGCTCCTGTTTGGTTTTCCAAGACATTTAATTTCATTTCGTCCTTACTACCCAATAAGAGAGGTGAAAACTTAATCCCATTTTACAACGGAAGCAATTGAGGCTCAGGGAGCAAAGACTTGTCCCAGGAAAGTGGTAAAGCTGAGACTATAACTCCTTAGACCACAGAAGGGAAGCGGGGATGCCTGTTGGAGTTCGTAATAAAACTTCCTGGCGCCCCTCTTTTTCCACATCCTGGGACACGTCCCCAAACTTCCTCTGGAAATAAAGTTTCTGGTGACGAGGGTGGCACAGCCCTCTTCTTGGCCGCGGTGGGACCCGAGGGCGCCCCGGAGCAAGCAGGGCGGCAGAATCATCCCCCGACATGGGAGCCAGAGAACTTCAGAGCATTTCGCCCTTCCCCGGGACAGGCAAACACCGACACGTCTGTGTCTTTACCGACAAGTGCCTTCAAGCCCGGCGGGGGCAGACACCTCCTCTCCGGCCGCCGGCTAGGTCTCCGCTGTCTGCGGGGGCCACGGCCTCGCATCAGCTGCATCGATTTAGCGCGTTAGTGGGCCGCGGGAGCAGGAGGCGGCTTCCCGTGCTGCGCAGCAGCGCCCGAGCCTCGGGCGACTCGGCAGCCCAGGAGGAGGGGAAGGGGAGAGGAGGAGGGGCGCCCCCCCCGGGGCTCAGGGGGCGGGCGTGCGGGCACACGCGGTGCGCGGCGCTCCGGAGGGCGGGGGCGGCCACCGCGCCGCGCGGCCTGGGAGCACTGGGAGCCGCCCACTTCGCCGCGGCGGGCCCCGACGGCCGGAGCTTGGATGCGGCGGCGCCCGCCGAGCCGAGGCGGACGCGGGGCGGCCCGAGCCGGGGACACGCGCCGGTAGCCCCGGCACTGCAGCGGCCGCAGGATGGCCGAGGTAAGCGTGGCGCCCTCCCCGGGCGCGGGGCCCCCTCAGCGCGCAGGGCGGGGCGGCCGGGGACGCCGCTCGGACCCCGGGCAGGTCGGTACTCAGGGGTGCGCCAGGGGCCATCTCCCCGAGGGCCACCTGCGCGGCGGGGGCGCAGTCCTTACCCGAGGCAGGGTGTGAGGGAGCGTCTCTGCGGCGGGGAGGGCCCGTGGGGGCGCCCGAACCCGTCGCCGCCCGACGTCCCGGAGCCGCCCGACGCGCTCTGGGTGAGCGACCGGGGTTGGCGGGCGGGGGCGGGACCCCGGCGTCCCCGGGGCAGCCCCGGCGCGTCGAAAGTGCGGGGTCGGGAGAGACTGGGATGCCGCCTTCCGCACTTCTTCCCGCCCCCTCAGCACCTCGGCTTTCGGTCCAAGGACATTGGGACTGTTTCAACCGCTTTTACCTCAGAATTAATTAAACAGCTGATTTTTAAAGTGGCCTTTTTTTTTTTTTTTTTCTTTTTTACCTGGATTTTGTTTCCGGAGAATTAAGCGTGCGGTAGCCTTCGGTCACTCGGAGAACTGCGGAGCCGGGTGAGGGATAGTGACGGGGCCTCCTGTCCGGGGCGGGGGGGGAGGGTTGTCTACAAATCTTTTGTACAAAACTGCAAATGAAGACGCAGACAGGTCGGCTCAGGAAGCTTCCGGGACAGGATAGATTCGAGGGTGCAAGGTCAGGTTTTTATAAAGGTTACAGCTGACCTGCCGGGTGCGCGGAACAGTTCAGCGCTAGCTGTTCCCCCCCCCCCCCGGTTCAGGCAGCCCCAGAAATTGGGGTCAGGCTCGAGGGTTTCCACGTCCAAGCCAGACACAGTGGGCTCTGGCTACTTGGGGACGGGCAGCCTGCAGGTGACAGGGCTGGACCGGGCTTCGGAGCCGGCGGCGGTACCCCCGCCGCACTCGGCATCGCCTGCAAGCGCCGGGGCGGCCGGTCCCGCGTCGCGGGTGTTGAACCTCGGCCGCACTCGGCTTCCCGGCCCCGGGGGCGCCGCGCTCGCTCGCCACCCGAGCGCCCAGGCGGATCCCCGCTGCCGACCGAGCGGCGGGGCAGGGGACCGGGGGTGGGAGGTGCCCGACGGCGGAGGAGGAGGCCGCGGCGTGGTCCCCGCTGCCCCTCGGGCGCTGCTGGCCAGACCCCGAGCCCCACCGGCCGCCTGGTTTTGCATAACCTCCTAAGGATTTGTCAGCCAGATGTGACAAGATTGTCGAGCAGAGAATGAAGGAGGAGATCTGATATTAATCAGTGCATAGCTTGGAGCCAAACTTTCTCAAATGCGGTGTAGAAACATGTTCTTCTCATTTAAGGCATCTCTTTGTGGCTGCGGGGCTGCCACCGGTCTGACTTTGACAGTTAAATGGAATGCCAACTAGCAGCCTTAATTGTATGAGTAAAGTTGTGTGTATTGTTGGGGGGAGGATCAGACACTCTAAGGTTCAGTAATGTCCCCTAGTTTTATGGCCATGCTCACCGCAGTCCTCTGAAGACAGGGCATTTAAATCGGGCCAGACGCGCCTGGTCGCAGCCAGGCCTCTGCTGTTAACACTTAAGGGGCCTAAAAGAGGCCCCACTGGTGTCCTGGGAATCCCTGTCAGAGTGTGAGTGTGTGTGTGTGTGTGTGTGTGTCACATAGAGCAGATCTAGCAAGAATTTTTTAAAAATATATTCTTCTCATCAAAGCAACAAAGATTTTGGTTGGACAGTAAGTGAATTGAAAAACAGCATTTAACAGATCTTTTTTTTTTCTGGTGTCCTTTTATTCCTTGCTGTTTTAATTTGATATTGGATTTCATGGGATCTTTTCATAAGATTTCTTAGATTGCTTTTTGCAAATACGTGCTTACGTGTTAAAACTTTTGTTCAGTGATAAATATACTGGCTCCTCAGCTGTCCCCAAATCTGTTGATATATGTTACTAAAATTTCATTAAAATTGAATAT
Source organism: Pseudorca crassidens (assembly GCF_039906515.1). Classification (NCBI taxonomy): domain Eukaryota; kingdom Metazoa; phylum Chordata; class Mammalia; order Artiodactyla; family Delphinidae; genus Pseudorca; species Pseudorca crassidens. The sequence goes on along the minus strand of NC_090296.1, from coordinate 147,184,443 downwards.
GTCAAAATAAAAATTTTGTGCATGATGTAAAAGAGCATTACTCCAAATGTTACAGATTGTCCAGGATTTGATTTTTGCTTTAAATAGGTGTGAAAAGATAGCCACAACTTTTGCTAAAATAAATTTTGATAAATAGCTTTATCTTTTTTGTCATACTTAAAAGAATAAGATGTGAGTCATTATTTGATTTCTCATCTAATAAGTTTGCTAACTTTAATTTCCCCAAGAAAGTGTTACTATTTCAACTCAACTGTTGGTTGAACATGTTCTGTTATAGAAGAGGTGGTGAGATCTTAGAACAAGTACTGCTCATACTCTGGGAACTCAAATATGTTCAGACATCTGCATAATTTAATTTGGAATATCACCTGTACCCAGAGTTCCTATTCCCTTCAGAATAGTAAGGATTTAGCAATGTGCCCCTTCTTCAGTCAGACAGAGAGAGTGGTTAGTTTGAAGTGGTTATTTGGCTGTTGACATCTACTGGGATGTGGAACGATGATCTGTTTGCTCTGGTTATAATTCACACTAGAAAGGTTAACGAAAATGGAGTAATTGCAGTGGAAGCATAAAGTTTACATAGAGGGTTATCTTTATTTTATTTTAATTTTTATGCCTCTCCCATGTATCAGTTAGGCCTGCGTCCCAAGCCCATGCCCATATTCTGTACCTCAGAAGCATCAGCTTGGAAAGAAGGACGAACCAACCCATTGGGTGAGAAAAGCCATATCGGTTTCCCTGTGGAACAAGTAATAATTGTCCTTTAAGCATACACTTATTATTTCTGAATGCCTGTGGACAAATATAAATGGGAAGACATTTTAAAAGTTTAGTTTGTCAGTAAAATTAAACCACAGCATATGGGGTGAGGGGCATAAGTGTCTTCTAGCTTTTGTGTATGGCTTTAGAAGTTGTTTTGACAGTAGCCATTAAAGAGTTGCCCTGAAGGTTCCACAAGGTAAATTACTTGCAGGAGGAGCATGCTTTACCCCAGGGTGAATTTTCACCTCTACAGACGTCATTTAGAATGAGTTACTTTTGTCAGAAACAGTTCTGTTTAAAAAGAACTAGAAATATCTTACCTAAGGTGAAATCTCAGTGCTAGAGTCAATAAATTTTCTAAATTACTTTATTCTGAGTATTCTGTAGATTTTTAAATTTTATTTATTTAGATATTTTATTTTTGATGACTTATCTGAGAGATATTAAAACTAACTGATTCTGCACAGAAGGGGCATCTGGAAAGGGTTGTTTTTTTGGGTTTTTTTTCCCTTTTAAATCGGTTTCCACCTGAAAACCTTATTTCCTCTTATCTTGTCATTCTTTGAAGCCCTTTTTCCTAATTCTGGAAATTCCACGATTCGGGTGCAGCCCCATTTCTCTACTCAGACACACGCCTATTTTATCCAAAAAGGGTGGGTCTAAACAGTGCAGACCTGCTTCACCAGGGTCCAACTTGGGGCCTTCTCAAACTTCGCACAAATAAGCAAACCAGCTATCGCTGTTCCCGTCCACACATGGACTCATTATTATAAACCAGCCTAACATATCACAGGAGGACGCTGCCTTGGGGGTTGATAATTTCACTCAGCTAATGTGAGAGAAAAGTAAGATGGACAAATAAAATGTTGTGAAGGCCAGGTCCAAACAACCTATGTGGAGGGAAATGGTTGTCTCAGGTAAAGTTAATTCAGGCTGCTAACTTCTTTCATAGAGTTATATTAGTTTGTCTCCTCTTACACATTATTTGTGTGAGCCTTCAGTACATGCTAGCAAACATCAAAATTATTTTCCAGGTCTACATCAGCTTCCAGAAGCATTGTCCTTGCTCTGTAGCCCTCTGATTATTTCTTTCGTTATTCATTATGAGGATAAAATTTTTATACAGACAGCTCTCTTTCACGATACACCATGCTGAATGTTAAGACAGTGATCAGGATGTCATAAGTAAGTCTGATCTTTTCTCTTCAAAAATTTCAATTGGAAAATCTAGGGGTGTTTTTACACTTCATTTTTAAAATCTAGTTCTCACTAAGTCCCTAAAAGAAATATTGGCAAAATTTTACTTAGCGATGTTCATAATGTCCTCGTTATTTTACATCAGCAGCAATGGTGAAGTTACATTGTTTGTATAGTTGAAATTATCCTGAAGTGTAAATGTCTTTTTTTGTTTTGGTTTTTATTTTTTTCCTTAGGCTGACTGTTGTATCCAGAAGTTCCCTACATGTACAGTTAATGTCCTTTTGTTTTTTGTTGTCAAAGTTTTCCAAGGATTACAACTGAGGTCTCTGAAACTTGGGTTATAAAAGAAAAAAAATGTCTCCGTATCATTTATATACCTGTATAGTTTTTTGTTGTTGTTATTTTTTTTAAGAAGAAATATTTGGTTTGGTTTCTAAGGTAGGATTCGCAGATTTTTCTACTTTTTATATTTTCTGTTTTTAGAACTAATAATTTTAAGGAAAAAGGCACAGCTGTTAAATTATTTTGGCACAGAGTTTATACTTTGATTTATAGAGATCAAAAGAACAAGTATTTTCCCCATCTCCCTCTTTGAACTAAGCAGCAAGAGAAAACACTACAAGTGCCTCGTGCATACTTTCTACTAACAGGTAGACTTGGCCCAACATCTGTTCCCTGAGTTCTACCTCCCACCTGCCATTTCTCTGCCAGACCCTTCTCCACCCTCTCAGTCTTCTTTGACCGGCCTCTTTTCATCCCCATCCTTGCAGCGAGAAACCAGATTCTGTCAGTTCTCCTTTAGTGTCATTTTTATGTTGCAAATGCTACCTGCCTGGTTTCTGAGCCTTCCCAGGGTCCCCTCTTTCAACCATGCTCATGATAAATGGTGTCTTCCCATTGTTCAGAACGCTGATGGTTCCATGAACCCAAGAGAGAGACTCATGGCTGCCCATCTGGACAGCACCCCCCGCTTTTTGCCTTTCTCGGTCGCCTCTTGTTGCCCATGACAGAAATCTGTGCTCTGTGGCCCAGCCTCCTGGGCTTGACAGACATGTACAGGGTGAGCCTTCTTTACGCCTAGGACTGTGGCATTTCCTGCATGCACTGCTGAGAGCATGCCTGCTGCCTCCTGCAGAAAGCCTCCTCTGGGCTCTCTGCATAACACTGCTCTCTCCCTCTACGCCGTCTTACTCAAAACTAAAATTTGGGGGAGAGGTGGAGTCCTGATTTTTTTTTTTTTTTTTTTTTTTTTTGCGGTACGCGGGCCTCTCACTGTTGTGGCCTCTCCCGTTGCGGAGCACAGGCTCCGGACGTGCAGGCTCAGCGGCCATGGCTCACGGGCCCAGCCGCTCCACGTCATGTGGGATCTTCCCGGACCGGGGCACGAACCCGTGTCCCACTGCGCCACCAGGGAAGCCCCTTTTTTTTCACTTTTTATTATAGAGTATTTCAAGCAAAATTGGACTAGTTTAATGAAGCTTGGTGATACATGCTTGGGCATTCAGCAGTGATCAACTTTGGGCCAATCCTGTTTCGTCTGTTTTCCCTACCCATTCTCCTCACCGTCACCAACACTAAATTCCTTTGAAGCAAATCCTGAGCATTCATTCATAAATACTTTAATATGTAGCTCTAAAATAAAAGGCTCTTTTGTTAAGAAAAGCAGTATAGCATCTAAAAATTAACAATAACTATGTAATGTCATTAAATTTCTAAAGTGTTCAAATTCCCTTGATAGTCCCTTTAAGTTTATATTATCATTGGTTTGTTCAAATCAGTATTCAAATAGGGTCCATAAATTGTGTCTATTAATCTATAGGTTTACATTTTACTTTTTTCCTTGCAATTTATCTGTTGAAAAATCTGGGTCATTTGTCTTGTGGAGTACTCCCCAGCCTGGATTTTGGTGATTGTTTCCTCGTGATATCATTTAAGCATTCCTCTATCCCCTATACCAAAAGGCTTGATCTAATTCAGATTTGAACTTTTTGGGCAAGAACACCCCATATGTAGTAGTGTGTATCCTCCAATGCAGACGCAGGTGACCTAGTTGTTGTCTTTTTCATTAAGAGTTGCAGAATGCTGATATTCTAATTCTTCATTTATTTATTTACTGGAATACTATAAAGAGAATCTTTGCCTCATCAGTGATTTGGTTGCCCTGAACTACAATTTGTATGAAAAAGGATACATGCTTAATTCTTTCCCTTTGTTTAACATCTTTTGGTTCCATAGCATCCTCTAAAGGGGGCCAGTGAGTTTTGCATTTGTTTTTAACTGCCTTATGAATTGCTAGATTTTAATATAGTAAATGACTCGCACTAATTTTTGGCAAATCATATTTTCTGTTCAGCAATTCTTTTTTTAATGAAATTTTTAAAGTGTGTATTTTGTTGTGTGACTATGATACAATACAGCAGTTTTTTTAAATGTATTTATATATTTATTTTTGGCTGTATTGGGTCTTCGTTGCAGTGCGTGGGCTTCTCATTGCAGTGGCTTCTCTTATTGCCGAGCACGGGCTCTAGGCACGTGGGCTTCAGTAGTTGTGGCACACGGGCTCAGTAATTGTGGCACATGGGCTTAGTTGCCCCATGTCATGTGAGATCTTCCCAGACCAAGGCTGGAACCCGTGTCCCCTGCATTGGCAGGCAGATTCTTTTCTTCTTTACTTTTTAAATTTATTTTTTTATACAGCAGGTTCTTATTAGTCATCCATTTTATACACATCAGTGTATATATGTCAATCCCAAACTCTCAATTCACCCCACCACCACCACCACCCCCCGCCGCTGTCCCCCCTTGGTGTCCATATGTTTGTTCTCTACATCTGTGTCTCAGCTTCTGCCCTGGAAACCAGTTCATCTGCACCATTTTTCTAGGTTCCACGTATATGCGTTAATATACGATATTTGTTTTACTCTTTCTGACTTACTTCACTCTGTATGACAGACTCTAGATCCATCCATGTCTCTACAAATGACCCAATTTCATTCCTTTTTATGGCTGAGTAATATTCCATTGTGTGTATATATATATATATAATATATATATATAATATATATTATATATATATACACCACATTTTCTTTATCCGTTCATCTGTTGATGGGCATTTAGGTTGTTTCCATGACCTGCCTATTGTAAACAGTGTTGCAATGAACATTGGGGTGCATGTGTCTTTTTGAATTATGGTTTTTTCTAGGTATATGCCCAGTAGTGGGATTGCTGGGTCATATGGTAATTCTATTTTTAGTTTTTTAAGGAACCTCCAAACTGTTCTCCATAGTGGCTGTATCAATTTACATTCCCACCAACAGTGCAAGAGGGTTCCCTTTTCTTCACACCCTCTCCAGCCTTTGTTGTTTGTAGATTTTCTGATGATGCCCATTCTAACTGGTGTGAGGTGATACCTCATTGTAGTTTTGATTTGCATTTCTCTAATAATTAGTGATGTTGAGCAGCTTTTCATGTGCTTCTTGTCCATCTGTATGTCTTCTTTGGAGAAATGTCTATTTAGGTCTTCTACCCATTTTTGGATTGGATTGTTTGTTTTTTTAATATTGAGCTACATGAGCTGTTTATATATTATGGAGGTTAATCCTTTGTCCACTGATTCGTTTGCAAATATTTTCTCCTATTCTGAGGGTTGTCTTTTCATCTTGTTTATGGTTTCCTTTGCTGTGCAAAAGCTTTGAAGTTTCATTAGGCCCCATTTGTTTATTTTTGTTTTTATTTCCATTACTCTAGGAGGTGGATCAAAAAAGATCTTGCTGTGATTTATGTCAAAGAGTGTTCTTCCTATGTTTTCCTCTAAGAGTTTTATAGTGTCCAGTATTACATTTAGATCTCTAATCCATTTTGAGCTTATTTTTGTGTATGGTGTTAGGGAGTGTTCTAATTTCATTCTTTTACATGTAGCTGTCCAGTTTTCCCAGCACCACTTATTGAAGAGACTGTCTTTTCTCCATTGTATATCCTTGCCTCCTTTGTCATAGATTAGTTGACCATAGGTGCGTGGGTTTATCTCTGGGCTTTCTATCTTGTTCCATTGATCTATGTTTCTGTTTTTGTGCCAGTACCATATTGTCTTGATTACTGTAGCTTTATAGTATAGTCTGAAGTCAGGGAGTCTGATTCCTCCAGCTCCATTTTTTTCCCTCAAGACTGCTTTGGCTATTCAGGGACTTTTGTGTCTCCATACAAATTTTAAGATTTTTTGTTCTAGTTCTGTAAAAAATGCCATTGGTAATTTGTTACGGATTGCATTGAATCTGTAGATTGCTTTGGGTAGTATAGTCGTTTTCACAATATTGATTATTCCAATCCAAGAGCATGTTATATCTCTCCATCTGTTTTTCATTTCATCTTTGATTTCTTTCATCAGTGTCTTATGGTTTTCTGAGTACAGGTCTTTTACCTCCTTAGGTAGGTTTGTTCCTAGGTATTTTATTCTTTTTGTTGCAATGGTGAATCAGATTGTTTCCTTAATTTCTCTTTCTGATCTTTCATTGTTAGTGTATAAGAACACAAGAGATTTCTGTGCATTAATTTTGTATCCTGCGACTTTACCAAATTCATTGATTAGCTCTAGTAGTATTCTGGTGGCATCTTTAGGATTCTCTATGTGTAGTATCATGTCAGCTGCAGACAGTGACAGTTTTACTTCTTCTTTTCCAATTTGTATTCCTTTTATTTATTTTTCTTCTCTGATTATCATGGCTAGGGCTTCCAAAACTATGTTGAATAATAGTAGCGAGAGTGGACATCCTTGTCTTGTTCCTGATCTTAGAGAAAATTTTCCACCATTGAGAATGATGTTTGCTGTGGGTTGGGCGTATATGGCCTTTATTATGTTGAGGTAGATTCCCTCTATGCCCACTTTCTGGAGACCTTTTATCATAAATGGGTGTTGAATTTTGTCAGATGCTTTTTCTGCATCGATTGAGATGATCATATGGTTTTTATTCTTCACTTTGTTAACATGGTGTATCACACTGATTGATTTGCATATATTGAAGAATCCTTGCATCCCTGGGATAAATCCCACTTGGTCATGGTGTATGATCCTTTTAATATGTTGTTGGATTCTGTTTGCTAGTATTTTGTTGAGGATTTTTGCATTTATATTAATCAGTGATATTGGTCTGTAATTTTCTTTTTTTGTAGTATCTTTGTCTTGTTTTGTTATCAGGGTGATGGTGTCCTCATAGAATGAGTTTGGGAGTGTTCCTCTGCAATTTTTTGGAAGAGTTTGAGAAGGATGGGTGTTAGCTTGTCTCTAAATGTTTGATAGAATTCACCTGTGAAGGCATCGGGTCCTGGACTTTTGTTTGTTGGAAGATTTTTAATCACAGTTTCAATTTCATTACTTGTGATTGGTCTGTTCATATTTTCTGTTTCTTCCTGGTTCAGTCTTGGACGGTTATACCTTTCTAAGAATTTGTCTGTTTCTTCTGGGTTGTGCATTTTATTGGCATAGAGTTGCTTGTAGTAGTCTCTTAGGATGCTTTGTATTTCTGCGGTATCTGTTGTAACTTCTTCTTTTTCATTTATAATTTTATTGATTTGAGTCCTCTCCCTCTTTTTCTTGATGAGTCTGGCTAATGGTTTATCAATTTTGTTTATCTTCTCAAAGAACCAGCTCTTAGTTTTATTGATCTTTGCTATTGTTTTCTTTGTTTATGTTTCATTTATTTCTGTTCTCATCTTTATGATTTTTTTCTTTCTGCTAACTTTGGGTTTTGTTTCTTCTTTCTCTAGTTTCTTTAGGTGTAAGGTTAGATTGTTTATTTGAGATTTTTCTTGTTTCTTGAGGTAGGCTTGTATAGCTATAAACGTCCCTCTTAGAACTGTTTTTGCTGCATCGCATAGGTTTTGGATCATTGTATTTTCATTGTCCTTTGTCTCTAGGTATTTTTTGATTTCCTCTTTGATTTCTTCAGTGACCTTTTGGTTATTTAGTAACATATTGTTTAACTTCCATGTGTTTTGTGTTTTTTACGTTTTTTTCCCTGTAATTGATTTCTAATCTCATAGCGTTGTGGTCAGAAATGATGCTTGATATGATTTCAATTTTCTTAAATTTACTGAGGCTTCATTTGTGACCCAAGATGTGATCTATCCTGGAGAATGTTCCATGCGTACTTGAGAAGAAAGCGTAATCTGCTGTTTTTGGATGGAATGTCCTATAAATATCAATTAAATCTATCTGATCTATTGTGTCATTTAAAGCTTCTGTTTCCTTATTTCTTTTCTTTTTGGATGATCTGTCCATTGGTGTAAGTGAGGTGTTAAAGTCCCCCACTATTATTGTGTTGCTGTCGATTTCCTCTTTTATAGCTGTTAGCAGTTGCCTTATGTATTGAGGTGCTCCTATGTTGGATGCATATATATTTATAATTGTTATATATTCTTCTTGGATTGATCCCTTGATCACTATGTAGTCTTCTTTGTCTCTTGTAACATTCTTTATTTTAAAGTCTGTTTTATCTGATATGAGTATTGCTACTCCAGCTTTCTTTTGATTTCCATTTGCATGGAATACCTTTTTCCTTCCCCTCACTTTCGGTCTGTACGTGTCCCTAGGTCTGAAGTAGGTCTCTTGTAGCATATATATGGGTCTTGTTTTTGTATCCATTCAGCAAGGGCAGGCAGATTATTAACCACTGCGCCACCAGGGAAGTCCTTGTTCAGCAATTCTTGACGAATCAAGGTGTCTGACTTTTTTTCCCCAGTGAAACCATGTGCTCCCCTAGAGTGGACACTGGGAGTTCCTCATCTTTGTGTCTCCCTGAGGCTCCCCACTGTTACCTGTACATGGTAGATGCTTTAAAAAAAAAAAACAGCGACCTCCACAAAAAAAGCAATTTGTTAGGGCTTCCCTGGTGGCGCAGTGGTTGAGAGTCCGCCTGCTGATGCAGGGGACACGGCTTCGTGCCCCGGTCCAGGAAGATCCCACATGCCGTGGAGCAGCTGGGCCCGTGAGCCATGGTCGCTGAGCCTGCGCGTCCGGAGCCTGTGCTCCGCAGCGGGAGAGGCCACAACAGTGAGAGGCCCACGTACCGCAAAAAAAAAAAAAAATTGTTAAATAAATTGGTTTCATTTTTGTCAAACTACTAATGGAAGGTGAAGACATGATGAACATCTGGTCCATGTGTAATTCTCCAGGTGGGCATCAGTCCAGTGCTGCCAGCAGCAGATAAGCTACCTCACACAAAAGGACCTCATGGGTTTTCTTCTCCCTTCATCCCAGTTGTCCTGGGACACCTGGCAAATGATGTTACTATTTTCAGAATCCTAGTTGTACCTCTGTGGTTTCGCATATGTTAGAAAAACAATGAAAAACTTAATGAAAAGTGTAAGAAGAGCAAAATGAGAGGAGGGAAAGTAGGGAGCAAAAAAACAAGAAATAAAGCCAGTTCTAGTAAGAGAAGTTAGAAGTATAAAATGTGTGTTAAGAGGCAGAGTAGCTCCAAAGAGCAATGGGGTAGAGACCTCCCATCCTTGAATCAAGCATTTTCCCAAACCAGGAAGTCTAACTCTGCAGCCACAGAGAGAATGGGAATACAATTTCACTGGAGATGAAAAGAAAGTAAGTTCTGTCCCCACAAGCTAAGGGTGGTCCATCCGCTTTAGAAGATGTTTTGTATTATAGATGGGCAGTTTTTGATATGCACTGTAGATTTCCAGGACTCGAACATATGAAAAGCCATTGTCTATATTCAACATTTAAAAATACAACTTGGAAAAACCCGCATCATTTTTATTCTAAAGCTTGGTGACTTTTAAAAAGTGCTTTGTGATTTAGCTGACTGGGTCCCTTGATTTCAAGTTGGGAAATTATGTTTCTCAGAACTGAGAATCTGACACAGCCTTAGAATCTCACATTTAAGAGAGGACCATAGACTCTAAACTTGGCCTCAGTGATCTCAACTAGTTAGCAGTTTTTCACATGATTTTTATGTGTCACTCTCCACAGTCGACAGGAAGATCAATGTGTAAATTAGGAACAGCATTTGGCTGCTAGTAAAAGAGCTCCTTAATAATGGTTGCCATCCTTTCTGCTCAGCCATCCTTAGGGCTTGACTTTGAGGTTGACCTCAAGTTTGCATCCATGAGGTCCAGCCATCGTGTTCTTGTTCCAAGAAGGAGGAAGGAGGAAAGGCAAAGAATTCCCCCAGCTGAGTCAGCTCTCATTTATTTTTATTTTTTTTAACATCTTTATTGGAGTATAATTTCTTTACAAATGGTGTGTTAGTTTCTGCTTTATAACAAAGTGAATCAGTTATACATATACATATATTCCCATATCTCCTCCCTCTTGCGTCTCCCTCCCACCCTCCCTATCCCACCCCTCTAGGTGGTCACAAAGCACCGAGCTGATCTCCCTGTGCTATGCGGCTGCTTCCTACTAGCTATCTCTTTTACATTTGGTTGTGTGTATATGTCCATGCCACTCTCTCACTTCGTCCCAGCTCACCCTTACCCTTCCCCATGTCCTCAAGTCCATTCTCTACGTCTGCGTCTTTATTCCTGTCCTGCCCCTGGGTTCTTCATAACCTTTTTTTTTTTTTTTAGATTCCATGTATATGTGTTAGCGTATGGTATTTGTTTTTCTCTTTCTGACTTACTTCAGTCTGTATGAGAGACTCCAGGTCCATCCACCTCACTACAAATAACTCAATTTCATTTCTTTTTATGGCTGAGTAATATTCCATTGTATATATGTGCCACATCTTCTTTATCCATTCATTTGTCGATGGACACTTAGGTTGCTTCCGTGTCCTGGCTATTGTAAATAGAGCTGCAATGAACATTGTGGTACATGACTGTTTTTGAATTATGGTTTTCTTAGAGTATATGCCCAGTAGTGGGATTGGTGGGTCATATGGTAGTTCTATTTTTAGTTTTTTAAGGAACCTCCATACTGTTCTCCATAGTGTCAGCTCCCATTTGTAAGGAGCTTTCTGTAAAGCTCCACCCAGCCACTTCTGCTTGCACACATTGGTCAATCCTTAGTCACCTGGCCACCAAAGGAAACGTGGAAATTAAGGTTCCTTTACTAAGGCAGATCAGGCAAAGGATATTGGATGGGTGTCTGTAATTAGTAAGCATGGTGTGGCTTTCTCATTGATTCATTCATTATTCTCTTAATACCAGTGGAAAGCTTACCAAGTATCAGGCCCAGTGCTAGCCACTAGGTATTGGTTTGGAGTTTCACTTTTGTTGCCTCTATAAGGGAATGATTCATTATAGAACAAGTTTTTGGAGGTTTTTATCATAGGTATTTTTGGTAGCTCTGTCTGTGCAGAGTCAGATCACTAGAGCCCAGAGGACCTAAGATCTTGCTTGTTGTAGACCTGGTAGCAACAACAGTTTCACTGTGCTAATTGGTCTTTTCAACTCTCTATCTGTATATCCTCATTAATATGACTAATAGGGCTCTGAGATAGGCAGGAACAGATACCCAGCCCATTTTATAGTCAAAGACTCCAAGGCATGGAGCTGAAGGTTATATGGCTTAACAAAAAGTAAGACATAGACTGAGGACAATCATAGATTGTACTACCTCTCAGTGAAAGATGCTCAGTGTGATGAGGGGGAAGGAGTTTAGGCTCCCCAGCTCTGCCTCCAGAGGTGTCATTTTAACAGGCAAATCATATTAGTTTCGTACTTTTTTCAAAGGCTCACTGTTAGACTTAGGACAAAACCATACTCCTTGGCCTGCCCCACAAGATCCTATGCACAGTGGTCTGTGTCACCTTTCTGACCCTCATTTTCTACCATTAACCTTACTAACTCCACTCCAGCTACCCTGGTCCCCTTTCTGTTCCCTGAGCACTTCCAACCTCTTTTATGCCTCAGAGCCTTTGCACTTGATGTGCCCGAAACACTCCTTCAATCTCCAGTTCTTCACTGGCTCCTTGCCATGCCTTAGGACTCAGTTCAAGTGTCACCTCCTCAAAAGCCTTTGATGATGACCCTGTCTAAAAGGCACTTACCACTACTCCTGCCTCTCCATGCCACCCAGTAAAATTGCTAGCAAAGCTTTCTGCTTATTTCTTCAATAGCACTTACCTTATTCTGAAAAGGTATTGTTTGTTTACTTGTTTATTCTGTCTCTCTCTTGTAGAATATAAGCTCCTTGAGGGCAGGGACCTCATCATTCTCATTCAACACTTTAGCCCCCAGAGTTTAGATCATAAACACTCAGTAAATATGTATTCAGGGAATGGGGTTTCTTTACCATGTGGAACTTTAATATCCTTATAGTTTCTGTCAAGATTAAATGAAACCATAAATATAAGTGCAGTTAGTACCAGGTACTGATAATTCAAGATGTAATCTATGCTCAATATCCAGATTTGAGACCACCCTCAAGTAGCCTATAAGTTCCTAGCTTCCTCATCTATACAACGGGGTGGTGGTAAGAAATGAGATAACACATAGGTACTGCTTACTGCAGTGCCTCACATGTAATAAATAAGCAATCAGTAAACTATGTAACCTTGGGCAAATTAACAATCTTCCGTAAGTTTGTTTCCTGAGAATAATTCCCTCCTCACAGTGATGTAGTGAGGATTGAACGTGATCACCTATTACATACGAATGCCACCATGTGGAAGGGCAGATGCTGGAAGAATAGCTAGTCTCGCCTTTGGACTCAGAACTACCCAGTAGAATTTTGTGTGATGACGGAAATGTTCTTCTCTCTGCTGTCCTGTGCAATAGCCACTAGCCACATGTGGCTCCCAAGCACTTGAAATATGACTAAGTGACCAAAGAACTGAATTTTTTATTTTATTTTATTTTATTTTATTTTATTTTAATTAGGTAGCCACATGTGGCTAGTGGCTACTGTTGGACAAGGCGGACTAAGTAACTTAACCCTACAAAGTTGTCTGGCTAGTATGCAGTTCAGTTTTGTTCCTGAGCCAGATCGCAAATGACTCCCCTCAAAGGGTCAATACCATGAATCTGGAAATCCCAAAAGTCCTCTATGATTTTTCTCCTCCCCACTTCCGTCTGGTCCCCCAAGAGTATCCCCCTGAATTTATCTTCAGTGATATGAAAGTGTTTGCATGTACTAGAGATGAAAACAGCTTTGAAGTGGACAGTTTTTACTCTCAAGCTCAATAATTCAAATCCCATCAAAGGCCTGCACTGTCTAGCAGTGGATGTCTGTGCATCTGCCCCACTGTGTGCCTGCACTGGCCACTGCTAGGAGTTCAAGTCAGCATCTACTGACAAAAGGCGCATGGCAGCATCTCCCCAAGCTGAAGGTAGAGGGTATCTGGGAGAGGAAGTGGGACCCTCAAATCTACCTAAAATCTAGGTCATAACTTTCCATCCCAAAACTGAAAATAACCAAATCATCCATCCTATACTAGGTGTGTTCGTAATTTTTGGGTGAATGAATGAGCAAATGATAGTTACAAAAAAGCAAACCAGAATTTTGAATGTTGATTTGTAGCACATCAAAGTGATTAATAACAACTCGGAAATAGTCTGATTAAAATGAGTGCGTAAAAAGCAATAATCACATCTTGATGAGTTCGGAATGTTGTAAACATCTATCTGTCTTATGTTTCTGAAGAATGGAACAAGTATCAGGATTCTGAAAGAAAGGATGTAAGTTTTAAGAGTTTTCCATTATTGATTTACATGAGTACTTTTTGTCCTGTAATTAGAATTTTTGATTTGATTTCATCTTAGAAGTTTTAATTTGTCTGTAGATAATGGTGCTATAATTTTACTACATCGTGGGATTCTGAGATAGGTGGAAAAAACCCAAGGGCTTTAATATTGGAAGTTTTCTTAGACACTGTAATTAGCATTTTTAGTTCATAAATAATTCTTCTGAGATTTATTTCCATAGATGTTTAATGAGCTTTATTAAGCCTTATTCAAACAGGTTCATATAGAACCACATGAATGTTTCTTATAAAGCAGCATTCATACATTGGAATTACAGATAAAACTGCTTAAAATTCAGTCCGCAAACTAGAAGCTGCTATAACTGTGAATAGTCAGGTTAGATCAGGGAGTGTCAACTGGGGGCAGTTTTGCCCCTAGGGGCATTTGACAATGTCTGGAAACATTTTGGCTTTCACAGCTGGGGAAGGGAGGTGTTACTGTGGCACCTGGTGGGTAGAAGCCAGGGACGCTGCTCGACATCCTACAACGCACAGGACAGCGCCCACCACAAATAATTATCCAGCTCAAAATGTCTATAATGCTGACGTTGAGAAACCCTGAGTTGGTGTCAAGAGATGCAGAAAAAAATGAGTTTCAACCTTAGGCTATGAAATGTGCTTGGAATTGTTCCCTCTGTAGTTTCACTGTGCTGGGCCTAAGATAGTGTCACTCAGAGTTTCCTGGGGGCTTCCCATGAGTCAGCCTTCTGAGCAGACTCTTTAGGGAGTGAAGGAAGTATGTGCTCAAGGACATCTTTCTCTAATTCAGGCAGGTCCTATTTTCCAAGTAAATAAAATGTGAATTCACTTTATATAGTTCCAATACCTTGTTTTTAAAGAATGAATAGCATCTTGAGGGACATAATCCAAAATAAGAACTTTTCTTCTTTTAAAAATTTCCATTAAAACAGTCATATTTGTAGAATGTAGGTGGTGAAATATTTCAGAGGTTTAGTACTAAGTGTGCTGGTAGCTATTGAGAGTATAGATGATTGGTTTGCCTGTGAGCTGACATTCAGGGAGTCGCAGGGAAGTTTAGAAGCTGGACAACATAGGAATGCTGCAAACTGAGGTAATGACACTCTTAAATTTTGACAGTGTGTAGTAGAAACTAAACCATTACTCATTTTTATCCTTTAACTTCCAGTCAAGATAACTATATAATTATGTGTGCAGGTATATAGATGTGTGTGTTTGTATATTTATCAATAATACATTTGTATATGTGTACACAAGTAGAAACTATATAACCAAAAAGTAAAATAATTTCTGTCATTAGAGCAATATTTCTTGATCTTATTTTTCATTATTCACCCCCCCACACGCATCTAAGGAGACTTTAGAAATTTTTTTCTAATTGTGCCTACCACAATGAAATTTTAGTTTCACACCATATACTATCTATCTGTTTATGTATGTATATGTGTGCTCTATACATAAAAAGAATGGAATAGTTTTCACCCTTTGGGGATGGTATACCCCAGATGAGAATGTATTCATTATTAGAGTGAGAGACTGTTCTGATCATCTGGAGTTCTTTATGTTATATTCTATGACTTTACAAAGAGCAAAACCCTTTTACCCATATTTCCTGTTTTTTGATAGCCTGTTGAAGGGATTAGGTAACACTGTTGCTGTCTGCTGTACACCTCAGTTATAAACAGCCCTATTCCTTCACCTGAAAATCTCTGTCTAGTTGTTCTGTTCAGGCCCATTGTAATCCAAAAGAAATTATAGATAACGGTCAAATCATGTAAAGTTTAACCTGTATTTAAGGAAGGTCACTGGTTTTTTAAAAGACTTTATTTTTTTAGAATACTTTTAGATCCATAGAAAAATTGAAAGGAAAGTACAAGGATTTCCCATATATCCCCTACCTCCACGTAGTCATAGCCTCCCCTATTTTCAACGTCCCTCACCGGAGGGTACATTTGTTATAATTGATGAACCAACATTTGACACATCATAATCACCCAAAATCCATGGTTTAACCTTAGAGTTCACTCTTGGTGTTGTACACCCTATGGGTTTGGAAAAATGTACAATGACAAGTATCTATCATTATAGTATCATACAGAGTATTTTCACTGCCCTAAAAATCCTCTGTGTTCTTCCTGTTCATTCCCCAACCCTTGCCAACCCCCTGGCAACCACTGATCTTTTTACTGTCTCCATAGTTTTCCCTTTTCCAGAATGTTTTAAAGTTGGAATCATGCAGTATGTAGCCTTTTCAGATTGGCTTCTTTCACTTAATAATATGCATTTACATTTCCTCCATGTCCTTTCATGGCTTTATAGCTCATGTCTTTTTTGTGCTGAATAATATTCTGTTGTTTGGGTGTACCACAGTTTATCTATTTGCCAACTAAAGGACATCTTGTTTACTTCCAAGTCTTAGAAATTATGAATAAAGCTGCTATAAACATCCATGTGCAGGTTTTGTGTGGGCATAAGTTTTCAGCTTCTTTGGGTAAATACCAAAGAGTGCAGTTACTGGATTGTACGGTAAGAGTGTGCTTAGTTTTATAAGAAACCACCAAACTGTCTTCCAAAGTAGCTTTATTACTATTTTGCGTTCTCATCAGCAATGAATGAGATTTCTGTTGCTCCACATCCTCACAATCATTTGATGCTGTCAGTGTTCTGGATTTTGGCCATTCTAATAGGAGTATAGTGGACTGATTTTTTAAAATAATATTTTTATCAAAATATAATTCACATACCATAAAATTCACCCTTATAAAGTATACAACTGAGTGGTTTCACTGTATTCATTGAGTTGTGCAACCATCACTACTACCTGATTTTAGAACATTTTCATCACCTCAGAAAGAAACTCTGGGGCTCCCCTGGTGGCGCAGTGGTTGAGAGTCCGCCTGCCAATGCAGGGGACACAGGTTCGTGCCCCGGTCCGGGAAGATCCCACATGCCGCGGAGCAGTTGGGCCCGTGAGCCACGGCCGCTGAGCCTGTGCGTCCGGAGGCTGTGCTCCGCAAAGAGAGAGGCCACGGCAGTGAGAGGCCCACGTACCGCAAAAAAAAAAAAAAAAGAAAGAAACTCTGGTCAGAATTTAGACTATCTGTGTTTCAAAGGGTACTGTGAAGAAAGTGAAAGGATAAGCCAAGGATTGGAGAAAATATTTGCAAATCGTACATCTGGTAAGGGGCTTGTACCTAGAGTATATAAAGAACTCTTATGACTCAATGCTAAAAAGACAACCCAATTTAAAACTGGGCAACAGATCTGAACAGACATACAGATGGCCGTCAAGCACATGAAAAGATGCTGAACACCATTAGCCGTCAGGGAAATGAAATCAAAACCACAGTGAGATACCACTTATGCCCAGTAGGATAACTACAGTTGAAAAGGCAAACAGCAACTAGTGTTGGTGGGGATGTGGAGAAATCAGAGCCCTCATAGACTGCTGGTAGGAATATAAACTTTGAAAAACAGTTTGGGATTTTTCTCAAAAAGTTAAACATAGAGTTACTATATGATCCAGCAGTTCTGCTCCAAGGAGTATATCCCACGCACTGCAACGAAGAGTAGCCCCCACTGGCCGCCACTAGAGAAAGCCCGCCCACAGACACAAAGACCCAACGCGGCCAAAAATTAATTAATTAATTAATTTTTTTAAAAAGATGAAAACAAACAAAAAAGATAACCCTTTCCCCCCACTACCACCCATTAGCAGTCACTCCTCATCCCTACCTGCTCCCCACGACCCCGGTAACCACTAGTCTGCTCTGTGCCTCTGTGGATTGGCCTGTCCTTGACAGTTCACATAAATGGAATCATTCCACCTGTGACTGTTTGTACTTGGCTTCTTTCATTAGCATAATATTTTCAGAGTTCACCCATGTTTTAGCAGGTGTCAGTACTTCATTCTTATGGCCTAGTGATATCCCATTGTATGGACATACCACATTTTGTTTATCCATTCATCAGCTGATCAATATTGAGGTTGTTTCCACTTCGGGGCTAATATAAATAATGCCGATTATTTAAAGTTCGGATACAAGTTTGCGTGGACGTATGTCTTCAGTTCTCTTGGGCTTATACCTAGGAGTGGAATTGCTTGGTTGTATAGTAACTGTGTTTGTGAGGATCAGCCAGACGGTTTTCCAAAGTGGCTGCACCATTTTACAATCCCAGCAGCAACTGATTTTTGAGTGAGGACTAGTTATGTACTCCTTAAAGTGTCCTAGGCCAGATTCTCCTCTTCCCTGTCCCCACCCAAGGCCACATAGTCCCTTAATTGTCACATGGAGGGTTTAAACCCATAGTCATAGGGCTCTTTCATCCCCTCCAAACACAGAGACACTCCCCAGTGTTAAAGCTCTCTTGAATCATACAGATTCCACACAGTGGTGCTTCCCAGGAATATCACTGACAGAGCTCCTGTGAGAGCTTTTTCTCTTTAATAATAGATTACGTTCCTCAGGCCTCTATCCCCTTTTGAGAAATTCATCTTAAAAATGCACGTGAAGTGGGCTTCCCTGGTGGCGCAGTGGTTGAGAGTCCACCTGCTGATGCGGGGGACACGGGTTCGTGCCCCGGTCCGGGAGGATCCCACATGCCGCAGAGCGGCTGGGCCCATGAGCCATGGCCACTGAGCCTGCGCGTCCAGACCCTGTGCTCCGCAACGGGAGAGGCCACAACAGTGAGAGGCCCGCGTACCACAAAAAAAAAAAAAAAAAAAAAAAATACACGTGAAGCTTTGTTCTTAATACTAGAACTTTGTTGTCACGTACATCTCTAGTTTCAGTTTCAGTTGTGTGTTTGCACACTCCACACCCCCACACCACACCCGACACTTCGACCTGCGCCTGGGCATCGATGCAGGGCTTGTCCAGCCTGTGTGCGTCTGTTAGTCACACAGTCCAGTGAGCGGGGTCGGGGAATCATCGTCAGTGTGGTCAGCCATTGCATGTCCTCAAATCTGTCTTGATGTTCAGCCTCTGCCTCATTTTGGGGGGTAACGAATTACACACGTGTGTTACTCTCAGTTCTGATCGCTCTCCTATTTACTTGCATCAGGGTAGCTGGTGTATACCTTTCAGGGTTGCTATTCTGGTCAACTTAGAGATTCAGTGAGAATGTGACTCTTCTTCACCCTTTCTGTGTCCTTAATAACAAGCAAGATGTTTCCTTCCCACCTGTAATCCTTTCTTATAAAGAGTTCTGGGATTTTAGCCCATTCTCGCATGCAGAACATCTGTGTAGCATGTTCACCGTCTCCAGGTCTGGGGCCAGCTTCCCCGCTTTCCAGGATACACTCTACAGGTCTGGGCCTGGCACAGAGTGGGCACACATCACTCAAAGAACGTTGCTCAGTGGAGGAGTGTGTTTTGTTATGTAAATGTGATGTGTGTTCCACGCCTCACTAACATGCCAGGTATCCCTGTGTTCTCTTCTGCAGGCCATCGGCTGTACTCTGAACTGTAGTTGCCAAAGCTTCAAACCAGGGAAAATACACCACCGTCAGTGTGAGCAGTGCAGACATGGATGGGTGGCCCACGGTAACTTTATTTTGCCCCCTCTCTTGGTCTTTAGTGTTCCCTTTAAATAACTTAGTTATTCAGGAACAGATTTAATATCTAAGAATGACAGCTAACATTTGTAAGTTACTGCTATGTGCCAGGTAACAGCCTAAGAGCTTTATATATGTTATCTCTTTGAATCTTAACAACTCTATATGATAAGTGTTTATCAACCCCCTTCTAAAGATGTAGAAAATGGTGCTTCAGGGCTGTCATTCTGCAACAGTAGAAATGCTCTGTGCTGTCTAATATAGTAGCCTGTAACCCAGGGCTGCTAGATGGAAAAACAGAATGCTCGGTTGAATTTGAATTTCAGTTAAACTATACATAATTTTTTAGCCTAAGTATATCCCAAAGACTATTTTTGGTTTAAGTGTATACCACTTATTCATTTTTTATCTGAAATGTATATTCAAGTTTAATTTTTATTTGTTTTTTTATTTGCTGTACCTGACAGCCCTACACTAGCCACATGTGGCTACAAGTACTTGAAATGTGACTAGCACAACTGGTGAACTGAATTTTTAGTTTTATTTTATGTTAATTTAAATCTAAATTTGAATAGCCATCTGTGACTGATGACTGTTGCATTGGACAGCATGGAGTTCAGTGGCTTAACTTGCCCAGCCCAACAACTAGATAGTGGCAGACCAGGGCTCAAACCCAGATCTGTTGGATTTCCAAGTCCAGGTTCTTCCCCAGACCCCGTGCTTCCTGGTTTTCCATCCTCTTGATTATGCACCTGCCGCCTTCGTTTTTACCTGTTTTCCGTGCACGGTCCCTACTCGTGGCTGTTTTACTCCTTAGGCACGCCACAGGAAAGGGAGAAAAGAAGCCTCTCAGGCTAGTCCATTTTATTTTAGAATTTCCTGAGAATAACTTGGAGCCAGATAGCTATTAAGATTATTAATTGTTTGCATATTTGTGGTTTTTCTACTGGAACAAATAACTGAGAGTTAGCGCTAACCTACTTCTGTGCACTGTTTCTCTTAAAAGTAGAATCTTGAAAAACGATATTTCTTCAATTCACTTTTTCAGCTCTAAGTAAGCTAAGGATTCCCCCCGTGTATCCAACAAGCCAGGTGGAGATTGTCCAGTCCAACGTGGTGTTTGATATTAGCAGCCTCATGCTGTATGGGACCCAGGCCATCCCTGTTCGCCTGAAAATCCTACTGGACCGGCTCTTCAGTGTGTTGAAGCAAGATGAGGTCCTCCAGATCCTCCATGCCTTGGACTGGACCCTCCAGGATTACATCCGTGGATACGTGCTGCAGGTATGGGGACCATGGGCACTGTTCTCCTAGAATGTCTTCCGAAGCTCGTGTCCTTGGAACTGATGTAACCCCGTTGCCTACAGTGCTACAGCCATTGGTAGTCATCCTTCCCTTTCATAGTTATTTCTAATGTCTTAAGCGCTACCTCATGTGCTGGGTGAAATCCAGTGCCTTTCCTCAAGGTATCTGTAAGACTTGAGGATGCGGGAGCATTACATATTCTCTGCTTTAGGTTTCACTCAGCCAGCTCTTCCACAGTCAGCCATTTGCCCCATCCTTGGTGATGCCTCCGTTTCTTTTATTATCCTCAAACTATTTACTGACACAAGACATCATGTTTCAGATTTTACTGAGAGTTTGGGGTTGAGGAAGGGAACTTACATTGCAGAACCGCACAGCAAACAGTTACAATTTCATGCCACACCTTCCTGTTCTTTAAAGCCCTCTGCCATCCATCCTACTGCCAATTTTCCTTCCCAGGCTCCATCACCTTGTGATATGTCTCTTTGCATGCTCTGGCTCATTCTCTCTCTGCCTCTCCAGTTCCTTTTGGCCTCCTCGCATTTTCTCTACGTCTCTCCATCATTCCATGCCTTTCGGCCCTTCTCTCATCTCTTTCCTTTGCAGAGTGTTGTACCTCTTTTTCTGTACCATACTGTGGAGGGTAGGCCTTATGCTTCCTATCCAGAGAGGCTATCAAGGTGTTTCAACAGCAAAGAACATATTCCCTGGTGTGAATTCTATCATTTCTCTGACATATGAAACAGCTACAACATTTTATTTCTTGTCACTACACTAGAAAATGTCAGCTAACTTTGATAAAAATTTCAACGAAATGGGTGGATGAATGTTATTTCCAAGACTAACATACACTTCAGTCTAACTCAGCTGGGCCATAACCCTGAAACAAACACTAATAACAGCCATTTATTGACTTAGACCCTCTTCCAGTAATCTCACAAGGTAGGTAGATTGTCCCCATTTTCCAGTTGGAAAACCAGAGACTGAGTGCTTCTAAATCTTGCTGAAGTCACTCAGCTTGTATGCAGCAGACTGAGAATTTGAACCCACTTCTTTCGAACTCTGACAATGCCTCCAGTCTTCCTCTGGAAACATGTTTGCTCACCTCGAGTGCAGGACCCCCAGCAGGCTAGAAACCACCTTTTATGTAGAGCAGCATTATGATCTTACATTATGACATAGATCAATATTTAATGATCCTAATAATCTTGCTTTCTAGTGTTAGGATTAAAAATATGGAATCAATTACCTTGAACCTCTAGTGCATGAAAAATTTATGATGTTACATTCCTCATCATCTTCAGAACTCTTACATGCACTGTGAAAAATCTCAGTAGGCCATCAAATACATGTTCTGTGATAAAATATTTATTGTAGTTTTGGGAAAAGTTAGGCCTTGCTAGAGTTTGAAAGATCTCCAACACTCCAGTGTAATTACAGCTCTGCCTTGTGAACATAGGCAATAGATCAATACAGGTTCATTTGTTTTTCAATGTTAGTTGCTTAGGAAAGATTATTAAACTTGCAGCGAATAAATACTTGAACTATATCTAGGCCTGATTGCCTCATCTATACTCTTTAGATAAAGAAGCTACTATTGTTCAAATGATACATATTTTAATTTTAGTGGAGGAAAATTATGCCTGATGCAAGACAACCAATTGGTTTGAAATAAGATGGAAAATAATCACCAAACTTCCCTTAGGCTTGAGTGATATTTTATTTCTCTCTTCTGGACCACTGCTTACGTTTGTGCAGTTTATTTTCTGCACAGAGTTTCTGTCCTAGGACAGTGGGGTGAGCGAGGGCTGAACTCATCAAGCCTTGTGCTCGCAGGGGTGTCTTTTTCTAATATGTACAAAAGTGCCGTGTGGTGCTGGTGGAGGCCCTGACCACACACGTGGTTCCTTTCTTAGAGAAAAGGGTAAGGAATAGTCAATTAATTGCCCTTCTTAATTCTGGTTTGGGTTTAGGATGCATCAGGAAAGGTGTTGGATCACTGGAGCATCATGACCAGTGAGGAAGAGCTGGCCACCTTGCAGCAGTTTCTTCGTTTTGGAGAGACCAAGTCTATCGTTGAGCTCATGGTAATTCAAGAGAAGGAAGAGCAGTCCATCATCATCCCGCCCTCCACGGCGAACGTAGATATCAGGGCTTTCATCGAGAGCTGCAGCCACCGGAGTGGCAGCCTCCCCCCTCCTGTAGACAAAGGAAACCCCGGCAGTATACACCCCTTTGAGAACCTCATAAACAACATGACCTTCATGCTGCCCTTCCAGTTCTTCAACCCCGTGCCTCCCGCACTGATAGGGTCAGTGCCCGAACCATATGTGCTGGAGCAGGGTCAGGACCAAAGTCAGGACCCCAAACAGGAAATCCACGGACCCTTCCCCAACAGCAGCTTCTTAACTTCCAGTTCCACCCCATTTCAGGTTGAAAAAGAGCAGTGTCTAAACTGTCCAGGTCCTGTTACTACAAAGGAAGACAGTGCCCATTTAAGTGACTCCAGCTCATACAACATCATCACAAAGCTCGAAAGGACACAGTTGTCCCCAGAGGGCAAAGTGAAGTCCGAGAGGAACAGCCTCGGCACAAAGAAGGGCCGGGTGTTCTGTACAGCGTGTGAGAAGACCTTCTACGACAAAGGCACCCTCAAGATCCACTACAATGCCGTCCACCTGAAGATCAAGCATAAGTGCACCATCGAAGGCTGTAACATGGTGTTCAGCTCCCTGAGGAGCCGGAACCGCCACAGCGCCAACCCCAACCCCCGGCTGCACATGCCAATGAACAGAAACAACAGGGACAAAGACCTGAGGAACAGCCTGAACCTGGCTGCCTCTGAGAGCTATAAGCGCCCCGGTTTCAGGGTGACTTCTCCAGACTGTCGACCTTTCCCTGGCTACATTGGTTCAGGGGAGGATTCCCGGAGCCAGCCAGCCTTCCCAAGCATTGGCCAAAACGGAGTGCTTTTTCCCAACCTGAAGACGGTCCAGCCGGTCCTTCCTTTCTACCGCAGTCCGGCCACCCCGGCTGAGCTAGCAAACACACCTGGGATGCTACCTTCCCTCCCTCTGCTGTCCTCTTCAATCCCGGAACAACTGGTTTCCAACGAGATGCCATTCGATGCCCTGCCCAAGAAGAAATCGCGGAAGTCCAGTATGCCCATCAAAATAGAGAAGGAGGCTGTGGAGATAGCGGATGAGAAGAGGCACACTCTCAGCTCAGATGAAGACATGCCCCTGCAGGTGGTCAGTGAAGACGAGCTGGAGACCTGCAGCCCCCGGTCAGACAGAGCCCCACTGGGAAGCTTAGGGAAGCCTGGTGCTGAAGGAGAGAGGCCCTGCCATCTCAAACCGGCGATCGAGTCCAGCGGAGCCCTCCGCCAAACCCCCGAGCAGGCCACATACAACTCGGAGAGGGAGACTGAGCAGAAGTCAGTGCTGACCGTGGTGCCACGGGACGGGGAGGATGGTGGCCATGAACCTCACCTCGCCCCCGGGGTGGATCCCTGTGTCCCTTTTCCTGACTACGTCAAACTGCAGCAGCGCCTTCTGGCTGGGGGCCTCCTCAGTGCTTTGTCCAGCCGGGGGATGGCTTTTCCTTGTTTTGAAGATTCCAAAGAGCTGGAGCACTCAGGTCAGCACACATTAGCGAGGCCGAAGGAGGAAAATCGCTTCCAGTGTGACATCTGCAAGAAGACTTTTAAAAACGCTTGCGGTGTGAAGATGCATCACAAGAACATGCATGCCAAAGAGACGCACACGTGCACGCTGGAGGGCTGTAAGGCCACATTCCCCTCCCGCAGGAGCAGAGACAGGTAAGACGTCTGGTGGCAATCATTTCTTCCAAGGCAGTGGTTCTTAAACTTTAGCATGCCTCTGAGTCACCTGGAGGGTTGTTAAAACAGACTTCTGAGCCCTCTCCCTAGAATTTCTGCCTCACTTGGTCTGGGACGAGATGTGAGAGTTTGCATTGCTAAGTTCCCAGGGGACACTGATGCTATTCCAGGGACCACAGATTGAGAACCGGTGTTCTATAGATCCAGATTCCTGGATTTTCAATTCCAGAATTTAAACTCATTTAGCCACAAAACCTGACCTGAAATGATGTGAGGCTATTTTAATCTTTTTAAATCTCCCTTTGTGTGGATTTTTTTACTATATATTCCATACAGAAATGTTAATGGATTTATTATGGGGGCATTGCCATGACATGACAGTATATGCATCATTCTGCCTTTTTAAAGCCTGAGAAATTCTGGATTCAGAAACATCTGGCCCCAAGGGTTTGGGATAAGGCGTCATGAACTAGTTCACACAATAGAGGGGGAGGAAGCGGGGGAGCTTTTAAAGTTAGGATTGTAGCTCCCCAAAACTTGTCTGATTTTCATTTCACACTATGAAGTCCACAGAATGAAACGTTTTCTCCGATTTCTATTTAACCACTATTTTTGAAAGGAAGAATAACTGCCTGATTGAAGATTTTTGAAATACTAAGATATCAAAGAGTAAAGGCAATTAACAGGTTATTTCAGTGTCTGTGATGTATAGTTCAAAGATGAGAAGTCTTTCAGTGCCGGGTTTTCATGACCCCACCACACAGAGTCAGACTGTTTGTACAGAGCGCCCGGGTATAGAGTATCTCTCATCGCTCTGGGGACACAGCACTGGCGTTACTATCTTACTTGTGCTTTTCTTAATGAACTTGAGTCACATAACCACTCTTCAGGTCGCCTTCCTCCCCAGCCTGTAAAGGGAAGAGGAAGCTTACCAAAAGATGACCCCAGGAGGCTTTAAGGAGAGAACCAGCTCACTGATGAAATGCAGCATTGTGGATGCTAAATGGTTCACAGAATATCAAAATGTTACATTCGCTCAAACAAGCTTGACTTCGAGCAGCTCAACACCACCATTGCCTCAGTCCAAGTTGTAGCACCTAATTTATTAAGAGGGTGAAAATGTATAGACTCCCACACACATTCCTGGACAGGGCCCCTAAGAATACACACAGTGTCTTGAGCAGAGAGGATGCGGCAGGGGTGATATTAGTTAAAATTCCTGTTTCTGTTGCTGGATGTTGCACCAAACCACCAAGATACCCAAATTAGTGAGCCAGTGCCCCTCCTCCACCCTCCAAGAAGGGTGTTCGATCATGAATAAGCTGTCGTTATAAAGAAGAGATAGTCATATCGGTCAGGTTATCCTTGATGTTTATGATACTGTTCTGACCTACATTGTCTACTAAATTAGAAGACATATTGAATTTCAGATACTATTTATATTTATTTTTCATATATTTAACATTTTCTTATTTTGGAACCTCTTTGTGATGCAAACCTCCTGCCCCACCACAGGAAAACATCTTTCGTTCTAAATGTAAACCACTAATTCTAGTAGTCTAGAACTTGGACTGCATTTTCCCTAGAATCTGTGATTAAAATGATACTATTTTAAACAGGACTTTGTGAGCAGTCCCGGGCCCACCACCATTTTTCTGAGTCAGAGATGAGAATTGCATGGCTGTAATGATAACTGATGTCCTCTCTTCAAGCCGCTGCTACTGCCAACAGCAGTTCCTAGGACCCATCACAAAGGGACGAGGACAGCACTGTGGATACTTAGCCAACAAATAGTTAATGACCTTCTGTGTTAGGTGCTCTAGACACAGTTCCTGCCCACGAAGGCCAGTGGGGAAGACAGAGCAGTAAGCAGGTGATTACAGCTGAAGGTGGTGGCTGCTAGAAGCGGGGGTATTCTGTTACGGGCACATGGCGGGGCGCCTAACCAAACTCTCTGAGAAGTTAGGGATGGTTTCCCAGAGGAGTTCTGTCTAATCCAGCAGCTTGCAGAAGTTTTGGTCTCACAGCCCCTTTACAAATTCTTAAAACCTCAAGACCCTCAAGAACTTTTGTCTATTTGGGTTTATATCTATCAATATTTACTGTATTAGAAATTAAAATTGAAAAAATATGTATCACATCACTTAAAAAACCTATTATACGTTACCATTACATTTTTATGAAAAATAACTACATTTTCTGGATCAAAAACTTAGTGAGAAGTGGCTTTGTTTTACATTTTGCAAATATCTTTAATGTCTGGTCTGGTAGAAGACGACTGGGTTCTCACACCAGCTTCTGCATTCAATCTGTTGCAATATCACAGGTCACGTAGCCTCTGGAAAACTCCACTCTACACGAGTGAGAGAATGAGCCTGAAAAGGGAAAACAATGTCTTAGTATCATCATGAAAGGAGTCTGACTTGAGGGACATCCTGAAAGGATCTCAGGGACCACTAGGGGTACCCAGACCGCAATTTGAAAACCACTGGTCTCAGCTTATCTAAATAGTCACAAACGGGAGGGAAGAGTTGGAGGGGGAGGTGTAGAGGTTGAAGGGAAGAAATGCAGACCTGGGCAGTAGGCACAGCATTAGTCCTGGAAACAGAAAGCCTGGCACGTGGTCACAGAGTTTTTGAAGCTGTGGTACTCACTGGTCTCAGGGGACATGGCACCTTGGGAAGTGCATCTAACCCTCTGAGGATGGTTAAGGAGGAGAGAGGGCTTCCCACATGTTAGCTCTTGGTGTTCATGGGATCCTCAGGATTGAGCAAAGGGCCCAGAGGTTTGCTTTGTTGCATCAGGGACCTTTCTGTGCAAGGTGTTCCAGTAAATGTGTTTGTCAGACGTTTTTTTTTGACCACTTGTGTATACTGGAACCTGTATGTCAATCTAATGTCTGGTTTTCTGCCGAGACATACCTGCCCCTTCAACCCAGGGTGCTGACATAATCACAGGGCAGAGTTGCAGTTGAGAAGAGCTGCTTGCAAAGTGGGTGATCTGGGAGTATAATTCTGATTATGTCCCAAGAAAAGAATGTATAAGAGGATTAAAAAGAAGTTCAGAAGTAAATTTGATACATTTTATGAGTAACACCCCTTCCATATGTCCTTGGAGATTTAGAAGAGAAAATTTGATTCCTTGTCATTTAGGTGAGGGTGTTTTTCCCAGTTTGACCCTGGCATGCCTTCTGATCTGCGTTGGGGGAGGTATCTTCCCTGTTTGGAATAATCTCCAATCACCTTTAAGACTGTACCCTCTGGTAAGGGGTGTTTTTGCTCATCAGTAGTTAGGGGATCTCTGAGCAAGGCTGACATTGATTGACAAGTTACATCCAAATGATACCTCATGAGTAAAAGGCATGTGTCATAATGGATACTTATTATCTGCCCTTTAGGAGTAATCATTGGGTAGATGATTGGCAGTGTGCTCACAGTGCTGCATTTGCAAGATTTCTGTCTGGTATACAGTGAAATGTTGCAGATATGAACTAAATTTAGCACACACACATGTGCACACCCCCCACACACACTCATGCACACACATACAGTTTCTAGCCAGTCAGATTATCACACCTGTGGAACTTGCGTGGGGGTATGTATGCAAATCCTCTAGACCACCATGCAAGCCACATAGGAAATTTTAAATTTTCTGGTAGCCACATTAAAAAAGTAAAAAGAAACAAGTGAAGTAAGTGTTAGTAACATATTTTATTTCACTCAGCCTATCCAAAATATTGTCATTTCAGTATATGTCATAGCCACCTTTCAGGAGCTCATACACTTATGAGTAGCTGTCACACTGGACAGTGCAGCTCTAGAAGATAATATTTCCTGGTTTCATTGAAATAAAGTCCTCTGCTTAGTTCCTTATTGTCTGTGACCAGTTTTCTTCTGGGATCTCCTGGTTCCAGTGTCCCAGTTGAACTGGCCTAACTGAAGTAGTCCAGCCATTCTCTAAAGATGAGGTACCAGAACTTACGTGTCAATCAGATCGTGGAAACTGAAGAGAACTACATATTCTGTTGACCTTTCTGGTCAAATGCTAACTTGTGACAGGTGGTGAACGGCAGTGGGCAGTGTCCACCACACACACACTGTATCACTTCTCTCATGCCACAAGCTTTCCCGGTATCTGCGTAGCGTCTCTACTCAGAATGAAGGCTGTCTTTAACACACCAGAAACAACAGCCCAACCCATTGCTAACCGTCTTTTCACTCTTGTAGACACAGTTCAAACCTAAACCTCCACCAAAAAGTGTTGACTCAAGAAGTGTTGGAGAGCGGTGAAGACCATTTCCGTGCAGCTTACTTGTTGAAAGATATGGCTAAGGAGGCCTGTCAGGGTGTGGCTTTCACACAGCAAGCCTCCCCGACATCTGTCATCTTCAAGGGAACGAGTCGGATGGGCAGCCTGGTTTACCCAGTAGCCCAAGTCCACAGCGCCGGCCTGGAGAGCTACACCTCCGGTCCGCCAAGCGAGGGCACCATCCTGGATTTGAGTACTACCTCGAGCATGAAATCGGAGAGTAGCAGCCATTCCTCCTGGGACTCAGACGGGGCAAGCGAGGAAGGCACCGTGCTCATGGAGGACAGCGACGGCAACTGTGAAGGGGCGAGCCTGGTCCCCGGGGAGGATGACTATCCCATCTGCGTCCTGATGGAGAAGGCCGACCAGAGCCTTGCCAGCCTGCCGTCTGGGCTGCCCATAACATGTCACCTCTGCCAAAAGACGTACAGTAATAAGGGGACCTTCAGGGCTCACTACAAAACTGTGCACCTCCGCCAGCTCCACAAGTGCAAAGTCCCGGGCTGCAACACCATGTTCTCGTCTGTTCGAAGTCGAAACAGACACAGCCAGAATCCCAACCTGCACAAAAGCCTAGCCTCCTCTCCAAGTCACCTCCAGTAACGAGGTAGTGGGCCACGTTTGCTCAGATAAGCCTTTGTCGTAATTCAGGAATCAGGTAGTCCAAAGAAAAGCTTCTAACTCTGTTTAGTTACCATTTGGGGCAAGCGAGGCGAAGAATATTTGAGTTGACTTCGTAGTCTTCGACAGCAGGATGAGCAGAAGACGAGCCTCGTGAGAAGTTGCCATTGGGGTGGCGTTTCCTATTATTTTTCTTAGCCCAGGAGATTTACCACTGACATAACAAAAACTTGCAGAAACGTGGTTTTCCCCAGATTTGTTTACACATTCCCTGGGAGAGCTCCAGGTCTGCAAGTTGACAGCAGGGTCCCAGGACCTGGGGGCAGCTTGAAGTGAGGCTTGTAGTATTAAGGGTCAGTCGAGTGTCCTGGGACACAGACTGTCACCAGGGGTGACACCAGGAGCCACTCCCAAAGATCACATTTTTGAGTTCCTGCTTTAATGAGTCAAATCCAAACTGGAGTTTGGGAAAATGACTGTTTGAGACTATCCCTCCATTTAGATTGGAGAATTGCCTTTTGTCCCCCTGAAGATCTCATGTGTTACTCCAGGGAGTTCTCAAAGGAAGCATGTTGGCCTCTAATACGTAGGAACACAAATGTTACCCAGGATCTTAGTTCTCGCTCTGTAACACGCGTTAAGAAGCTAGGGGGAAATACTTCATGCACTTAAAAATAGCGGTCTTCAATTTAATTTAAAATGTTTGCTAATATTTAATTTGTGTTTATGTTCTGTGAGTGTTTGTGGTGAGTGCAGACATGTCACAGTGTGACCTCTGGGTCTCTGCTCAAAAGCAGAACAAGTGACAACCTAAACTGCAAAACCACTGCCCATTTTTGTTTGGTGACCTTCAGCGTCTGTTCATTGAGATCCCCTGTGGAACAAACGCAGGCATGATTCTGGCAGGACCATTTGTATATATTCAGCCAGAGTGTTTAGAGAATGTGGTCCTGATGGTGGTTGTGCATTTTCATTATCACTGGATCCCTCAGTCTTCACCCTTTTATAAATGTGTAAGATTAGGATGAACTTTTGAATTTACATGGTAGAAAGAAAAGTAGGACATTATTGCCATACTGTATGTCTTAATATTTAACTTATTCTGAAATATATTCTGTACCATTATACACATTTGCTGTTGTAGAAAAGAAGCATAATAGGTCCTGTGAAAGGAGACCCTGTCCTGAAATTCGGCATTTACAATACCCTAAAAGTCCATGGTTGGGAAAAAGAAATTGATTTTGTATTAAAACTTCAAGTTAATCACCTTTTTAAACTCATGGTTGGTTTGAGTAATGAAAAGCATCCTTAAAGAGAATTGGGGCTTTATAAGAGATACTATTCCTCTGACCCAAAGGTGAAAAAAGCCAATAACCTCTGATTACTGATTATTTCAACATTTTTTTAAATAAATGTGATGACTTAAAATTTGTCTCTGCTTAAAGTGAGATGTATCTTTCAACTGTTTTGTTACCCAGCTGTTTAATATTCCATTGTCCCCAAAGTGGAAAAATTTGTATACAAATGAGTTTTCTATGATTTAATAAAAATATATGACACACTTTTTGTTTAAAAAGGCAAACCTTTGTCAAAGCAGTTTTGTCATACATACTGCGTGTTGTGTGAGCGCATGTGATCATCATACACACACACACACACACACACACACACACACACACACACTTATGAATTTTACAGATCTAACCACTCAGGGAAGGTCTGGTGGACAGGAATCAGTAACTACTGCCCCATCCTAACAGGAACTGCAGCGGTTCATGAGTTGCAAAGAAATCAAGTGGTTACTTCACTGGGAGGAGGGGCTAGGTATCACTTATCAAGGAAAATACAGGGATTTTTAAAAATCTGTGCTATCAAAGATAAGTCTTATGGCCAATGCTCAAAATGGAATGTAATGAAAGATTTAAGCCTCTTCTTTCTTTCTTAAACACGCAGGGTTTTTTTATTTTTTTTAATTTTTATTGGAGTATTGTTGCTCTACAAT
The DNA here is from genome assembly GCF_039906515.1 of Pseudorca crassidens. Classification (NCBI taxonomy): domain Eukaryota; kingdom Metazoa; phylum Chordata; class Mammalia; order Artiodactyla; family Delphinidae; genus Pseudorca; species Pseudorca crassidens. The sequence continues at coordinate 147,153,169 of NC_090296.1, read as the reverse complement.
GCTGTATTAGTTTCTGCTGTACAGCAAAGTGAGTCAGCTATACGTATGCATATATCCCCTCTTTTTTGGATTTCCTTCCCATTTAGGTCACCACAGAGCATTGAGTAGAGTTGCTTGTGCTAGACAGTAGGTACTCGTTAGTTACCTATTTTATACATTAAAGTAAGTTTTTATTACTTATCTTTTAACAACTTTGCCTCTTTCTTCTACCCTTCCAACATACAGATAAAAGCACAATCCCACCTACCCATCCAGCCCCCCTCTCAGGTGATGTCAGTGTCCCTGCTTCTTATTTCACTGGGAGAATAGGAGTCATCAGAGGGGAACTTTCTTAGCTACCGGCATCTGCACTGCTCCCGCCCGGCTCTGGGCCATGTCCTCTCTTGCCTGGACGACTGCTGTAACCTCCTCACTGGTCTGCTGCATCCATTCTCATCTCCTGCAGTATCCAGAATGTCCTTCTAAGTTACAGATCCGGTCCTGTAGGGCCCCAGCTCGAAACCCTCCAAGGTTTCCCTTTAGCAGTTAGTGTAAAATCCAGAGACCCTCCCAAGGCCTACAAGGCCCTAAAACCTTTTCCTGCCCCTGCCGCTTCTCCATTCTCTTTTCATTACAGTCTTTGTCAGCCATCTCTCCCTCCCTCTCACCATAGCAGCTGTTCCAAACCTCCAGTTTGCAAGGTCCCACCCCGTGGACTGGTCATATTCACAGAGCTGACCTCACTTCCTGCTCTCTGAGAATTAGGTGGGAACCCCTTCAGCTTCTCCCCCGGTGCCCACCAGCCCCCATCCATTTGTCTGTATTCATACCCATCTTCATGTGGTCACATCTGCCTGGACCTCCTGAGAATCTATCTTGTGCCTGGCAGACAGTCAACAGCGAGCTGCAGGCCTCTGTGAGAAGGTGACCAGGATCCCCCCTGCACTCCCACCGCCCATTTTGCCCTCACACGCAGACCCGTCACAGCCTCCTTAGGTTCATCACCTCCCACTGAGGGATCCGAGTCTCCCTAACTCAACCTTTCTGATTTTATCCATGTGTGCCTGGGTGGCTGTGTTAGTCTGGGTCCTCTAAGAAGCAGATGCCAGTAGGACTAAATGTACAAGGATGGTATTAAGAGACACTCTTGAGAGAAAATAGGGAGCTGGGGAAAGCGGGAGGAGCCAGCAGATGCAATGCAGGGCTGACCCCAAGTGAAGAAAGGAAGGAGGGAAGATTGGGTGAAAGTATCTTGAGACCGCCATGTACCTGAGGAAGGTTCAGCACGGCCTTTGGGGAGTCCCTGTGTCCAGATGAACCATCTGAGCAGTCGGCCCCGATCTCCCGGGAATGGGTTCCCTGGGAATCGTTTCCCTGCCATGCTCCGTCTTGGCTGCGAGCAACCCATGGGAAGTGTGGCCACTGTGCAAACGTGGCAGTGGACGTAGAGCATGATAGCTGTAGCAGTTGGCCAAATCTTACCTTTCTAAAGCCCCTGGGTCCTGTTCAAGGTGCATTCAAACCTATATTTTTCTTTAGACTCAAAAGAAGTGTTCACTTTCTTTTTGAAGACTGATGCTCTCACCTCATCCCTCCAGCTGCCTCAAGGTTGTCGTTCCATCACTTTTCTCCTCTCCCATTCATTATCAAATTCGTCTTTCTAATGGTCCCATCTCTCTAGCCTGTGACATTTGCAAATCTCTCTCATCTCAACGATTAAAAGAAAGAAAAAAGAGCTCTCTGTCCCCGCTCCCCCGATCCCTTCTGGTGACTCTTCTTTCCTTCCTGTGCATCCAATTTCCTTAGAATAGTAAGACTTTGCCTCTGTCCTCTGGCTGCACTAATCTTGCTCCCGGACGGCCATATCCAAAGGACACATTTGGTTCTTTGGTGAACCCTGGTCCCTCCCTGGCCTTTTTCTCTCCTCATGCTCATGCTCTTGGTTGTCTTATTCATCCCCATGACTTGCACCCCCAGCAGGATCCCTCCAGAGCTGCCCTCTGGACTGTTGGTTATCATGGAATAACCCACAGCATCTCCAGTTCAACTTGTCCTCAGCTCAGTTTGTCGTTTCCCCACCAATCAAACATTTTTCTCCTTCTGTTTCCTCGGATTGAGGGAGTGGTGCCATCACCTGGCCAACCCAAACTAAAACCCTGCAGCCGGTACTGAGCGTGGCTAGGAGCGTAGCCGGTACCGAGCGTGGCTAGGAGCATAGCCGGCACTGAGCGTGGCTAGGAGCATAGCCGGTACTGAGCGTGGTTAAGAGCATAGCCGGTACTGAGCGTGGCTAAGCGCATAGCCGGTACTGAGCGTGGCTAAGCGCATAGCCAGTACTGAGCGTGGTTAAGAGCATAGCCGGTACTGAGTATGGTTAAGAGCATAGCCAGTACTGAGCGTGGTTAGGAGCGTAGCCGGTACTGAGCGTGGCTAGGAGCATAGCCGGTACTGAGTATGGTTAAGAGCATAGCTCTTTAGGTCTGACTGTCCTTGGCTGTTCCACATACTAACCTGGTGACCTTGGCCAAGTTACAGCTTCCCTGGGTCTCAGTTTCCTCATCTGTATCATGAGTATAAAAATATACTCATGAGCTTCGATAGTTCATGATGAGACTCAGATGACGTGGTGTATATGAAACACTCAGCACAGTGCCTGGCACGTACACCCTCAACAAACATTAGCCGTAAGCATCGTCTTTGTCACCATCATCATCCCTATCCCAGACTTCTCCTTTCATCTCACTCCCAACAGCAGCACTCAATCACCAAATCCAAACGGCTCTACCTGCGAAAACGCTCTCACATCCTTCCCCTCTTTCCTGCTCATCATCGATGTCAGTTCATCAAGGCAACCCTCCGCTCCGTTCTCTGAGAGTATTTCAGCAGCATCCTATTTTTATTTCTCTCTCAAATCCAACCCCCAGACAGCAGCCCAAGGTCTGACGGTGCCACCCCCTCCAGGGACCTACCGTCCAGCCAGGCCTCAGCCAGGCTGACCCCCTGCAGTGGCCCCACAATCCTGGGGCTAGTCAGGCCCCGAAGGCCCTGCATATGCTGCTTGCTCTGCAGGAATCGCCTTTCCAGTCTCTGACCCACTAACCCTTGGTCCTCCTTTGAGACTCAGCTCAGGTGTCATCACTTCCTGAAAGCCCCTGGTGACCTCGCTGTCTCTCCCTCTCAGTGTTGAGTGAAGTGAGCCAGTTCTTGGCACCCATGTGCTGTCAGGTTTACCCACAGACTTGCCCTCCCCCACCCCAGCCCCTCCTTTGGCAGGTCTACTGTCAGCATTCACCCCTCACCAAGGGGCTTTACTTGTGACCTCTGGCTGTCAGTCAACAGAGAACCCTCTACCGCGTGCCAAGCATGCAGAGCACACAGTGGTAAATGTAATAGACATGGTCCCTGCTCTTGTGGAGTTTAAAGCCCAGCAAGGAAGACCGATAATAAACCAAAAGATTTTAAAATGACACAAGCTGAATTTCCAGAAGAGAGGTCTCTCTATCTTCAACCTCTCTCACTAGCATCCCTTCCTGCAAGGCCCACCCAACTGAGGGCATGGGGTCATGACCTCCCCGTGACCCCCCTCCTCAAGATTGGGCACTCTGTCTCCACACCCAGGTGCGTGGCTGCTTAAATGTAACTTAACTGTCAATTGCCTGCAGGTCCCTAAACCTTCAGCCTTGTGGGTCATCCTTCTGTTTATATTCACATTAAATAACGCCCACACTTTAAGAAGACTCATCTCAGCAATCACTTTCTCCATCAGCCTTTGAACATTAAAAACACACAAGCCTCCCAGATTCTGGGAGCAGACTTTCAAATCAATACAACTTCAACTGACAGATGAAAACTAGCTTCTTTGCCCTTAATCCTAGGGATCTGATAATATTCACTCCTCCAATCAAGCTTTCAAAAACCCTTTTCTCCCTCCTCTAGCAGAGCGTCAAAGACCATGGGGGCATAAATATGGCCTCTCTTAAGGTTTATTCTGAATGAGCTAATCCACTCACATCCAGATTTTCCCTGATCTCTTAGACTCTACCTCTATTAGGAAATTGTATAGGTCACTGTTTTTTTTTCCTTTTTTAATTGAGATAAAATTCACATAACGTAAAATTTACCATTTTAACTATTTTAAAGTATACAATTCAGCAGCATTTAGTACATGTACAGTGTTGTGCAACCACGACCTCTATCTAGTTCCCAAACATTTTCATAACCCCAAAATACAACCCTGTACCCATTAACAATCACTCTCCATTCCCCCTTCACACCGGCCCCTGGAAACCACCAATCTCCTTTCTACCTCTATGGATTTGCTTATTCTGGGTATATCATATAAATGGAATCATAAAATATATAGTCTTTTGTATCTGGCTTCTTTCAGTTAATGTAGTGTTTTCAAAGTTCCTCCATGTTGTAACATATCATTCCTTCCTATGGCTAAATACTATTCCATTGTATGGCTATACCACAACTATTTTAATTTGTTTTTCCACTTAGTGGACATTTGGATTGTTTTCGCTTTCTGGCTATTTTGAATAATGCTGCTCTGAACATTCATATACAAATTTTTGTGTAGACATACGCTTTCAGTTCACTTGGGTATGTACCTAGGAGTGGAATTGTTGGGTCATATGGTAACTATATGTTTAACTTTCTGAGGAATTGTGAGACTGTTTTCTAAGGTCACTGATTCTTAAATGTAGTTGCACGTTGGCGTCACCTGGGCATCTTTTAAAAGTACCACTTCCTAGGTCCCATCCTCCGAGGTTCTGATGTAATCAACCTGCTTTGTGGCCTTTGCAGGGAGAGTTTCAAAGCTCCCCAGATGCTTCTCCTCAGCCCTGGTTGAGAACTTCCAGTATACAGACAAAGAGGACTCAGAGATGATGTCATTAATCAATAACTCCTGAATCTGCCGTCAGAAGTCAGTGTTTTCAGACCTGCTTGATTGTGAGAATTTTCTGAGGCACTTACTAAAAATACAGATTCATAGGCCCCTCCTCTGGAGATGGCTTAGGGAGTGGGCCTCGGGGGGATCCTGGGAATCTGAAGTTTTGACGCCCATTTCAGGTCTACCTTATGATCTGGCAGGTTTTGGAAACAATATCATAGATCCTTGCTTCTCAAAGTGTAGGCCTCAGCCAGCCACATCACCATCACCTGGAGCTTGTAAGAAATGCAAATTCTCATACAGCTAAATCAGAATCTGTCTTTTAGCAATTCCACAGTGATTATAAGCACATTCGTATCTTTCTTTTTTTTTAATATTTTTTGATGTGGACCATTTTTAAAGTCTTTATTGAATTTGTTACAATATTGCTTCTGTTTTATGCTTTGGTTTCTTTGGCCATGAGGCATGTGGGATCTTAGCTCCCCAACCAAGGATCAAACCCTCACCCCCTGCATTGGAAGGTGAAGTCTCAACCACTGGACCCCCAGGGAAGTCCCAAGCACATTCGTATCTTAAAAGCACACGTAGACTCCTAAATCTCAAGCTGTATCGTCCCTGGACAAGTGGTTCTCAAAGTGGACATGCATTACATCATCTTAAAGGCTCATTGAAGCACAGGTGGCTCTCGGAGCTTCTCATTTAGTAGGTCGAGGCATGGCCGGAGAATCTACACTTGTAACAGGTGATGCTGATGCACTCGGACTGGGGACCCCACTTTGAGAATCCCCGGTCTAAAGTCCAGACCGGGGTCTCTCAATCTCAGCACTGTTGACATATGGGGCCAGATAATTCTTTATTATCTGTAGGGGGCTACCCTGTGCATTGTAGGCTGTTCAGCTGCTTCTCTGGCTTCTACCCACGAGATGCCAGTAGCACCCCCAAAATTGTGACAGCTAAAAATATCTCCAGGCATTGCCAAATATCCCCTAGTGGGGATGGGTAACAAAATAGCCCCCAGTTGAGAACCACTGGTCAAGACCGTTCCTAAAAGGGAGGGTCTGTCACTCATCCCGTTCCTGGGAGAGGAGAGTTGTCCCCTGGCTCAGGCAACCTCTCTCAGCCTCTTCTCCCACCCCCTCAGATCCTGGGGGGCATCTACAAAGGAGCCTGAGACGCCCTGGGGCAACATCTTTCACCCAGGATTTACTCACAGGGAAATGAGACCCTGGTCCCAGCTCCCTGGCAATTGTGGAGTACAAGAGAAACGTCTGAGTCTCTGAACACCAGCTTTATAGTCCTGACAGGTAGCCCAGCCCCTGTCACCCTCCCTCCTCACCCATAACTCCTTCTGTGCAAGGTCTACTTTTGTCTACTCATTAAAACCATATTTTCCAATAAACTTTTTTTTTTCATTTTTTGGCCACGCCTTGCAGCACGCTGGATCTCAGTTCCCCGACCAGGGATCAAACCCGCGCCCCCTGCATTGGAAGCGCAGAGTCTTAACCACTGGACCACCAGGGAAGTCCCCCAAGAAACTTTAGAAGTGGCTTCAGACAAATTGTATAAAGAACTAAATGCCAATTGGTCACCTGATGCTTTTAAAGCTACGTCCTAGAAATCTGTGATTGATTCTTAATTCATCTGTATTGCTATATTTTCTTTATGTTCTTTGCAGAGGGCTGGGAATACTAAGAAAAAACAAACGATTTTTTAAAGGAGGTGCTTGGCTTTCCAATCTTCTTTGATGCTTGGCCACCTTTCAGATTGTTGGTGAATAGTGCCCTCTGCTGGAATATCTTGGTTATTGCAATTGGCATTGTGAGCTGCTGGAGTCCTGTCTGTCCTGGGAAATAATGTGTTTGGAAATTCCCCTCATGTCCTCCAATGCCAAGGCCAGGTGAAAAGAAGACATGTTTCCTGAATGTTCTTAAGCCCGCTTCGTGGAGTTGAGTGTCTCCACCTAGGGCACTGGTTCAGGGTAAGTTCACACAGGCTCCTTCTGTCACTCCCCAGTTTGGCACTTGCCTTCCTAGAACAGAAGGTGAAACCAGAGCCCTTCCAGCTCTCCAGCCTGCCTGCATGTGGAGGAGTGATGTGGTGGGAAGGACACGTTTAGGGCCCCCAGGCTCCTGGCTTCACCTTCCACCTCTGCACATCCCTAGCTGTGGGGCCTTAAACATCTCTAACGCTTGGAGACCTCATTTCTCCATCGACCAAATGGTGGTTTCAGATTGTATTTCATAGTGTTCTAGGAACCTCACAGGGACCTCACAGGCCAAAGGGGGTATGAGGAGTTGCCAAGAGGGCAATGACCAGCACCAGAGGAGTTCATTCCCCTTCTGTCTAGTCTCATATGTTAGGTTTTAATATTTTGTGTTCTGCTAAAATATATATATATAAGTATATTATATATATATGCCACACCTTCTTTTTTTAATACTTATTTATTTATTTGGCTGTGCCAGGTCTTAGTTGTGGCACGTGGGATCTTCATTTGTGCATGTGGGACCTAGTTCCCTGACCAGTGATTGAACCCAGGCCCCCTGCATTGGGAGCACGAAGTCTTAGCCACTGGACCACCAAGGAAGTCCCAATATGCCACGTCTTCTTTATCCATTCATCTGTCAACACTTAGGTTGTTTCCATGTCTTGGCTACTGTGCATAATTCAACAACAAACATGGGAGTGCAGATATCTCTTCGAGATAGTGACTTCATTTCTTTTGGACATACACCCAGAACAGGGATTGCTAGATCATATGGTAGTTCTATTTTTTATTTTTTGAAAAACCTTCATACTGTTTTCCATAGTGGCTGTACTAAGTTACATTTGCACCAACAGTGCACAAGGGTTCCCCTTTCTCCACATCCTCACCAACATGTTATCTTTTGGCTTTTTTTTTTAAACTTTTTTTTGTTTTACACACACACACACCCTGTATTTTATTTTTACAAGAGATAAATCAACTGACACCAAGCATTGTAAATGGATGACCACAACAAAAGCAACAATGATTGCAATTACCAAACACGAAACACACTCATACTATGTCATAATATTGACATTCAGTCCAGGAATCCTCCACGGTAACAGCTCCTTTACTTGCAGTGAAAATTGATTTGTATATTTTTTGCCTCTGAGTCCTTGTGGGATTTATTTTATTTTATTTTTTTATTATTTTTTTTATTCAAACAGAAAGTCACAAAAATTATAATCATCCTCATCAGTTCACTCAGTCCCATGTAATTAATTTTTTTTTCATCTTGATCTTTTGGTAGCACTTTTATGAATTCATCAGTTTTCCATTAGAGTTCTGAAAATGCTTATTCAGTTCAGTAGTATGGTCAGTTACCAGAAACCTGTACTTGTTGGAGTCTTTTCCATTAATTCCTTGAAGATGAAACTCTTTTATAGGAACATTTTTGCAAAAGCAGCAGAGTACACTCAGAACTGTCTGTAAATGACAAAACACTTTAAAATGACCACGGTTAAAGATTTGATGAAAGTTCATAGTAATGCAATTGACAAGGAAATTTAGTTATTTCTGAGATATACATTTTAAAGTAATAACTAGAATTATGACTTATAACATTATACCAGAACATATAAGATTTTTAGAAATTTCATGTAATGTCTGAAACATTTATATTAACATATTTCCATACAAATAACCCAAAGAAAGTTTAGTATTAGTTGGGGTTTTTTTTTGTTTTATTATACTGCAGGTTCTTATTAGTCATCAATTTTATACACATCAGTGTATACATGTCAATGCCAATCGCCCAATTCAGCACACCACCATCCCCACCCCACCGCGGTTTTCCTCTGCTTGGTGTCCATACGTTTGTTCTCTACATCTGTGTCTCAACTTCTGCCCTGCAAACCAGTTCACCTGTACCATTTTTCTAGGTTCCACATACATGCGTTAATATACGATATTTGTTTTTCTCTTTCTGACTTACTTCGCTCTGTATGACAGTCTCTAGGTCCATCCACGTCTCAACAAATGACTCAGTTTCGTTCCGTTTTATGGCTGAGTAATATTCCATTTTATATATGTACCACATCTTCTGTATCCATTCATCTGTCGATGGGCATTTAGGTTGCTTCCATGACCTGGCTATTATAAATAGTGCTGCAATGAACATTGGGGTGCATGTGTCTTTTTGAATTATGGTTTTCTCTGAGTATATGCCCAGTACTGGGATTGCTGGGTCATATGGTAATTCTATTTTTAGGTTTTTAAGGAACCTCCATGCTGTTCTCCATAGTGGCTGTATCAATTTACATTCCCACCAACAGTGCAAGAGGGTTCCCTTTTCTCCACACCCTCTCCAGCATTTGTTGTTTGTAGATTTTCTGATGATGCCCATTCTAACTGGTGTGAGGTGATACCTCATTGTAGTTTTGATTTGCATTTCTCTAATAATTAGTGATGTTGAGCAGCTTTTCATGTGCTTTTTGGCCATCTGTATGTCTTCTTTGGAGAAATGTCTATTTAGGTCTTCTGCCCATTTTTGGATTGGGTTGTTTCTCTCTTCTCCTTCTGGGACCCCTATAATGTGAATGTTGTTGCGGTTAATGTTGTCCCAGAGGTCTCTTAGGCTGTCTCCATTTCTTTTCAGTCTTTTTTTTTCTGTTCTGCAGCAATGAATTCCACCATTCTGTCTTCCTGGTCACTTATCTGTTCTCCTGCCTCAGTTATTCTGCTATTGATTCCTTCTCGTGTAGTTTTCATTTCAGTTATTGTATTGTTCATCTGTCTTTGTTTGTTGTTTAATTCTTCTAGGTCTTTGTTAAACATTTCTTGCATCTTCTCGATCTTTGCCTCCATTCTTTTTCCGAGGTCCTGGATCATCTTCACTGTCATTATTCTGAATTCTTTTTCTGGAAGGTTGCCTATCTCCACTTCATTTAGTTGTTTTTCTGGGGTTTTATCTTGTTCCTTCATCTAGTACATAGCCCTCTTCCTTTTCATCTTGTCTATCTTTCTGTGAATGTGGTTTTTGTTCCACAGGCTGCAGAATTGTAGTTCTTCTTGCTTCTGCTGTCTGCCCTCTGGTGGATGAAGCTACCTAAGAGGCTTGTGTAAGTTTCCTGATGGGAGGGACTGGTGGTGGGTAGAGCTGACTGTTGCTCTGGCGAGCAGAGCTCAGTAAAACTTTAATCACTTGACTGCTGATGGGTGAGGCTGGGTTCCCTCCCTATTGGTTGTTTAGCCTGAGGCAACCCAACACTGGAGCCTACCTGGGCTCTTTGGTGGGGCTAATGACAGACTCTGGGAGGGCTCACACCAAGGAATACTTCCCAGAACTTCTGCTGCCAGTGTCCTTGTCCCCAAGGTGAGCAACAGCCCCAACCCCACCCCACCCCCCGCCTCTGCAGGAAACCCTCCAACACAAGCAGGTAAGTCTGGTTCAGTCTCCCCTGGGGTCACTGCTCCTTCCCCTGGGTCCCGATGTGCACACTACTTTGTGTGTGCCCTCCAAGAGTGGAGTCTCTGTTTCCCCCAGTCCTGTCGAAGTCCTGCAATCAATTCCCGTTAGGCTTCAAAGTCTGATTCTCTAGGAATTCCTCCTCCCGTTGCCTGACCCCCAGGTTGGGAAGCCTGACGTGGGGCTCAGAACCTTCACTCCAGTGGGTGGAGGTCTCTGGTATAAGTGTTCTCCAGTCTGTGAGTCACCCACCCAGCAGTTATGGGATTTGATTTTACTGTGATTGAGCCCCTCCTACATTCTCATTGTGACTTCTCCTTTGTCTTTGGTTGTGGGGTATCTTTTTTGGTGAGTTCCAGTGTCTTCCTGTCGATGATTGTCCAGCAGCTAGTTGTGATGCTGGTGTTCTCGCAAGAGGGAGTGAGAGCATGTCCTTCTACTCTGCCATCTTGGTTCCTCCTCCTCTTTTGGCTTTTTGATAATAGTCATCCTAACATAATCAGAACAGCATGGCTTTTGTTAAAGAAGGGAGTCTCTCTGACCTAAAATCCAAGCCACCAGAGAAGAGACTTGAAGATATAGTAAAGTGGAATCTTTTCTTAAATATCGGGATTTTTCTGAATGCAAAAGTAATACAAACTCATGGGGGGCTGAGGGGAGATGGACGGAAATACAGAAGAAGACAAAAGTTTAAAAATCCCACCCTGCCATCATCCTTCCATCTTTTTCCTTTCTTTTGTTAAAAGAAAAGTCGTGTTTGTTTAATTATTTACTCTTCTTTTTATCTAAGTAATATTTATTTTGGCTATTATATTTATATTTTCTTAGATATTATATTTATATATTTCTAAGAGCTCCATATTCCAAAGGAGTAATTCTTCTTGGGATGTATGGTTTTCAACTGCCTACGTTCCTTTCCTCCTTTGCTTTTGCTGTTTCCATGCACAGAACCTATGCAAGTTTCTTTCTGATGATTTTTCACCTTTCGGTGGGGCTGGTTACTTGCTGAAGGATAGAGTGGGTATGAGTGAGGCTGAGCAGAGGGAGGGAGGAAATGGAGAGAAATGCTCTATCATTTTAGTCTATAAGGAGATGTCTTGTAGCACTTAGGAATGCTTTGAAGCATACAACAGAAAATTCAAAAAATTAGTGTCAGACAGAATTTATTTCAAATAACAAGAAATGTAGGCATAAGTAACTGCTGGGATTTGCATAGTGGCCCAGCCTGGCCAGGGCCACCATGTCTGCAATTCTCTTGATTTTTCCCTCATTGTCAAGGAACAATGAGGCCTCTCTGACTCCAGTCACCAACCTGAATTGAAGGTAGGAGGAAGGGGTAGAGGATTGGCACTAAATAGGTTTTTCTGTATTATCAAGAAAAGCAGTTTTCCCAGAAGGCCCTAGCAGATTCTACTTCTGTATCATTGACCAGAACCATGTCACATGGCCATATTTAGCAGCCAGGGAAGCAGGGAAAGCAAAGATTTAGTTTTCCTTTCCTCTGTGGTGGAGGTGGCAACAATGAAAGAGTTTGGAACTATCTACTGAGTTAGCCAAGTAACAGAAACAGACTCACAGACATAGAAAACAAACTAATGAATACCAAAGGGAAAAGGGGTGGAGGAGGGATAAATTAGGAATTTGGGATTAACAGATACACACTACTATATATAAAATAGATAAGTGAGGACCAACTGTATAGCACAGGGAACTATATTCAATATCTTGTAATAACCTATAATGGAAAAGAATCTGAAAAAGAATATATATCTTATAAATAAATAGAATATATATATTCAGTTGTACATATATAACTGAATCACTTTGCTGTACACCTGAAACTAACACAACATTGTAAATCAACTATACTTCAATATAAAGAAAGCCAGTGGGGACTTCCCTGGCAGTCCAGTGGTTAAGACTCCACGCTTCCACTGCAGGGGGTGCAGGTTCAATCCCTGGTCAGGGAACTAAGATCTCATATGCTGCGTGGCACAGCCAAACAAACAAACAGTGGTTTCCACATCTTTCCTTTGTCCTGGGACTAAGTCTCCTTTCATATTCCATTTTTCAACTGGGTGGTTGGCTCAGAGGTTGAGTCACTACTCCCTGTGCTACAGTCTGGAGATTACTGCCTCTTCTCAGAAGCCATACAAACTAGGTCACCAGCAACAAATTTGGCCTTCCAGTGTCACTTCTCCTTCAGCTCCATTTCCCCTGCCTTTCCAGTGTCCACCTGGCCTGTACAGGAAGTGTCCTTCTTTCATGATTGACACCTGCTTCTGGATCTCACTGCTGCCATCTAGAGTCTCCCAGGTGGACGAGTCACTCCCAAGGGGGTGCAGAAGATGATCAAATGGGCTGAAGGAAGAAAACATGGAGCTTCAGTTGATCTTACTTTTATCTTGACAAAACAAAGAAGTTCATCTTTACTGACCTTGAATATACGGCCAAACAAGGGCACCCTTGTTTGGCTCGTGTGTCAGGTGGACATGTGGTACATATTTGGAAGACTGGAAGCTAAACACGTAGAGAAGTTGACAGTGGCTCTCACACTCCTTCTTTCCCTCTCAGTGTGTTGCAGAGTAATGCAGTTTATGGGTGCCCAGTTTAGAGGATTAGCAATTATACTATCTAATTTTAAAACCTAGCTAACACAAAGTGAACAAGAAGTTTACAGAAATTCCTGCCAAAACAAAAACAAAACAAACAAACAAAAAAAAACTATGGTGTTATGGAGTGGAAAACTGCACAACCTAAAAGTTGAGAATTATGTTTTATTCAGTGGATTTGCTGAGGACTCAAGCCCGGGAGGCAGCCTTTCAGATTGCTCTGAAGAGGTAAGAGAGGAGCCCAGGATATACAGGAATTTTTACAACCAAAACCAGGTAGTCGGAACATCAAAAGATTACTGTTAATTAAAGAAAAACCGGACATCTCAAGTTACTCAATTTAGCACTTTTCTATGTATGGGAAGATGCAAGAATCTGGGCTCATTGAAATCATTCCTTTGATATGCACCTCAGCTATCTGGGGCCAGAATCCTGTTTTTCTCCAACCTGAATCCCCTCAGGGTGCACTGTTGGGGGTGGCTGCAGTGGCTGCATCCTTTGTTTACTAATATGGCAGGAGACACTCATTGTCCACAGCATGAAGACAATACTAAAGCAAGCACAAACAAAACACTAAGATCAAAATGGCAGACATAACACCTCTTTTACTATTAGAAGTGAACTTTTCATCAGCCACATTACAGAGTAAAAACTACAACAATCTAATCAGATCTACGGGAAAAAAGCCAGATTTTATCCAAAAAAAAGTATTTGAAGCATGGATTCTCATATGAGTAAAGATGTGCAGTTAATAAATAAAATTTAAATGATCTGGTTTTGGGCTTCCCTGGTGGCGCAGTGGTTGAGAGTCTGCCTGCCGATTTAGGGGACATGGGTTCGTGCCCCGGTCCGGGAGGATCCCACATGCCGCGGAGCGGCTGGGCCCATGAGCCATGGCCGCTGGGACTGCGCGTCCGGAGCCTGTGCTCCGCAACGGGAGAGGCCACAGCAGTGAGAGGCCCGCGTACCGCAAAAAAAAAAAAAAAAAAAAAAATGATTTGGCTTTAAATATTGTTTAGTCCATTAAAATCTCATCAGTTTAAATTTTCTCCTTCAATCTGTTTTATCATTTATATAATTCATGAACATACCAATATTTGTATATAAATTACAGGGTTATGTGTTGGGGTGCATCTATTTTATTCTGATAGTGGTTTACAATCAAAACTGTTTGGAGAAGACTGCCCCTAGCAATGAACTTTCAGGTCTCTGACCTTCCTCAGATCGGGAGGGTTCTTGGTCATTAACTACACAACTCACTCAAGCTATTGTAACCAGAAAAGGAATTTATCAAAGGGCATTAAGTGGCTCACAAAACCTTTAGGGGAGCCAGACAGCAAGTCAGGTTTGGAGGCTACACAGCCAGGAGCAATGCTGGTCTAGCCACACAGTGTGATTCACCCAGCAAAGACCTTTCTTCTTTTACAGTGAAGACCCTATGCCAGCTGGGACCTCCGTCACTGGGTCTGGATGCCCTGAAACTCCACCACACTGCACCCAAGGCCAGACCCCTCCCCAGCCAACCTTCTAGAAAATGAAATCCACAAAGTTCCTGCCTCCTCCTGGCTCTCTTTCACATCAAAGAAAGTCTTATGCCCATTTCAGAGCCTCGATCACATTCTTTTTTGATGGTTGTTTTTGATGAGGTTTGAGGTGGGGAGTAGGAGGAGGAGGAAAAAAAAAAATGCCTTTACTTTGCCAATTTTAATAGTAATTTTCCAATTTGGGTAATTTAAACATGTAATTTAAAAGAAACATTTTCTTTCTCCTTTCTTGATCAATCTGTCCAGAAATCTGTGTTATTTTTTTCCTTCAATTTGTTTATCAGTAACACTAGTTCATTTTTCTACTTACTAATATACTACTTTTATCCTTATTAATTCCTTACTTCTGCTTTTCTTGTGTTTATTTTCTGTTTTCATAAGTTGAATGCTCAATTCATTTATTCTCACTCTAGTGTAAGAATTTGGTGCTAAGAATTTAACTCTTATGGAGGTTTTAAAATATAATGTTATTATTTTTAAGTAGTATAATTTTAACTTTTATTTCTTCTTTGATCCAAGATATAATAAAATTGTTTTGTTTTCATTTCCAAGTTTTACAAGATTATTTCTTTGTTTAATCTTAGGTTATTACTTTCTGATTTTATTGCATCATGGTAAGATGTAGTGTGACCTGTACATTTTCAGCTTTGAGGAATTAATTGAGGTTTTCTGTGTAGCCCAGTATACAATTAATTTTTGTAGGTGTTCCATAAACATTGGAAAAATTAGACCCAATAGGAGATTCTTTAATTTCTAGGTGGACCTTTAAAAATACTTTGTTATTAATTTCTAGTTTTATTCTGTTATCAGAAAGTATTATTAGTAATTTTCTACTTTATGGAATTTAATATTTCCTTTATGACTTTATACATGATCCATTTTTGCTAATGATCTGTGTGTGCTTGAGAAGGTGTATTTCCTATAATCAGGGTGTGAAAGTTTTATATATGCGTAAAATCTACCTTATTGATTACATAGTTCGTCTTCATTATTCCTGCTTATTTTGACCATTTGACCTGTCTTGTACTTGTAGTGGTATGTTAAAGCCTCCTACCATTAGTGTTTTCCTATCTGTGTCTCCTTGCAACTACAGTGTAGTTATAGGTGGTTGCTGCATTATTTGGTGCATACCTATCTATAATTGTTGTAGCTTAATTGTGAGTCATAGGTTCTAGCATCTTTATTTGTTATACTTAACGCTTTTTGACTTAAATACTGCTTTGACTGATATCAGGATTACAACTCCAGCTTTCTTTTCCTTTCCATTTACCTGGTATATTTTGCCTATTTCTTTATTTTTAACTGTTCTGAATGACTTTCCAGTGTCTCTTGTATACCTATCAGCTTTATGAGCCAACTTAAAAATCCTTTTCTTTTATTAGGTGAGTTCAGTCCACTCACTTTTATTGATATGACATATATGTTTGGCCTCAATTCTGCCTTATTATTTTATGTTATAATTACTACACATGTATATTTATTGTATTTCTTTCTCTATTGGATGTATTTTGTTTGTTCTAATTTTTAAATTTTCTTTTGATATTTAGAGAGGTTTGCCAAGTCACAGAATATTTGGTTAGTTGTTACCCTTATATTTAGACCTTTTACAGTAACCTTACTTTTTATTTTTAATATATATTTTTACATTTTTTATTTTATAATAAATATATTTTTTATTTTATATATTTTTATATATTGGGTTTGTCAGTTATGAAAAGTATCCAGTAACTCCCACCTGTTGCCCACACAACAATCCATGAACTTATTCTATCATCCCCAAGACATATTATTCTTCCACTCTTGCCACCCCCCCCTTTTGTTTTAGTCTTAGAGCTAAAGTTACATGTATTAAATGAATTTGAAGTGTGTAGTGTTCTCTGTCTTCTAGTATGCCAAAGGCACAGGTTAGTGGTGGTTTCACTTGTTTTTCTTGTCAATCTGTACAGTTTTTGGAGGAAGCATGGAAAGATATAAATAGGTGACCACCGTCATCCAGGGATACCTTAAAGTTCTCTTGAATTTTGAGAACCCAAAATAAAATTCCTCCTGTGAACACGTGCTCTTCTGACTCACGAGAACTTGGCAAGCTTCCTTTCAAGTCGCGGAATAGTGCTTCTTTATGTGCTCATGCATTTCATCAGATTTGAATGCTAAGAGTGTCATCCATGCCTTGTGTTTGCCCCCAACATTCTCCTTAGATCACTCCATGCATGGCTCAGGTGCTGATGGCATTCTGCCTTTATCTTAAGGTAAAGAACTTGTTACAGTTCAGTGATCAAGCCTCTCAAAGAGAAAAGGGAGGAAGCCAGGGCTGTGGGCCAAGGTCTCTACATAGTTTTTTCTCTATGTCTGGTAAAGATTCTGTGCCATGAGCTAGGCCCTCAAATGCCACTGATATTTATAGACAAGAAGATACTGAGTTGAGTGTTGCCTATCTGTCCTATTGCCCACTCTCAGTGTTCCCTCCCATCGTAAAAAAAAAAACAAAAAACTAGGAATTCTTAGATTTAAAAATCCACAAGTTCAACTGCCTTCTTGGGAGGGGAATTATAAATTAATACTTGGCATTCTTCTTGATCATGTTCCAGCTCACTGTGACTTCCAGAAATTGATGTTCTGTCATGCGACTGTCCTCTTCTGTAGAAAAGAAATAGAACATTTTTTAGTTTTTTTATTCCCTTGTTCATTTCCATTGGGATTGAGAGAGAAGTAGGTTGCCTTTACTCAAGTCACCATTTAACCCTAAAATTTTATATAAAGATATTACACTTTTACAGTACCATGTAAATACAATGTTAAGAAAAAGTCCATAGTGTCATTCTTAATAGATGTTATCAGCTCGTTAACTGCCCACACTGTGTGCCGGACTCCAGAAATAAGACATGGGTCCTTGAGAAATTTGCAATCTTGTGCATCAGGAAAAGGATGGATATGTAAGATAAATAATAAATAAAATGCCTAGTACAGATACCAAATGCTATAGCCTTTGAGAAGCGTCTAAATCCTAGAGGGGAGTTTTGATGCAGGATATGAACAGAACTGGGCCCCAAAGGGAGGGAGCCCTTAACCAAAGGGAAGTTGGGAAAGGGGGGAAATGAACACAGGTAGTACCTGGGGCATATGGTGTGGTCTGTGTGAGAGATAGTGATGCTTTCTTTTCATCGTTAGCTGATGCAAATTACCTGCTTTCTTTGAGAGCCTGGAAGAAATTTTGGTCTTCCCAAAGCTGGGGGTACAGTTATTCATTCATCACCTCTAATTTTCTTTGCTTTCTCCTTGAAGGAATGAAATACTGCACACTGGTTTAGCCTTTATTAAAGAGGAGAGCTGTTTACCTCAGAAACTTTGGGCTTCTCTAAAGTATGGTTGGCTGATGAATTCTTTCAAAAAGAATTTGAAAAAGAATGGATATATGTATAACTGAATCATTTTGCTGTACACCTGAAACTAACACAACATTGTCAA
This sequence comes from Pseudorca crassidens, assembly GCF_039906515.1. NCBI lineage: Eukaryota > Metazoa > Chordata > Mammalia > Artiodactyla > Delphinidae > Pseudorca > Pseudorca crassidens. The sequence continues at coordinate 147,135,237 of NC_090296.1, read as the reverse complement.
TCAACTATGCTCCAATATAAAATAAAATAAAAAAGAACAGACTGAAGCTACCAGATAAATGATGGCAGATCTTTTAACCAGGGAAAAGCCCATTCTGTCAGTAGGTGCACCCTAGAAAAAAGAAGGAAATACCAAGCAATAAATATTTCATGCCCTTAAATTTAGAGAACATGAAATGTATGAAAGAAAAGATTAAAAGATAATACAATAGACTAAGAAGAATAGCAGGGAGATTTCAGAGAAAAGGAAAGAAATAGAGAACAAAAAGAAAAAAATGTCTCTATATAACTAGCTCATATATGAGAATAAAAATCAAAGAAGATAATGAATTACACAAAAAAATGTCTCACAGAAAGGGAAAAGGCAAAGAAATAAAACAATTAGAGGTAAAATGATGGATATGGAAGACATAGACAGGTAAATGATACTCCTAAATAAAGAATAAACACATGTTAAAAAAAATTTCCAAAATTAGAACAGATGAAAACACCCTTGAAATGAAGAAATAACTATATCTTCAAATTTAGTCAATTGAAGACAAAAAAGTTGTGGAGGAAAATATGATACAGTATCATCAAAACTGAGACATAGCCTGGAGAAGTTTCTCAACTCTAAAGATAAAGAATACTATTAGCACACAGGCAAGTCACCTATATTGGGGAATAAGCCCAGGCAGGGTTCTGATCATCTCTAGAAAGACAATGCCAGAAGACAGGAATGTTAGACAAGAATAAAAACTCCATGCTTCCACCTAACAGGATGCTACCATTTTTTGTACAATAAAGCTATCACACTCTTCCCAAAAAAGCAATACAGCCATCACTCTCTTCCCAAATAAGCAATATACAAAAACCTAACAGTTGCTATTTCCATCTCTGGGTGAGGCTAGTTTCTCTTCTAATTCAGTCAGAATCCCATGTGAACCATTTGGAACACAAAGACTAATATTAAGCCTTATATGAAATTGACCAGGGGAAAATGAACCCCATTTCTGTAACTGGTACTCAAGCTGTAGTTGTTGTATCCAGCTTCTTGTCTCACTATACATTTTAGTCCCCTTTATCCTCAGCCAGTCTCTTGGCAGATCCAGATTCTTTGGGGTAACCCAAACCTTCATTCCTGAACCATCTGACCCCCAGTGGTCTTCATTTAGTTTACTATTAACTTTCTTTCTACTGGACGTGGAAGCACTAAGAGATGCCTTAAGAGAATCCACTGAGTTCCATTGTGTCTTAGCAACTCAATTCCCTAATGTGATTGGGATCACCCCAGCCAATAAAATGACTCCCTTCTTTGCCTGTTAATTGAATGGCACGTTAAAGTCCAAATTGGCCAATGGTAGTCTCAACTTATAACTCAAGGATGTTAATCAATTATGATCCCTAGTGGAAATATTCTTCTATTAGAAACTAAGACCTCTAAGCTAGCAAAAACCTATCATATTTGGAAGCAAAAATTTTGTGAGTGGGTTATTAGAAACACTCCCATTTCTACCCCTTGATTTCTAAACCTGAATATCCTGGCTATGGAAAAAATAGCACATATATTGATCACTGGTACAAGAAGAAAAGAAACACATTTCGTAGGATATACCCCAACCTTTCAGAGTTATTGTCTTCCAACTTACACTGTAGCTGTCTTCAGTAGGCCATTCTACTGTTCTCTCAGGCCAGCTGTTTCTGAGTGTGGGGGTCCATGGTAAAGCCAGTGAATTACATGAGCATGAGCTTGTTGTGATTCTCCTTTCGCTGTGAAATGAGTTGTTTGGTCAGAAGTGATGTATGAAATACTTTCCTGGTGAATAAAGCATTCCATAAGTCCAGGGAGGGTGGTACTATCAGAAGCATTGCAGATAGAAAAGGCAAATCCATATCCATAAATGATTATTCCAATGAGAACCAATTACTGCCTACTTCATATTATGATATCATCATTGGCCTGTGCTGTTGGCAGGTTAGACATTCAGCTACATCCTCCTGGTGAGGAGGAGGGCCCTGTTGGGCCCATTGCTGCCATCACGGCCACTTTGAATATGGAGCATTCAGCAAGCAGTAAGGTGGCTGGGAAAAGAGGCTTGCTGACCTCCTCAGATCATGTCTTCTTATCTACTTAATTATTTTATGGTAGATGCCCTTTGGTGAGCACCCACATGGGACATAAATATCCTTACACTCTGTGCCCGTTCAAGGAGGTCCATCTTCATATCTCTTCCCTAGATCTCCTTTTCACTCCAATATTGTTCTTTCCAAGACCCTGGCCAACTGGCCAACTCATAAACCTCTGCCAAGAGATAAATATAGATTCTCACCTCTAGTTATTTCATGTTGAATGAATTATCAGTGAAATGGACCACTTGAAGTTGTGGGAGGTGAGGGAATTTTTCTCCAATAATGTCTTTCAGGAATATTTCTAATTAAGGTTGGGGCTCGTTCCAAGATGGTAACAATCAGTTGAAGCTTAGCATGACTGTCCCTTTTATAAGGGGCTCCCCAGTTTGCCACAGTCCTCACTACTGCTTATCTTGTACATAGTTTGTTTCAACCACTTACATTTCTTGCCTAGCCCAGTAGTCATTTGAGTATAGCCAGTCTATTGAGAAATCCAACTCTTATTTTTTTTAATTGAAGTATAGTTAATTTACAATGTTGTGTTAGTTTCAAGTGTACAGCAAATTGATTCAGTTATATATATATATTCTTTTTCAGATTCTTTTCCATTATAGTTTATTACAAGATATTGAGTATAGTTCTCTCTGCTATACAGTAGGTCCTTGTTGTTTACCTATTTTATGTATAGTAGAGTGTATATGTTAATCCCAAACTCCGAGATTTATCTCCCCTGCCCCACTATCCCCTTTGGTAGTCATAAATTTGTTTTCTGAATTTGTCTGTGAGTCTTTTTCTGTTTTATTTATTTGTATCTTTTTTTTTTTAGATTCCACATAGAAGTGATATATTTGTCTTTCTCTGACTTACTTCACTTAATATGATTATCTCTAGGTCCATCTGTGCTGCTGCAAATGGCATTGTTTCATTCTTTTTTATAGCTGACTAGTATTCCATTGTGTGTGTGTGTGTGTGTGTGTGTGTGTGTATACCACGTCTTCTTTAACCATTCATCTGTTGATGGACATTTAGGTTGCTTCTGTATCTTGGCTATTGTAAATAATACTGCTATGAAGGTTGGGGTACATGTATCTTTTTGTATTAAGAGTTTTCTCCAGATATATGCCCAGGAGTGGGATTGCAGGATCAATATGGTAACTCTATTTTTAGTTTTTTAAGGAACTTCCATACTGTTCTCCATAGTGGCTGCACCAATTTACATTCCCACCAACAGTGTAGGAGGGTTCCTTTTTCTCCACACCCTCTCCAGCATTTATTATATGTAGAAGTTTTAATGGCCATTCTGACTGGTATGAGGTGATATCTCACTGTAGTTTTGATTTGCATTTCTTTAATAATTAGTGATATTGGGCATCTTTTCATGTGCCTGTTGGCTGCTGTATGTCTTCTTTGGAGACATGTTTATTTAGGTCTTCTGCCCATTTTTTGATTGGGTTGTGTTTTTTTTGATATTAAGCTGTATGAGCTATTTGTATATTTTAGAAATTAATCCCTAGTCAGTAGCGTCATTTGCAAATATTTTCTCCCAGTCTGTAGGTCGTCTTTTCATTTTGTTTATGGTTTCCTTTGCTATGCAAAAGCTTTTAAGTTTAATTAGGCCCCATTTGTTTATTTTTGTGTTATTTCCATTACTCTAAGAGACGGATCCAAAAAAATATTGCTGTGATTTATGTCAAAGAGTGTTCTGCCTATGTTTTCCTCTAGGAGTTTTATAGTAGCCAGTCTTACCTTTAGATCTTTAATCCATTTTGAGTTTATTTTTGTGTATGGTGTTAGAGAATGTTCTAATTTCATTCTTTTACACGTGGCTGTCCAGTTTTCCCAACATCACTTATTGAAGAGACTGTCTCTTCTCCATTGTATATTCTTGCCTCCTTTGTTGTAGATTAATTGATCATAAATGTGAGGGTTTATTTCTGGGCTTTCTATTCTGTTCCATTGATCTATATGTCAGTTTTTGTGCCAGTACTATACTGTTGTGATTACTGTCACTTTGTAGTATAGTCTGAAGTCAGAGAGCATGATTCCTCCAGCTCCATTCTTCTTTCTCAAGATTGTTGTGGCAATTCAGGGTCTTTCGTGTTTCCATACAAATTTAAAAATTTTTTGTTCTTGTTCTGTGAAAAATGCTATTGGTAACTTGATAGGGATTGCATTGAATCTAGGGATTGCATTGAATCTGTGGATTGCCTTGGGTAGTATGGTCATTTTTAACAATATTGATTCTTCCAATCCAAGAACATGGTACATCTTTCCATCCATGTCTTCTTCAATTTCTTTCATCAGCATCTTATAGTTTTCAGAGTACAGGTCTTTTGCCTCCTTAGGTGGGTTTCTTCCTAGGTATTCAATTCTTTTTGGTGTGATGGTAAATTGTTTCCTTAATTTCTCTTTCTGATATTTCATTGTTAGTGTACAAATGCAACAGATTCCTGTACATTAATTTTGTATCCAGCAACTTTACCGATGAGCTCTAGTAGTTGTCTGGTAGTGTCTTTAGGCTTTTTCTATGTATAGCATCGTGTCATCTGCAAACAGTGACAGTTTTACTTCTTTTCCAATTTGGATTCCTTTTATTTCTTTTTCTTCTCTTATCGCTGTGGCTAGGACTTCCGAAACTATGTTGAATAAAAGTGGCAAGAGTGGGCATCCTTGTCTTGTTCCTAATCTTAGAGGAAATGCTTTCAGCCTTTCACCATTGAGTATGATGGAAATCCAACTTATTTATTCTTAACAACCATTTATAAAAAGTTTACTCTGTGCCATGTATGTTCCTAAGTGCTCTACAAATAGCAAGTTGTTTAATCCTCAGAATAACCTTGTGAAATAGATACTCTCATCATCCCCATTTTACAGATGAGGTAACTGAGTCCCAGAGAAATTAAGTAACATGTCAAAGGTCACTCAGCTAATAAGAAGAGGAACCAACAAGTCAGTGCAAGTAGTAGTCTGGCTCCAAAACTTGTTTTTAACCACCACTATGAAATAGTTTTATTTATTATTTTCTTCTCTGGAGAAATCTTTTTCCTACTGCAGAGAGGGCTCTCTTAACCTCTCATACTAATTCCCTAAATTCAGTTACCTTTTCATTTTTATTTTTAAGATTCAGTCCAGTTGACTTTAATGTATCAATTGCAAATGTGGTTTAAAGCTCCCTCTCCACTTCACCATCCTGACTAAAGTATAGAGTCATGTTGTAAAGTGTTGGTAGCAGGATAGATCTGTTCAACCCCCACCTCTTCCTGGTGACTTCTTCTCTCTCCAGGGCAGGAGAAGGATAGAAACCTGGGGTTCTCCACGTTACAAGCCTCTCTTAGCTCATTGTCTGTTGGTGTGGTGTGAACAATGGTGAGGGGTTAGCACTGGTGCCATTAGGAGACTTGGCCACATCTTCGCCATGATTCCCCAGCTGGTGGTATGGTGTTGCATTCCTAGGATACCTGTACAATGTCATTCCCCCTTGTGGTGGCCCCTGAAAGACTAAGGATCCCTATATCATCTGCTCTCCATGGCAACCTGTGTGACTATAAACAAAGAATATCATCTGCCATATCAGAAAAAAAGAATGTTGTGGCCATCAAGCCAGCAGCCACTGCAGCCACCCACAACGGTGCACCCTGAGGGGATTCAAGATGGAGAAAAACAGGATCCTGGCCCTAGATAGTTAAGGTGCATATCAAAGGAATGATTTCATTAAGCCCAGTCTCTTGCATCTTCCTGTACATAGAAAAGTGTTAAATTCATTAACTTGAGGTATCTGGTTTTCCTTTAATTAGCAATCATCTTTTGATGCTCGATTACCTGATTTGTTTTGTTTTGTTTCGTTTTTGCAAAAATTCCTATAGATCCTGGCTCCTCCCTTACCTCTTTGGAATAGTCCCTCAGAGCTGAGAGGCTGCATCCTGGTCTTAAATCCTCAGCAATGCCCCAAATAAAACATAATTCTCAACTTTTAGGTTGTGCTTTTTTTCAGTTGACAGGCCCTTGGAGTTCTGTGGGATCTCTCTTCCATATGTTTGGCTTCTGCGAAGTACAGGACGTGGTCCTGGCCCCTCGTCTGTCTTCTGCAGTGCTCTTTTCCCTTGCTGTGGTATCCCAGGGAAAGGTCAGCAAGTCAAGTGACTAAGCAAGAGCACAATCACAAATGGAAACCTCAGCCTCCCCATCTCACAGACTTTCCCAAATTCTATGAGTGATTCCCTTGGGGAATCCCTGACTTGGCTTTGAAGAGGTAAGTGGAGTAAAGAGTCTCTTCTCAAACACTGCACTGCCCTGCAGGGTGTCTTCCTCCCCTTCCCACCACTTTGTGGAGAGGAAATCTTGTGCACTGAGATACAACAGCATCTCCCAACCTCTGCTCCCTGGAGCACCCATCCTATAAGATGTTCCAAGAATAAAGGATCCTGAGGGTGAATTCTTTTGACATGAGCTACATACTTTGTCCCATTGTGAAGATTAAAAATTTTGTTAGATTTGTCCCCCATTTATTAGATTCTCTAACATATTAGAGGCTCTAAGAATCCCCACAGTAAAGATGGCTTAACTGTGCTTTAACTTAGCATTTGCCAAACTTAGGTGACTATGTAATTCTTTTTGCCCTACACTTATTACGGTACCAGTCACAGATCCAGACGAGAGGAATCCTTGCCCTGGGCCCTGCATATCACAAACGTTGTTCAGGACCCAGAGAAAAGCTTCTCTGCATCACTTTCCCTGCATCCTCAAAACCAAAGGTGACTATGTCAAAACACAATGAAGGTTTGTGGGTGGCTCTGCTGCCAGTGAGAATGATCAACACCGGCTGGAGTATGGAGAAGTTCTGAGTGGGAGAAGTGCTTAGGTAAGAGAAAGGAAAAATTAACATGTCAAATCCTTCTCTGATAGCTTGAATACATTTTTGCATAACAAAATATCTTCTCCAGTAGGACTGAGTTTACTTGTTTTCCTTTCTTTGTATTCCAATTCATCGTTCTGGTGTGAATTAGTAAGGTTTCAGCCAACAATTGCACAGGGTGGAGAAGAATATGTTGCAATACTAAACAATTAAAACTAATTTTAGGGGACTTCCCTGGTGGTCCAGTGCTTAACACTCCGAGCTTCCACTGCGGGTGGTGCAGGTTCAGTCCCTGGTTAGGGAACAAAGATCCCACATGCCACACAGCCAAAAAAAAAAAAAAAAACTAACTAATTTTAAATGTGTATACATATATATATTCATATAGGTATATCATATATATCATATACTATACAATACTGATTCTTTACCTTGGCATGAAATGGACATTTTATGCTTGGATGGCAAATGCTTTTATTTCCATGAAAATATTTTATGAAGTTTAATTGAAGTTAAAATTAAAACATTTTGGTTTGGGGGCTTCCCTGGTGGTACAGGGGTTAAGAATCCACCTGCCAATGCACGGGACATGGGTTGGATCCCTGGTCTGGAAAGATCCCACATGCTGTGGAGCAGCTAAGCCCTTGAGCCACAACTACTGAGCCCACGTGCCACAACTACTGAAGGCCCAGTGTGCCTAGAGCCCATGCTCCACAACAAGAGAAGCCACCGCAATGAGAAGCCCGCGCACCACAATGAAGAGTCGCCCCCCACTCGCCACAGCTAGAGAAATCCTGTGTGCAGCAACAAAGACCCAACGCAACCAAAAATAAATAAATAAAATAAAATAACATTTTGGTTTTATATAAATTATGTAAGTAATGTCAAAAATTGTTGAGGGGGCTTCCCTGGTGGCGCAGTGGTTGAGAGTCCGCCTGCCGATGCAGGGGACGCAGGTTTGTGTCCTGGTCCAGGAAGATCCCACATGCCGCGGAGTGGCTGGGCCTGTGAGCCGTGGTCGCTGAGCCTGCGATTCCGGAGCCTGTGCTCCGCAACGGGAGAGACCACAACAGTGAGAGGACCGCATACCGCAAAAAAAAAATAATAATAATAAAAAAATTTTTAAAAATTAAAAAAAAAAAAATTGTTGAGGGCTGTTTTTCCAAAGAAGATATACAAATGGCCAACAGGTAGAAGAAAAGGTGCTCAGTATCACTAATTATCAGGGAAATGTAAATCAAAACCACAGTGAGATATCACCTCACACCTGTGAGAATGGCTATTCTCAAAAAGACAAGAGACAACAAGTGTTGGCAAGGATGTGGGGAAAAGGGAAGCCTGTGCACTGTTGGTGGGAATGTAAAGTGGTGCAGCCACTATGGAGAACAGTATGGAGGTTCCTCAAAAAATTCAAAATAGAGTTACCATATGATCAGCAGTCCCATTTCTGGGTATTATATCTAAAGGAAATAAAGTCACTCTCTCATATGTGAACTCATGTGTTCATTGCAGCATTATTCACTGTAGCCAAGATATGGAACAACCTAAGTTCCCATCCATCAATGGATGAATGGATAAAGAAAATGTGTGTGGGGGGGGTGTGCGTGTGCGTGTGGTATGTTGTCGACTGAAAGAAAAGTGCACAATGCAAGAGTTGTGAGTTAAACTTGCTGAGGACTAACTACAGCCTGGGAGATCTGAAGAGGGTTCTGAGAAACTGCTCTGCAGAGGTGGTAGAAGCCTAGTTTATATATGACTCTTTTTTTTTTTTTGCTGGGGAATACACTCAGCCAAGCATACATCTTTGTAAAAGCTTGCCACTAGTCACAAAGAGAAGATATCACAAGGTAATGATTTTAGTGCTTTTCTATGTATGGGAAGATGCAAGAAGCTGGGTTCATTAAAATTCTTCCTGAGATACATCTAACTATCTAAGGGGTCTGCTTGTCCAAAGCACAGAGCATCCTCTTATCGCCTTTAATTTCCTCTGTCTGAAGCACAGATTGCTTCATCCTGTCATCTCCTTAATTTCTCTGTCTGAAGCACAGGGTGCACTGTCAGTCAGCGACTACAGTGGGTTAATCTTTGTAAAACTGGATGGTGGGCAAAACACTCAGCTCTTCTTTTTTGGGATCTTAGTTCCCCAACCAGGGATCAAACCCGTGGCCCCTGCAGTGGAAGCACAGAGTCCTAACCATTGGACCGCCAGGGAATTCCCTGTTCTTCTTTTGTTTTATATATATATATAAATGGAATATAATTCAGCCATAAAAAAGAAGGAAATTCTGCCATTTGTAACAACATGGATAAAACTTGAGGGTATTATGCTAAGTGAAATGTCAGACAGAGAAAAAAAATACAGTTGACCCTTGAACAACGTGGGTTTGAACGGCATGGGTCCATTTATAATCAGATTTTTTCCAATAGTAAATACTATGGTACTACACAATCGGAGGTTGGTTGAATCTGCAGATTTGGAACTGTGAATATGGAGGAACCACATATGCAGAGGGCCAGCTATGAGTTATATGCAGGTTTTCAACTGTGAGGAGAGTCAGCACCCCTAACTCCTACACTGTTCAAGCGTCAGTTGTGCTGTCTGATCTCATATATGGAAACTAGAAACACTAAACTTATGGAACAGAGAGTAGATTGGTGGTCGCCAGGGTACCAGGAATGGATGATGGTGGTCAACAGGTACAAACTTCCAGTTATAAGATGGGTAAGTTCTGGGGAATCTAATGCACAGCATGGCGACTATAATTAACAGTACTGAATTATATACTTGAAAGTTGCCAAGGCAAATCTTTTTTTGTTGTTACATTGGAGTATAGTTGCTTTACAATGTTGTGTTAGTTTCTGCTGTACAGCAAAGTCAATCAGTTATACATATACATATATTCCCTCTTTTTTGGATTTCCTTCCCATTTAGGTCACTACAGAGCATTGAGTAGAGTTCCCTGTGCTATATAGTCGGTTCTCATTAGTTATCTATTTTATACATAGTAGTGTATATATGTCAGTCCCAATCTCCCAATCCATCCCTCCCCCCTTGGTAACCATCCGTTTGTTCTCTATATGTGTCTCTATTTCTGCTTTGCAAATAAGTTCATCTACACTGTTTTTCTAGATTCCACATATATGCGTTAATAGAAATGGTAACTACATGAGGTGACGGTTGTGTTAACCAACATTATTGTGGTAATCATTTCACTATACACATGTATATTAAATCATCACATTATGAACCTAAACGTACACAATGTTATATCTCAATAAAGCTGGCAAAAAACTGTCAAGGGTACTAACAGTTAAGAAAAGGGTGGATAAGCCAGAATTTTGGCCCTGGATATAGACGTATTTTTTGTGCCATATATGGCATATTGTTCGAATTTAATATTAAAAGATGGGGCCTCATCTGTTCTGGTAAGAGACATACTTGGAAACAGTTCAAAGGTTATGTATAATATTGTAGGAGATCAGAAGATGCCACCTCAAAATATGCCTCTTTGGCATAAGGATTATTTTGAGCTGAAGGCAATTAAGAAGGTGCAAATGAAAAAAAAAAAAGCTTTTTCCCTAAAAGCAGGTCATAAGTTTCCCTTTGTGAAGGTGTTCCCCTTCCCCTCTCCTATACCAGGAGGAAAACGATTCTTATTACTGGAGACAGAAAGTCAGCACCAAGATGGGTGCTGACAAACAAATCTTACTAAAATCATCATTATCTTCCATTAGTTTCCTCCCTTCCCATAATTTACCACCTGTAGAAGCCCAAACCCCTTTTCCTTTGACTTGTCACTTCTCTGTATTGATTGTTCTTTGTTAACATGGTATACAAGCTCCTGGGTCTAACTGCTTGTTCGGGGTCCTAAATGCTTTTCTATGAAGGCCTCCATGCATGTAAAGATTAAAATACTAACATCAAATAAAATTTGTGTGCCTTTCCTTTCGTTAATCTGTCTTTGTCAGTTTAACTCTCAGGCCCCAGTCACAGAACTGAAAAAGACAGAGGAATAGTTTTTTTCCTCCCTTACAATTTTTCTAGGTCTGCCCAAAGATAGAACAATATTGATGAAAATATATATAAACTGTGACCTTACAACCATTCTAGGACACTAATTATATCCAGCTGAATGTTGTTAAGTCTATTAGACTTAATTTAGACAAGATATGAAATGCCCAAAAAGAGTTCAGTGAAATCACAGAAAATCCTCAGATGAAAAACAAATCATGGTATTTGTTGGAAAATTAAAATAATTTTGAATTTGCATTATCCAGTTATTTGGTATAAACTGTTGCTTGCTACTAAAAGTATTAGCAGAAGTTTATTTTTTAAAACTATTTCACTTTTAAAAGGATTAATGCTTTTAATTTTTTGAGAACACATTTTTCTACATCAAAAGAAGCTACATATGAAATATGCAAAAAAAGTGATAGTCCAATAAAATAGTAGGATATCAGAACATGGAAACAGACAATCTGCTTGATTCTGAAGGAGAGGATTTACTCACAAATGATCCTAAAACTAAGTCTGTGGAGACCCCTTTCTGGTCAAATTAAATCAAGAAGTAGTCTTCTTTTAAAGAGAAATTTGCACCAATGAAGCAAGATACTGCTATTCTGGTTTTCTATAGAATATTTCAACATTGAAAAATATTTGAAAATAACTGAATAAATACTGTATGTATACAGATATTCCTTTAGAAGATGATAAAAATCATAATAAATATTAACAGTATATGATGAAATTAAAATATTTTTATAATATATTCTATAATAATCATTTTATATATGCAACCCCATTGTTGCATGATATACATGATATATAAAATATGTAAAATTCTTGGTTTCTTTCCAAATGTAGGTATTGCTTTGAGAATATTGGCAATTATAGTTGTTACTGCCCCAGCAGAGCAACATTTCTCCAAATTGAAATAATTAAAAAAAATTTTTAAATCATCCAAGAACTACAGTGTTATATTACAGACATTAGTAATGTCAAATTGATATCATTATCAATAAAATGCATGTTATGGAAATCTTGATTTTGCTGAAATGAAGGCAGGAAAATAAATGTTATGGAGTAAATATATAAACAATTGATTAACCATGTATACCTTTAATTTATTACTCACCCAAACATCACTGGACCATCAACAGAACAGGAAGACCTGCACGATAATAATTATATCCATCATCTTTGATTTTTGCCATGTTTCAATCACATAAAGATTATAGCTGCTTACACATTTTTCAGTTTTATCATTTTGAAAGTACGCTTGCCAAAGTTAAGTAGGCAGAACATATTTTATCTAACAGTATGTTAGCTTGACTTATAACTTCTAAATATTTTTGTATGATACCTGGCTTCAATTTACACTATTGGCCTGGGTCTCACAAATGTTAGGAAACCTGCTTGTGAATATCCTAAAAAAGCAGTATTTGTTTGGGAAAAGTTGATGTGTAGACACTGGAGGTCATAAGTACTATTTCTGATTCCCTTTCCATTTCACTTTGACTTACTGCCAACATCCTTTACTATTATTTTTCTTCCGATCAAAACTTAACTTCCTCCACAGTAATTATTTCTACAGATTGATTCACTGACTTTTCTCTAATATCATCCATTATTAGCTTAAAAGCCTTTGGTCCTATGGTGAGTTCCTGGGCAAACAATTCTCTTAATTGAGTGCTCTGCATCATCAACCAAGATCCCATGGTTGTGGCCTCTTTAAACCACAAATGACAGGTACGTGTTGTGTGTGCCATCATTTTTTATCTGGTACCTATGGCAGACACTGCTAACTGAACACAGAATCTTTCCCACTGATCCTGGATGCAGTTTCAATATACATTCTCCTACATGGTGTTCCAGGTAGCCATTATTAATAATTTGGAGTTGGCACAGTTAGTGAAATCTATTTGCCATCCCTGGCCTAAAGCTAGGTCAGACCTTGTGATAGATGCTGGGCATACAGAAGTAAATGAAATAGTCTCTCTTCTTGAGAAGTTCAAACTTTATTGGTAAGTGGTCCTTGATGATCTGGAAAGGATTCTGTATACTTTCTAAGAATTATCTCTCTTTCCTGAAGTCACTTTGAAAGTCAGAAATCCCCTTTATCCTTTAGGGATTTGTCAAGGAAAGCAAACATTAGACATAAAAGCATGTACATGGAGTTGATTTCAGAATTTTTAAGCCATAGTCCACCAATTTTTAATTTGAAATAAACTTTATTCAAGTATAACAATTATAAAGATGTGAAAAAACATGCCTACCATGTGCACAGCGTGATTATCATAAAGTGAACACACCTGTGTAAACACCCCCCAGGTGGAAAAACAGAACATTACCAGCACCCAAAAGTCCCCTGTGCCCATTCCCAATTATTATCTCCATCTTCCTTCCTAAAGATAACCACTATCCTGACTTCTAATACCATGGATAACTTTTGAACTTTTTGTGAATGGAATCTCATAGTACTTATTCTTTCATGTGCCTGGCTACTTTTGTTCAACATTATGTTTCTAAGATTAATCCATATTATTACATGTGGTAGTATTTATGGGTATTGCATCCCATAAATTATTCTATTATATGACTGTTCCATTATTTATCCATTCTAGTGTTGATGAACATCTGGACTTATTCCATGTTTTAACTATTATGAATAACACTTCTAAGAAAACCCTTGTACATGACTTTTGTTGTACTTATGTTCACATTTATAGGCCTACGGAGTGAATTGCTTTATATTAAACTTTAGTAAATATATTCAACTTCAGTAAAATAATGATAAATTATTTTCCAAATTGGTTATACCAACTTATACTTCTGCCAGCAGTGTTTGAGAGTTTCAATTACTCCACATTCTTGCCGACACATGGAACCGTTTGTGCTTTTAATTTTAGCCATTCTCTTAGGAAGATAGTGCTATTTCATTATTATTCTAATTTGCATTTCTCTGATACCTAATGATTTGAGAAGCTTTTCCTTTTTTTTCTTCCACAGGCCTAACATCTTTTGTGAAGTGCTTGTTCAAGATTTTTAACCATCTTTCTTTTGGATTGTTGCTTTTTCTTATTGATCTGTTGATCAACAAGCCCCTCGTTGATTACATGTCTTGCAAATATTTTCTCACACTCTGTGTGGTTTGTCTTTTTACTCACTTCTATAGTGTTGTCTTGGCTATTGTTACCTCCTTGCATTTTATACAAGCTTTAGAAGCAGCTTGTCAATTTTCACCCCCCCCACAAAAATTGTTGGGATTTTAATTTGGTTTAATTAGATTCCATACATCACCTTGGGAAGGAATAACACATTTATGATATTGAGGCTTCCAATTTATGAAAATGGTATATCTCTTCATTTATTTAGTTCTTCTTTAATTTCTCTAAATAATATAGTTTCTGTGCAAAGTTCTAACAAATCTTTCATGAAATTTATTCCTAAGCAGTTGGTGTTTTTGATGCTATTGAAAATGATAGCATTTCTAAAATTTCATTTTCTAATTGTTTATTGCTGGTGTATAGAAATGCAATTGATCGTTTTTCTCTATTGACCTTTTGTTGGTGACATTGTTGAATTCACTTATTAATTCTAATAGTTTATAGGTTCTTTCAGACTTAGTACATACATAATTATGTCATCTGCAAATAACAGTACATTTATTCTTTTGCAATCCTCATACTTCGTTTTTTTTCTTTTTTTATAAATTTATTTATTTTATTTATTTATTTTTGGCTGCGTTGGGTCTTCATTGCTGTGCGCTGGCTTTCTATACCTGCGGTGAGCAGGTGCTACTCTTCGTTGTGGCGTGCGGGCTTCTTATTGCAGTGGCTTCTCCTGTTGCAGAGCATGGGCTCTAGGCGCATGGGCTTCAGAAGTTGTGGCTTGCGGGCTCTTGAGCACAGGATCAGTAGTTGTGGCACATGGGTTTAGTTGCTCCACAGCATGTGGGATCTTCCCGGACCAGGGCTGGAACCCTTGTCCCCTACATTGGCAGGCGGATTCTTAGCCACTGTGTCACCAGGGAAGTCCCTGTTTTTTCTCTTTACCTTAATTCATAAGCTAAAGAATCTAGTACAATCGTGAACAGAAGGTGTTATAGCAGATATCCTTGCCTTGTTCACAGTCATAGAGAAAATTTTCAATGTTTCACCATTAAGTATGATGTTTGTTATAGATTTTTGTATATACCCTTTATTCTATTAAGAAAGTGCCTATCTATTCCTAGTTTGCTGTTGCTTTAAAAATATATGCTGAATTTTATCACTTTTCCTGAATTTCTTAAAAGGATCATGTGATTTTTCTCCTTTACTATATTAATGTTGTGAATGACATTAATTTTCAATGTTAAACAATCTGCACTCTGGATTAGATTCAAATTTGTCATGATATATTATTCTTTTTATGTATACCAGCATTTGGTTTGCTGACATTTTGGTTGAGATTTTTTTATCTGTGTTGTGAGAGTGATTGGTGTGTAGTTTTCCTTTCTTGTATTATATACTTGTCAGATTTTGATATTAAGATTGTGCTGGCCTCATAAAACAACTTTCCAGTCTTCTCTCTTTTTCTATTCTCTGAAAGAGTTTCTGTGAATTGGCACTATTTCTTCCTAAAATGTTTGGTGTAATATATTAGTGAAGCCATCTGGGCCTGGAATTTTCTTTGGGGGCAGATTTCACTTACAGATGGAATTTCTTTCGGTAGTAGATTTAGGACTAGTCACAGTTCTCTTTCTTCTTGTTTGAATTCTGGTAAGAAGTGTTTTCCTAGTATGTTGTCAGTTTCATCTAAATTTCCAAATGTAACAGCACAAAGTTGTCTGCAATGACTTTTTTATTATTTTAAATATCTGTAGAACTTGAAATGATGTCCCCCTTTTCATTTCTCATTTGTTATTTGTTCTTTCACTATTTCTTTTGATCAGTCTTGACAGAGGCTTATCCATTTTATTAGCCCTTTAGAAAACAAGCTTTGTTTATCCTGTGATATATTTTTATGGTTTATTAATTTCTGCTTTTTGTTATTTCCTTCCTTCTCCTTTTTTGGGTTTACCTTTATGTTCTCTTCCTAAGTTGTTGAGATGAATGCTTGAGATCATTGCTTTTCATCCTTTTCCCCCTGGTATATGCATTTAAGACTCTCTACACAGCTTTAACTTCATCTCACAAGTTTAGATACATTGTGTTTCCAATATTATTCACTTCAAAATATATTTTGATCTCCATTGTAATTTCTTGACTCATGGGTTATTAAAATTAGACACTAAAAATATTGTTTAATTTCCAAATATTTTGGAATTTCCAAGTTTTCTTTTTGTTACTGACTTCACAGCTTAATTCCACTGTGGGCAGAGAACACACCATGCCTAATTTTATCCTTTGGAAGTTGTCGGGATTAACTCTAAGAACCAGCATACGGTACATTTTGGTAAATGTTCCATATATATTTGAAAATGTGTATTCTATAGATATTTGGTACTGTGTTCTAAATATATCAATAAGATTGTGTTTATTACTTACGTTACTTAAATCACATACATTCTTTTTTTTAAAAAACATCTTTATTGGAGTATAATTGCTTTACAATGGTGTTTTAGTTTCTGCTTTATAACATAGTGAATCAGCTATACATATACATATATCCCCATATCTCCTCCCTCTTGCATCTCCCTCCCACCCTCCCTATCCCACCACTCTAGGTGGTCTCAAAGCACCGAGCTGATCTCTCTGTGCTATGCGACTGCTTCCCACTAGCCATCTATTTTACATTTTGTAGTATATATAAGTCCATGTCACTCTCTCACTTCATCCCAGCTTACCCTTCCCCCTCCCCATGTCCTCAAGTCCATTCTCTACGTCTGCATCTTTATTCCTGTCCCGCCCCTAGGTTCTTCAGAACTTTTTTTTTTTTTAGATTCCATATATATGTGTTAGCGTACGGTATTTGTTTTTCTCTTTCTGACTTACTTCACTTTGTATGACAGACTCTAGGTCCATCCACCTCACTACAAATAACTCAATTTTGTTTCTTTTTATGGCTGAGTAATATTCCATTGTATATATGTGTCACATCTTTATCCATTCATCTGTCGATGGACACTTAGGTTGCTTCCATGTCCTGGCTATTGTAAATAGAGCTGCAATGAACATTGTGGTATATGACTCTTTTTGAATTATGGTTTTCTCAGGGTGTATGCCCAGTAGTGGGATTGCTGGGTCATAGTGTAGTTCTATTTTTAGCTTTTTAAGGAACCTCCAAACTGTTCTCCATAGTGGCTGTATCAATTTACATTCCCACCAACAGTGCAAGAGGGTTCTTTTCTCCACACCCTCTCCAGCATTTGTTGTTTGTAGATTTTTGATAAATCACATACATTCTTATTCTTTTTTTTGTCCACTTCTATCAGTTCCTAAGAGAACTTTGTTGAAATATCCCACCATAAATGTGGATTTGTCTCTTCTTGTAGTTCTGTAAACTTTTTGCTTTATATATTTTAGGGCAATGTTATTAGTGTATGCGTTAAGCTTTTGATTTTTTTCTGGTGAATTTACCCTTTTATTTTTATGTCATGTCCCTTTATAGCAGCATTTCTCAACTGTGGTGCTATTGACATATTGGGCAGGAGAATTCTTTGTTGAGTGGGTATGGTGGTGCTGTCCTGTGCACGGTAGGATGTTTAGCAGTATCCTTGTTGTCTACCCACTAGATACCAGTAGCATCCTGACCCTACCCATGAGAATCAAAACTATATGAATAGGGACTTCCCTGGTGGTCCAGTGGTTAAGACTCCAAGCTCCCAATGCAGGGGGCCCAGGGGTTAATCCCTGGTCAGGGAACTAGATCCCACATGCTGCAAGGAAGATCCTGCTCACGGCAATGAAGATCCATCATGTGACAACTAAGACCCGGCACTGGGACTTCCCTGGTGGTTCAGTGGTTAAGAATCCACCTGCCAATGCAGGGGAAACAGGTTCAATCCCTGGTCCGGAAAGATCCCACATGCCACGGAGCAACTAAGCCCGTGTGCCACAACTACTGAGCCCACACGCCACAACCACTGAAGCCTGCATGCTCTAGGGCCCGTGTGCCGCAACTACTGAGCCCGCGCACCTAGAGCTTGTGTTCCACAACAAGAGAAGCCACCCCAATGAGAAGCCCATTCACCAAAATGAAAAGTAGTCCCCACTCACCACAACTAGAGAAAGCCCGCGGGCAGCAACAAAGACCCAGCGCAGCCGGGGGGGGAAAAAAAAAAAAAAAAAAAAACGGCACAGGCAAATAAATAAATGTTAAAAAAAAAAAAGTCTAGACATTCCCAAATGTCCACTGGAGGGCAAAATCGCTCCTACTTGAGAGTCACTCATCTATAGTAATGCTTTGGGTTGTAAAGTCTATTTTGTCTGATGTTAGTAAAGCCATTTCTATTGATATTTGCAAGGGTTTTTTTGTTGTTGTTAATCATTTTACTTTCAGTACTCTTACAGTACCTCTCTTGAAAGCATAACGCTGATGTCTTTTTAATCCAGTCTTACAATCTTTTAATTGTAATTGGAGTATTTGTTCCTTTTACCTTTAATGTGATCACTGATATATTTGGGTTAAAATAATTATGAATATTTATCTCATATTTAATCCGCTATTCTATGTCCTTTTTCTCTTCTTTCTTACCTTTTTGGGTTCTGTATTATTTTACTATTTTGTTATTGCACCCATTAGTTGAGAATTCTTTTATTATTCTTAGTTGTTATCCTATAGATCATAACATGAATCTTTAAATTATTAAAATGTAATATGTTTTCCCCACTTTCTGTACTATCTTAGGATCTAGGCCCTTTTTATTCCATGCACCTCATCTCACTTTTTGTGAATTTTTATTTCTCCATATATATAACCCAAGTAATTCATCATTCAAAATACGTTTTAATCCATGCCCTGATAGCTTTAATCAGTTTTAGAAAATTCTTGGCCATCATGGCTTCAAATACTGCTTCTATCCCATTTTCTCTCTCTCTCCTCAACATTTGAGACTTCATATTAGACTTTCTCACCATATCTCATAGATAGAAAATACCTTAGAAATACTAACCAATAGAAAGCTGGTGTGGCTATACTACATTCTTTTCTGTTTTTTCCTTCCTTTAATCTCTCTGGGCTTATGTCTGAATATCTTTCCTTTTGACCTATCTTCCAGATCACAAGCTCTCTTTAGCTGTATCTAATCTGCTAATTAAACCCTGTTTCAGTTATCTGTTGCTACATAACAACCATCCCCAAATTGTGTGGCTTAAAACAATCATCACCATTTACTTGCACATGATTCTGCAATTTGAGCCAGGCTCAGTAACGACTGCCTGTAGCTTACAGGGGTTGGAGGACCCAAGATGGCTACACTCACATGTCTGGCACCTCAATTAAGTAGGGAGATCAGAAGAGTTGGGGGCCGTCTAGGTGTCTCTCTCTCTCTCTCTGTAGTCTTTCATTCTCCAGGGCCTGTCTCTCTCCACGTGCCCCTTCCCCTTCCATACCAGCAGGGTATTTGTAATTACAGTAACTCCCCTTCAAGTTGTGAAATTTCAAAGACGTGAACGTGCACCTGGTTCCAGCAAGGAACCAGAACCTGTGCCAGCAACGTCAGGAGTGAGTGACATCGCAGCTCACCCTCCGTCTCCTGTTGCTGACGATCCTTCAGCTCTACCATCTCCCACCTCCTCGCCCTCCTCCAGTCAGTAACTCTTGTTGCCTGCTCACTCGATGCCAGCCCCTGGACGCCAGCTCTTGTACTGTACTACTGTACTTTTCAAGGTACTGCACTGTAAGAGTCAAAATGTTTTCTTTATTTTTTGTGCTTGTTTGTTTTTTATGTATTTTTTGTGTAAAGTATGATAAACCTATTCCAGTACAGTACTATAGAGCCGATTGTGTTAGCTGGGTACCTAGGCTAACTTTTTTGGACTTACGGACAGATTGGACTTCTGAACGCGCTCCAGGAACAGAACTCATTTGTATGTAGGGGACTTACTGTATTTACACGGTGGGCCAGGATTCCAAGAGGGTGAAAGTGGAAGTTACTACGCCTCACAATGGCTAGGGCTAGAGCTAGCAACACATCATTTCTCCCACATCCTTCACTCCACACAGCAGCCCTTCAGATGGATACCATTAGATACACTGGCCTCTCGTAACTCCTGCAACACTACTTCATCTGACATGTTTTTGATTCCCTCACCATCCTCCTTGTTGTCCATGACTTCTAGTCCTAGAACAATGACTGACACATAGCAGTACTCGACAAATATTTGTTCAATAAATCAATGAAGAAATGAATGCTAACTGTTGATCCAAGGCTCTCTTCAGCAGCATTTACACAAATATTGGAACAATACTAGCCAAAGTGGTCGCTAAATTTGCAAATTCTTCGTCTTTAGTACTTTCTACATATTGAATCACCTCTTCTCCCAAATAGCTGATAACTCACTAAAATTCTCCAGTTTGTTTCTCAGCCTGAGACAGGACAGTGAAGGCAGAAGAATGAGAACAGTCTTAATAGAAACAGCCTTGGACTCTCAGTATCAGGGAGGAAGATTCCCAGGACCTAAACAATATCCCT
The DNA here is from genome assembly GCF_039906515.1 of Pseudorca crassidens. Taxonomy (NCBI): domain Eukaryota; kingdom Metazoa; phylum Chordata; class Mammalia; order Artiodactyla; family Delphinidae; genus Pseudorca; species Pseudorca crassidens. The sequence goes on along the minus strand of NC_090296.1, from coordinate 147,114,661 downwards.
TTCCTTCCCCAAATAAGATCCAGGTGACTCAAGTATGTCTTCAGAGAACATTAACATGCATCTAGGGTTATTATTGGGGGGCTCTCTGTTTCTATACATTGTGGCCTGAGTACAGTTGCTGCTGTTACCCACCCTCCCTCCAGCAATGCTGACCCCAACCTTTGACCCCTACCCTGCCCCATCGTGGCCCATGCTGAGTTTATGATGCCTTTTGCCAACCTAGAACTTCCTGGCGCTCACACTGAGGTGGGAGTTCCCTCTCTCACCACAAGTAGTATATTACAGTCCTTCTATTTGACTGTCACAAAGGTGTCAATACCTTATGATCCTTTCTCTTTCAAAGAATATGAGACCCGTTCTTCTGGGACTGGGTCAAAGGACATTTGAGAGATAACCCTAGTGGCAAAAGTAATAGAAATGAACTCTGATGCGAAGTCCAGGGAGTGCCCTTCTGACATACCGAGTGTGTGTGTAACACCAAATTTTCCCAACTCCCTTTCCATAATTCTTTTCACCACACCACGTTAACAACAAAGACAACAATATAAACTAACATTTAAGGAGTACTTAGTATGTGCCAGGCACTGTTCCGAGTGCTTTAGATATATAATCTCATATATAATTTGGGGTGGAGGAATAGATTGTAGGTAATTGAAGCATCGTGGAATGGTTGAATTGGGAGGCAAGATTTGAAGGAACTGTTAAAAGAGTTTTTTCAGTAAGCTGAGCCAAGATATGAAAGGGGAAGGTGAAAACAGGACAGGGTTGACAGCATGTGTGGATGTGTGAGTAAGGAGTGGCAAAAAATAGATCAGGTAGCCAAGGGCAGGGAGATGTAGTAGCCCATCGGGATTTGAGGATGCTGAAATCAGGTGATCAAAGGAAGTTGATATTATCACCATTTGTGAATGGAGAGCCTTTCAATTTTCAGGTAAAATTAATGTATTCTATTTTGACATAGCAAATAGACCAGCTCTTGGGGCCACATTGATTAAAATAAAATACATCAGATTCTTTTAATGGTCTTAGTGATATTTCTAAAGGGTTACTTATTATCTGTTAAATATTTGACTAGAGCATTGTTCTGGAATAGCCATAGGAACAATCCTTTGCATAAAAGCGGAGGACCCAGTCTGAAAGCTCTGTCTGCAGTGAAAGCCACAAGCAATGCTTCATCCCTGGCAAAACTGTGTTGACAAGGTGGTCTGCATCCAACCTGGCTGCAAAACAGATGGGCTCTTAGCCAAGCACATTAGGAGATTCCCAATGACCAGTCAGAGGGAGCCTGTAAGGGGATCCCATGTGCGTGTGTCATTAAGTGTGACTTGGTATGGCAGGAGAGGCAGGCAGAAAATGTGTGCTGAGCAGTCAGGCCGAGGCTCAATTAAACACCTGAAACCAAAGCCTAGACTGGGAGAAATCTCCACAGTATCGATATAACCAAACCCCCATCAAGTGTGCCTTCTTTGGACTCTGTCTTCAACCATTCTACTGGCTCCTTCTCCTAATAACAAACTCAAATTTCTCCAATCTTTAAAATCCAGCCAAATAATCACAACAGAACAACTCTCCCGGCATGCTTTTGGGCTATTCCTTCTCCACGGCTGGGAATGAGCTGTCTACACTTCCTGCTTCCACATGTTCACCTTTCATTCCCATCTCAAGCCACTGCTCTCTGGTTTCTTCTCATCACCATTTCAGTGACACAGTTCCCAACAAGGACACCAAATACTTCTCAATCACCAGATTAAATGGAGCCATCGCCTCCCTTATCTTAACTTGACCTCCCTGTGGCATGTATCTGGACATCTCCCTCCTTCTGGAAATTCTTTAATTCTTTGGTTCCTACAGGACCACACTCCTCGTCTTCTTCTGCCTGACCCTTAAATGTTGCTGTTACCTGGCTCCATCCTCACCACCGCTTTTTACATTCTACACGGTCTCCTAGGAACCTCCCTCATGGTTTCAGCCACCACTTATCTACTGAAGTCACTCAAGTCTCTATGTTCTACCTTGACCACTCTCCCTACGCTGTGTATTCAGCTCTCCACTAAAGCATCTCTCTCTGGATACCCCGGGAAATCTCAACACACAAAACCACTCATGATCTCATCTCCAAATTGCCCATTGTTCATGGATTTCCTCATCTCAGTGAAAGTCAAAACTAATCATCCCGGGCTTCCCTGGTGGCGCAGTGGTTGAGAGTCCGCCTGCCGATGCAGGGGACCCGGGTTCGTGCCTCGGTCCAGGAAGATCCCACATGCCGCGGAGCGGCTGGGCCTGTGAGCCATGGCCGCTGAGCCTGCGCGTCCGGAGCCTGTGCTCCGCAACGGGAGAGGTCACAGCAGTGAAAGGCCCACGTACCGCAAAAAACAAACAAACAAACAACAAAAAACTAATCATCCCATTGCTTAAGCCAGAGACCAGGGAAGAGTTTTTGACTCCGCCTTCTTCCTTGCTACATACGTAGCTCAGTGAGTCAGCAAGGCCTGTCTCAGCCCTTGTCTTCTCTCTTCTGGAGACAGCCCCCCACCCGCCAGCTGAGCTCCTGCCTCCAGACTCTCACCCTCAAATCTACCTCCACCCAGGCCCCCAGAGTAATCTGTCTAAACCCAAACTATGATCGTGCCCCTCCCCTATTTAAAGTCCTCCAAAGGCTTCCAACTGACCACCTTTCCCCTCTCATTTCTCTCCTCTCCCCTATCTCTAATTTGTGCCCAGAGGGAGGCGGGACCATGTGGGGAGAGCAGCCAACAGCTAGGGCTTTGGCAGCTGGTCAGAGGGATCTGGTTTTGGCATAAGAGGATATAGGAACCATTCACAGGTTCATGAGCAGGGCATGATGACATGATGACAGGTATACATGGCAGTCCTAGAGGTGGGAGACACATTAGCAGGCTGCTATAGACTGAATGTTTGTATACTCCCAAAATTCATGTTAAATCCTAATGACCAATGTATTCGGAAGTGGGACCTTTGGGAGGTGATTAGATCATAAGGATGGAGCCCTCATCAATGGGATTAGTGCTCTTATAAAAGAGATCCCAGAGAGCTCCCTCACTCTCCTCCCCTTTACCCCTTACCCCATGTAAGGACACAGAGAAAAGACTATTTTCTGTGAACCAGGAAGCACACCCTCACCAGACAAATGAATTGTCTATGCCTTGATCTTGGACCTCCCAGTCTCCAGAACTGTGAGAAATAAATTTCTGTTGTTTATAAGTCACCCAGTCTACAGTATTTACAGTATTTTGTTATAGCAGCCCAAAGGCACTAAGACTTACACAGGCTCTTGCAACAGAGGAAAAAGTACCTAGACTAGTCTACAGTGAGAAAACAGGAAAAGGTGAACCTGTAGGACTGGTGAGGAAGGGTAAATATCTAAAAAGGAAAATCACCAGATGCAAGTAGTAAGGAGATGCATTAGTAGATAATGTTAAGCACTATTAAAGGAAACAATCCACAGGAAGCCTAGAGAATTTAAAGCGCCATTAGAGGAACACGAGCAGGGGTTAAAACACAACACACAATTCTACACAGCAAGTGAGGAAGGCAAATGCTGGGAGGAACTGTAGCTTCTATAAAAGGGGGAGAGGGCAAGAAAGCCTAGAAAAGGGGACAGACACAAACAAGGAGACAAGATGAGGACCACAGAAAGTCCGTTACGCTCAGGAGCTGCGTCAGCTGATCTCTTGAAGATGAGCTTCAGAATGATGAGAGAGGCAGCATTCATTGGGGAGATTCAAAAAAACTTTGTCCAAAATGTTGCCAGGACTGGAAATGAGTGACCTGCCAGAATAAGTCCCTTTCACAAAACTACAGGCCTATAAGGCCCACGCATGGAAAAGCATAACCGCTTCCGGACTTTGGAGTTATGGAGATCCGTGTTCGAATCCCGACTGTCCCCCTTGGCAAATGAGATAACCTCCGGTGACTCTGGTCAGCTTGCCCTGGGTGGGTCACACCGCATTGTGAAGGGCAGGCCTAGGGTGAGACCCCAACAAGGTCGCTGCCTCCAGAGCGGTGCTCTTTCCAGCAGCCTGATGCTCTGGGCAGCGGGTCCCCTCGCGCGGCCGGCCCCCGGCCTGGAGCGCCTTTGTGCCCCACTCACCCGAGAGCACTCGCAGAAGCGGCCCGCGGCGGGGAGCCGGGAGGGAGACCAGTCAGCAGGAGGTGGCCGTGGGACTGGGGACGCCGGTGGGAGCTCCCCCGATGTGGCGCGGACTGGTGGGGAGGGGGGCGGCCAGGTGGTGATTGGCTGGGCTGCGGCTGGCAGCTCCGGGCCAAGAACAAAAGAGAGCGGGCGGCGGGCGGCCTCTGGAGTAGGCGCTCCCGCCCGCCCGGCGCGGGCTTCGGTGCTGGGGGAAGACGCACCCATCGCCCGCCCGCCGAGCAGCCGGGCTGGCGCGCTCGGTTTCTGCGCGAAAGCCGGCCGTGTACCTAGGAATTAACCGGCCGGCCCTGGAGGGGAGGGGTGGGGAGCGGGAAGTGGTGGTGGTGGGGGGGGGGGGGAATGTTGAGCGCGCGCGAGAACAATAATAAGATCGTGTTTGCGGTCGCTGCCCGAGGAGGAATTCGGAGGAGGCGCGAGGCCCGGTGCTCGCGTTGCGCCCGGGAGCCCAGGAAGGAGGCCGCCGGCGGCGGCGGCGGCATGAGGCAGGCGACGCGGCGCCTGTGAGCAGCGCGCGGCGGCGGCGGCGGGGAACCTCAGCGCGGGGAGAGCCGAGCGGCCGGGGGCTCCCCTCCCCCGCTGCCGGGCGGTGATTTGCCGGGCCTGCTGCGCCCCCCGCCCACCCCTCGCCCCAGCTGCCGCCTCGCCGCTTCCCTTCGTCGGAGCGGCCGCTCGTCCGCCCGCCCGCCCGGCTCGAGGCCCGCGGGGAGCGCGGCGCAGTCTGTTGGCCCGCGGGGGGGCGGCCTCCCGGCATCTTCGCGGCGCCCAAGGACGACCAGGAAGGGGAGCGGCCGGGATGGCGCGTCCGCGGCCCCGCGAGTACAAGGCGGGCGACCTGGTCTTCGCCAAGATGAAGGGCTACCCGCACTGGCCGGCCCGGGTGAGTACGGCGGCCGCGCGCGGGCCCGCCCGCCCACCATTTTCCCCTTCATGATGGCGCGCCCGCCCCCTTTCCCCATCGCCTCAGCCCGGAGCGCGGAGCCCGCCGCGAGTGACCGACTGCGGTCGGGGCTGAGGGCGCGGGCGGCGCTGCGCAGGGAGGACGGGGCCGCGCCGGAGGCGAGGGTTCCGGGCCGCGCCCGCACCCCGCGAGGGCCGCCATCCTTCCGCCCACTTTCGAAGGCGGCTCCGGCCCCGGCAGGCCCGCCGCTGCCTTCCTCCCGGAAAGCCGGTGGTGACCGGGAGCCCGCGCCGCCGGGGAGCGGGCCTGGAGTGGAGCCATCGCTCCGGGCAGGGTCGTTGGTAGACACCGCGGTCCCGGGCGAACGTCGGGGTACGTAGGGGAGCGTAGTGCAAATGGCTGTCGGAGAGCCGGCGGGTGCCCGCGGCGCAAATCCTGGAAAGGGGTAGTGGTCATTCAGAGCCAGCAGGAGCCTTTTGGCAGTCATTCATCCGTCTCTCGTTGCATCCTTCGCCTTCCAGACTTGTTGAGTTTTCCCGGAGCGCGATTCCAGGTGCCCCGCCAGCCCTATCCTTGTCCTGGGGTACGTGCATCCTTGGTGCCCATGGTTCTTTTAAACCGACACCAAATAGCCGGGAGCTTGCAGCTTGGCACTGGCTGGTGTGTCCTGTAAGCTCCTCGTGCCTTTTCACCTCCATGTTTGTTTTAGGTCAGATCCCAGACCTTATCCTCGGCCTCCCACAACAGTCCACAATAGCGCTCTCTTTCTGTGTAGCAGGGTTTTCGCTGGGCTCTTTCTCTAGAAAGCATCTGCGTGTAATACATAACATTAAATTTTATTAGGTCCTTTGCTAACATGTGTGCTTTGTGTATTAAAATAAATCCCTTTTACTTTTATAACAGTTGGCAGTTAATTGCTTGAAATAAACAGTGAAAAGGAGGGTCAAAGCATGTTGAAGATTATGTTAGTAAACTTGAGGAATAGAAGTAGACATGGGAAATAGTGGCATAAATATGAGTGCAGGCTCTAAATATGTTGTATTATATGCAAGTGAAGGTACTGAGATTCTCCCCTCCCCCAAATACACCCATTCACAAAAGGAAGTGACATCATGGGTGGCCAGACTGAAATTTAGTGAAGTTGAAGTAATGGATGGACATAATCACTTTTTTTGTTTTTAGTTTGTCATGATTGTAAAATGGAAAGAACACTGGGTCAGGAATTGGGGGACCCTGGCATCTGGTCTGGGCTCTGTTATGGGCTAATCATCTCAACTGTCTGAATATCCATTTCTGCAACTGTAAAATGATCATCTCTAGGATTCCTTCCAACACTAACAACCTCAGATTTCAAGGGGAAAAAACAGTCTTATTCAGATTTCGTGAGGCTGTGCAAATAACTTTTCTCCACATCTGAACTGTAGGTTTTCCTTAAGTAAGGCAAAGTTTTCATGGTGGAATAATGGGTTATTTTTCCTACTACAGTGCCATAATGTTTTGGGGCAAGATTTGTTACTTTAGGAGTCCTTTAGGGAACCCCTTGAGTATATTCATCAAGTAAGAAATAAACAGCTATAGGGCACATATGTTTATACATAGTTAAAAGTGAATTGAAAGTTAGCATCACCAGTTGGTCATTTTCTTGTAACACAATGGTTTTCTTTAATCTTACCTCTGAAAAATATCTCCTGAGGGTCAAAAAGAAAATAGACTTAAAATTTCATTAACATGTTGCTTGCATATGTTGGCCACCTGTAGTAATTTTGAAACAAAAAAGTGCTGCAGAAGTAGTCATAGTTGTGTATTTGATTGTACATAAAATTCCTAGGAGTTATAATTCCAAACCAAGGCAAAATGGAAAATAGAATGAGGAAATAAAATCAATTACATTGTTAGATAAGATACAGTAAATACAGGGGGGAAAATGTGTGTCTGTTCACATTTAACGCAAGCTCCTCAAGGGAAGGCCCTAAGTCTCTCTAATTTTTAAAAAATATTTTATAGTGAGTGGCATGTTGTAATTTCCAAAGAAAGGTAAAGGTTAGAAAAAGAAGAAAGATATTTGAGTCCCTACTCTTTGTTACAGTTGAATGTGTCAGTGTTCTCGTTTTATTTTCATCCCAATTCTGTGAGATAGTATCCCCACTTTACACCTAGCTATAGCTTTGTAGATGATGATATTATCAAGTATGGGGGGGAATCCTACTTATTTAAATTTCAAATATTATCCCTTGATATGAAGGCCAGCCATGTTGGGATTCTATCAATATATGGCCATAAGGAATGAAACATAGGAGGGAGAACATGGAGGAAACATTTCTTCAGGCTATGGGGAGGAGCTTTCTGATGGTCAGAGCTGGTCCACGTGGCATGGAGAAGTGACTTCTCTGCTGTAAAGAAGACATTTGTTTTGGTCCTAGGAATCCCCTTGTGAGGAATGTGAGCCTAGAGGATTCAGACATCTAGTAAATTTGATCAGGTTGGTTTCAGCTTTTGGCTGAGCTTCACACTCTGTGCCCAGGGTGTGTTCTGTAATCTAAGTTTCAGTTTACTAGTCTGTAAAATAGGGATAATTCTCACCTCACAGATTTAGTGTATGTAAAAGCACTAAGCAGCAGTACTTGAATGCTCCTATCTTTTTTGCTTTTTGAATTTCTAATTTTTCCCCTGTATCACTACACTATTTAAAATTTTCAGCTATTACATAGATTTGTTATTTGTCCAGCATTTTATCATGAAAAATTTCAAACATATAGAGAATTTTAAAAATTGTATAGTGAACAGCCATATATCTACCACCTAGATTCTGCACTTAACATTTTGTTATACTGTCTATATCACCTATTTGTTCACATATCCATCCCTCTATCCATACAGCAATCCATCTTTTTTTAATGCATTTCAAAGTAAGTTGCAGATAATTTACTCCTAGACACTCCAGAATGTATTTCATTAACTAGAGATCAATATTTTTAATAGATTCTTTTTTTTCCTTTTGAGGTAAAATTTACATAGACTGAAACGCACTTACCTTAAATGTACCATTCAGTGAGTTGACAAATGTATACACTGGTGTAATGCTAGCCCCTACTGGGACAGAACAGTACCAGTACCCAAGAAAGTTCCCTTATGCCTCTTCCCAGTTGATTCTTGTCCTTCTCCCTTTTCAGATATATTATTTTAACATTAAATAGCAACTGGCTGTTTCTAATGGAGTATACTTGCTGTATATGACTTTAAAAATTAGAAGTTCATTTATGCCTAAGGATTAACTAGCTTAATACTAAAAAATACTTATGCTAAAACAAGAGTCTCCGAAGCTTTTTTTTTTTAATTTTAAAAAAATATTTTATTTATTTTTTATTTTTGGCCGCATAGGGTCTTAGTTGCGGCATGCAGGATCTTTCACTGTGGCATGCGGGCTTCTCTCTAGTTCTTCTCTCCAGTTGTGGCGTGTGCGCAGGCCTAGTTGCCCCATGGCATGTGGGATCTTAGTTCCCTGACCAGGGATCGAACCCGAGTCCCCTACATTGGAAGGTGGATTCTTTACCACTGAACCACCAGGGAAGTCCCTCTGAAGGCTTTTGATTGTGTACCTTGTTGGTAAAGAAAAAAGAAAAATAGAGCATGCATCTCTAATATGTGTAAATTTACTTTAAAATTACATCTACATGTACTTTGTACTATTATATATATTATAAGATAAATACAAAAAAACTAATAGAGATGACAGATGATATAGATGATATTTTATGTTTTAAAATTCTTATTGGCAAAATGTCATTAATAGTACTAGATTAAGTTTATATTTTAAAAAGTACTAATTTTTGGAATTTTTTTGCCTCCTTGTGAGATCTGACTAGATTGTCACAGTTTTTATCTTTTAAAGAGATATTATAGAATAGAACTGTCAGCTTGGCCATTTCCTTGTTTGCTTGTGCTTACATTATTAGTGTCATCTTTGTAGGACTCCTTTAGCCACTTGTTCATTTAGCGAGAATTCTGTTAGAAGTAGATGTTCCATAATTCTACTCAACCAGGCACACACAAATGGCAATAAGTCACAGTATGCCTAAAGTGAATAAATATAATTATGTAAATAAGCACACTAGTGTTAATTGATGTATTGGATATTAGTAAAATTTACTTTTTAGGCGAAAGAATAAGAAACTAAGATAGAAGTTGTACTATTTTCTTCACAGACCCCCTAAAATCATCTTGTGTATCCCCCGAGGTGTGAACACTCTGCTTATGTTACCCCTACTCTAAAAAATGGAAAAACAAAAAACAATACAAAAACCAAAGTCTTAAAGCCCTTGTGTTTCAGTTAAAGAGCTTTTTAAAATACAACTTTATATGAGAACTCTCAAGCATCGTTAATAGGAGAGTAAATCGATATAACCACTTTAGAAAACTGGCCTGATCTACTGTAGTTAAATACACGCCTGCCTTGTGACTTGGCAGTCTGTTCTAGGCATATACCCAAGAGAATGGGTGTTTATGTCCACCAAAAGACTTGTACAGTAATGCTCATATATGGCGGCTTTATCCATAATAGCAGAAGACTGAAACAACCCAGATGTCCATCAATGCTAGAATGGATAAGCAAATTTGTAGTATGTTTGTATAGTGGAGTACTACCCAGCAATAAAAAGGGGCAGACTACTGATGCCCACAAAAATATGGATAAATCTCAAAAATACAAGGTTGAGTGAAAAAAAAGCCAGACACAAGACAGTACATTCTGTATGATCCCATGATGTTCAAAAACAGGCAAAGCTGATCAATGGTGACCAGTTTGTGGTAGGTGGAGGTGGTGGTGGGGTTACTGACTGGTAGGAGGCACTGGAAATGTTCTGTATCTTGATGTGGGTTTGTACGTATGTAAAAATTTATCAGGCTTGCACTTTGGGATTTATGCACTATTATGTATATAATGCCTCAATTTGCGTATATAATGCCTCAATTTTAAAAACACACACTTTGTATGAGGTGGGGAAAAAGAAGAATCTAATACTCCAAGTTTCTTCATGGATTCAATTTCACCATTCTTAGCTTTCAGTGAGAAATTTTTTCCTTTAAGGCTTCAGTCCTACAAAGTTGCATCTTCCTTTGACTATTTTAGAAGCTTCATTTACTACTTCACAGCTTTCTCTTGAGGCTTCTTTGTAGTTCTGGATTCTGCCTCTGTCTTTTGCTTAACTCTACTAGAGTCTTTCTATTCCTTTCATGCTAAATCATTCATTGCTCATCATATTTTTGATCTAGCTCTCCACCTCTCACTTGTTAAAACTTAAGAATAAAGCATTTGACTTACCCCTCTATGACAGTTCAAAGATCTGAACTCTTATTGAACTTTTATTGAGTACCTACCGTATGTAAGGCACTGTACTAGGTGTATTTTTTCGTTTTTCTACCAACAGATTAAATTTGCAGCAATTTAAAAACATTGTAATTGAATAAAGTGTTTCCCTATCCTCTATTAATGTAAATACTGGTTGGGAATCCTCAGTTTCTGACCCATAGCACTTTCCTTTTTTTTTTTTTGCCTTTGACAGTAAACTGCTAGACTGTGAACCTTTATTTCTGCAGACCAGGCTACATATTTTCAGAGAATCAGTTGACACTTAAATTCTTTTTAATCTCGACATAAAGTAAGATGTTTATAATCTTTATTACTTTGTCCCGAGTCCACAGAAATGCATCATTGGTTCATTCCTCAGGTAGAGTGGCACAGGCTCACTCAACCTTTCTCCAAGAGACTATATTCACATTGCCAGTTTGAGACTGGCAAACTGTCTCATTTTCTTCAGCTTAACCCTGGGAGCAAACAGGCAACTTAAACTCAATACCAACATTTACATTTTCCGTCAGCCAGGGGCATCTGTGTATGTGGCATATCCCCTTTGAAATGCCCTAATGACTACTTGTTGCCCCATGATTTGAAGAATATTAATTCTCTTAATTCCACTATATGAGGTTGTGTTTGATTCTTTTGGAAAATGATGGTTTAAAATGATATATGACTGTTGAAAATGTCTATTAGCATTAGAAAAACATTATAGACTAATAAGTATAGTAGAGCAAGAGCCCAAATATTCCTGTTTATTAGAGAAATATCTTCTATTGCAGAAGAGCCTCCAGATGTCTGATCAAAATATAGTCCACTTAATACGGTTGTTAGTCCACTGCAAAAAGATTTCTTAATCATTTCAAGCAGTACTGAAAGCATGGTCTGTGGACTGTTACCTGTCAGTGACAAGATAGATATAGAAATTGAGAACAAGAGTTTAGAAATTTTTTTAGCAATTTGATAGAGTAACTTTTTGTTTGTGAATCTGATTTAAAATTGAGGTTTGTATGCCTTTTAATTTTAATTTTCTAATAATTCATCTTTAATCTATTTTATTAAAATGTCTGTAACTAATTAGATTTTTTTTAATTGCTCCTTCACCACAGAATAGAAGTACTGACTATATAGGATCCTTAACAGTCAATAGTGTTCCTTGCACCGAAAACAATTTGCTCATACTGTAAACTGTTTAAACTATGCTTATTTAAAAGAGAGAATGGACTGACCTTCATGTTATATATTAATTTCAGCTGTGTAACAGAGTTACAGTTATTACACAAGTAATAATGTCACTGTAGAAAGATTAACATCCTAGACATAATTACAAGCATCATGAATATCCACCTATATGTTTAGGTACATAATTTTTGTAGTATATATACATTTTGCAACCTTTTTTCCCCACTAAACACTGTATCTTTAGAAGACTTTCAATGGCAATGAATATGTTTTTATAACATTATTTGTAATAGCCATCTGGTAATTTATGGCGTGGACTTATTTTTATAAATTATAACCACTTGCTATTATAAGACATTTATTTTATTTCCAGTTTTATACTATAAAAGAATACTCTGAGAAACATTCTTTTGGCTTAATTGTTATTTCCTTAGGACAAGTCTCTGGAAATTATATTTCTGAGTCAAGGGGCATGTGCATGTTTTAAAGCTTTGTATTACAAAGATTTAACTATCTTATCTTACCCACTACCAGAATAAGAGAATACTTGTTTTCTCACATATTCATTAAAAGTGGATGATTCAAACTTTTAAAAATCTTTCTCAATTTAATAAGCACAAATATTTAATAGAATTAATTTCTTTGGTTACAAGTTAGGCAGAATATATGTATCATATATGACATTCTATCAATAATGTATATGTGTCTTGATTATCAAGTTAGAATGAGTATATATAATAACACTACTATGAGGTAGATATCCCCATAAGAGAACCAAGACTTAGCTTAAGAAATTCACCTAAAGACAACTTAATTGTCTTAATCCCCGACTATTAAGAATGCCACAAGAACATAAGAAATGTGATATCAGATTAGGTAAAGGACTAAAGAAGCATTTGGCAGTATGTAAAAAGAACATACATGTATGTGTGTTTGTAGGGCTACAAGTTTCTGTGAAGCTGGAAATCTTCAGTCAGAGAACATTTACTATTGTAACATTTATTATATTATCTTTAGTCTATATCTCTTTGAAAGTCCTTTGACACAGGGCAATATAAAAATGAGTATTAGCTGTGCATTTAAAGAAAGCAGAGACCCGTTAAAATCAATTCTGAATGAGTAGCATGATGTTGACTTAGTGTAAGTTCTAAAACCTTTATGTGTGAGAGAACACATCTACTTTGAACATCAAGTAGGGTAGTTATGAGAGTTACTGGTTCAGTAGAGCCTAGAAGCTAAATCATAAGAACTACTACTACTAGCCTGTGTAACTTCTTGCCAGTTTACTGCATTCCCAATCTCTGTAACAGCATTTTTCTATGTACAGTATATCACTGCCATTTGTATATGTAATCTCCTTTCAGCTGATTAAAATGGAGGTAGTAATTGAATTTTTCTACTATATCTTCTTACTTGATAAGAATTTGCTGTAGTCAGTCAGGTAAGTACCATCTGTAGGGTCACAGAGAGCCACCTAGAGGTTAAAAAGAGTGAAATAATCCAATGATTGGTGAGCTCAGACATTTAGAGTGACATCCTCCAGATTTCTGAGCAAGACTTCCTGCCATGTCCGGAAAGACAACTAGACCAGGAGTTAAAAGATAAGCACCTCATTCTACCACTCTCTTGGTTTGTTAGGTTTGGGCATCTTTTTTTTATTACAATCTCTTTGTAAAACAGGGAGAGTGATAATTCTTAGTCTCACCCTTTTTCCTAGTAATCAAATGTGAAAATATACATGAAGAAAGTGTTTGCTAATTAAGTACCTAATAATTAACCTCCTAGAAACACCGGACCTAGTAAAGTCTCAGTAAATGTTTTTGTGGTTTGGCAAGTGTGTCTTTCAGCAGTTTCCTTGTGACTTTATAATAGTGAGTTGGCTTTAGGCTCTGGGAGTTGTAGGGACTTCCCATTAATATTACCCCTCCAGATTTATGAGTGTGATGAGCCATCTCTAGAGGGTCCACATAGCTTCAGGATTTGGGGGCAAACTAAGCTGGACTTCGTTGGCAGTTAAATGGTGCCTATGAATCAACTACTCCTCCCACTTGATCACTGAAACTCAAGCTCTGAGTGGATTCCCTAAGCCTGATTATAGAGTCTCGAAGGCTCTCCAAAAGTGGACTGGGTAGTTCTTACTAACATATTAGTAACTTCTTAGTTTCTATCAAAATATGTTTAAGACGAGAGTTGTTGTAAGTGATGGGTTCATTTAGGTTCAGTACTGGTTAGCAAATATAAAAATGAGTTTCACAGAGATTGAAAAACTTTTATGTAGGGAAAAATGTCAAAAAATAAACCCATGCCTTTAGAGCTTTTCTTCCTTTTTGTCACTGAAGTAGACTTTTGTACTAATGGCATCTTTAATTTTGGAGGAAATGCATATTTAGAGGGAGCAGTGTTATGAATTCTCAGTTCATTTTTTTTTGGAGTTAGCATATGTTAAATGGATTGAAAATTAATTCCCCTCAAGACTTCTGTTTGACTTTCAAAATGAGACCAGCTATTTTCAAACAAGGCATAACTGTTCTTATCTCCTTCACTGGACTGCTACATGAGGATTAAGTCAATAATTTTGAAAAAGTATTTAGACCTTGGAAATGAGTCATGGTTGCTGATTGATTCTGTTGCAGTCTAGTCTAGTGGCTTTCAGACTTTTTTTGGCTGTAACTGACAATAGGAAATAAATATTAATTTCATACACACACACTAGAAAAAGATTTTCACCACATCATACTATATGTGATGCATCCTGATGTTTTTATATTTCATTTTGTATAAAATCAGGTTGTAACCCACAAAATCAATTTCACTACCTGTAGTTTGAAAAGTACTGGTCTGGTCTGTTAGGCCAAAGGGAAATTAATCTATGTGAGTTATATATGTTTATATAGAACAGTAGTTGGATTTTTGAGATGAGTTAATAGTCCTGAGCTTTTTATTCTGCTGTAGCCATAGTCCTACATGGAGGTCACATGAACATAAGAAATGAAAGTTATGTTAGAACACTTAACCACCCTGGCCATTGTTTTACTTGATCTCCAAAGGTATACAGATCAAATATTTCTACTCTCATTTTCCTTCTATTCTTTGAACTGCAAATATACCTACTACTTTCTTAGCTTTCTCTATGAAGCTAATTATAGTTTCATACATATGGCTTGTTGAGGGTAATAAGCTTCATACATTTGCTAACTAGTTAGTGATAAACACTGACTATCTAGTGTTCCCTGGCTGATAATATTGAGGTTCTGGGGTTTTCTCAATCTCACATTCTTGGAATAAAACTTCTTGGTCATGGTGCATAATTCTTTTTATACATTGCTGGATTCTGTTTGCTAATAAGAAATAGAATCCCTGACACATGATGGTTGAACTTATAATTTTTCGACTTCATGATGGTACAAAAGTGATACACATTCAGTAGAAACCACACTTCAAGTTTTGAATTTTGATCTTTTCTCAGGCTAGCGATATGCAGTAAGATACTTTCTCCTGATGCTGGGCAGTGGCAGTGAGCCGTAGCTCCCAGTCAGCCACACTGTCACTAGGGTAAACAGCCAGTACACTTAGAACCATTCTGTATCCATACAACCATTCTGTATTTCACTTTCAGAATGGTATTCCATAAATTACATGAGATGCTCAACATTTATTATAAAATAGGCTTTGTGTTAGATCGTTTTGCCCAACTGTATGTTAAGTGTTCTGAGCACATTTAAAGTAGGCTAGGCTAAGCTATGATACTCTGTATGTTAGGTGTATTAAATGCATTTCTGTCTTAATGATAATTTCAGTTTATGATGGGTTTATTGGGATGTAACTCCATCATAAGTTGAGGAAGATCTATATTTTTGTTGTAGATTTTTGCATCTGTAGTCATAAGTGATACTGATCTATAGTTCTGTTTTCTTGTGATGTCTGTTTCTGGGATCCTGGTATCAGAGTAATACAGTCCTCAAAAAATGAGTTGGGGAGTGTTCCCTCCTCTTCTGTTTTTTGAAAGAGTTTGTGAAGGATTGGTATTAATTCTTTAAATGTTTGGTATGATTCACCAGTGAAGCTATCTGGACCTGAGCTTTTCTTTGTGGGTGTTTTTTTTTTATTTTAAACAGCTTTATTGAGATTTAACTGACATGAAATATTGTGTAAATTTAAGGTGTACAATGTGTTGATTTGATACACTTACACATAATAAAGTGATTACGCTAGTAGGGTTAGTTAGCACTTCAGTCACCTCACATAATTACCATTTCTTTTGTAGTGAGAACTTTTAAGATTTACTCTCAGCAACTTTCAAGTCTATACAGTATTGTTAATTATAATCACCATGCTGTATGTTAGATCCCCAAAACTTATTCATCTTATATAACTGGAAGTTTGTATCCTTTGACCAACATCTCCCAATTTCCCCTACCCTCCAGTCCCTAGCAACCATCATTCTACTCTTGTTTCTATGAGTTGCGCTTTTTTAGATTCTTTGTGGTAGTTTTTTTAAAATTATTTATGGTATTTTTTTATAATTCAATCTCCTATTATAGCTCTACTCACATTTTCTATTTCTTCTTCAGTGGGTTTCAATAGTTTGTGCCTTCCTAGGAATTTGTTCATTTTATCTAGGTTATCTAATTTGTTGGCATACAGTTACCCATACTATTCCCTGATAGTCTTTTTTATTTCTGTAAGGTCAGTAGTAATGTTCTCTTTTCATTCCTGATTTTAGTAATTTGAATCTTCTCTCTTTTTTCTTAGTCATTCTAGCCTAAGATTTGTCAATTTTATTGATCTTGTCAAAGAACTAACTTTTGGTGTCATTGATTTCCTGTATTTTTCTATTGTCTATTTTACTTATTTCCACTCTAATCTGTATTTTTTTCTTCCTTTTATTTGCTTTAAGTTGGTGCTATTCTTTTTCCAGTTTCTGAAGGTAGAAGGTTAGGTTATTGATTTGTGATCTTCCTTTTTTTTTTCTTTAAATTATATGAATGAATCAACAGTTTAAATTTTATTTATTAATTTATTTATTTTTGGCTGTGTTGGGTCTTCGTTTCTGTGTGAGGGCTTTCTCTAGTTGCGGCGAGCGGGGGCCACTCCTCATCGCGGTGCGCAGCCTCTCACTATCGCGGCCTCTCTTGTTGCGGAGTACAGGCTCCGGACGCACAGGCTCCGGACGCACAGGCTCAGTAGTTGTGGTTCACGGGCCCAGTTGCTCCGCGGCATGTGGGATCTTCCCAGACCATGGCTCGAACCCATGTCCCCTGCATTGGCAGACAGATTCTCAACCACTGCGCCACCAGGGAAGCCCCATGATCTTCCTTTTTAATATAGGTGTACATAGCTATAAATTTCTCTCTAAACATTGCTTTCACTGCATCCCATAAGTGTTGGTATATTATGTTTTCATTCATCTACAAGTAATTTTAATTTTCCTTGTGATTTCTCCTTTGCCAATTGTGTATTTAGTAGTGTGCTAATTTCTATATATTTGTGAATTTCCCAAATTTCCTTTTATTAGTAATGTCTAATTTCATTACCTTGTGGTCAGAGGACATACTTTGTATGACTTCAGTCCTTTTAAATTCATTGAAGCATGTTTTATGACCTAATGTATGTTCTATTCTGGAGAACACTCCATGTACACTTGAGAAGAATGCGTATTCTGCTGCTATTCAGTGAAGTGTTCTATAGATGTCTGTTAGGTCTAGTTAGTTTATAGTGTGTTCTGTTTCCTTTTTGATCTTCTGTCTAGTTTAGTTGTTCTATCCGTTATTTAGAGTGAGGTATTGAAGTCTCCATCTATTATTGTTGAATTGCCTATTCTCCTTTCAGTTCTGTCTGTTGTAGTAAGTCTTTTGTCTGATTTCTTTCGCAGCTTTGCTGATTTGGTAAAATGTGTGGTAAGCTTTCCAAGTTTTAGATGCCCTAAAATAATTTCTATTTTAAAAAAAATTATTTTTGTTTATTTATTTTTGGCTGCATTGGGTCCTCACTGCTGCATGTGCGCTTTCTCTAGTTGTGGCGAGCGGGGGCTACTCTTTGTCGCAGTGTGCGGGCTTCTTATTGCGGTGGGTTCTCTTGTTGCAGAGCACGGGCTCTAGGCACACGGGCTTCAGTAGTTGCAGCATGCGCGCTCAGTAATTGTGGCACATGGGCTTAGCTGCTCTGCAGCATGTGGGATCTTTCCGGACCAGGGTTCAAACCCGTGTCCCCTGTGTTGGCAGGCGGATTCTTAACCACTGCGCCACCAGGGAAGTCCCTAAAATAATTTCTGTTAAGCAAGCAAGTCTATTTCCAAGACTTGAAAGACCTTAAAGCCACTTCAGGCCTGGAAACTTTTTGAGGGTTTTTTCGGGCATCTTTTAAATCAATTTCATGGTTATTGGTTTATTCACATATTACACTCTTCTTGAGTCAATTCTACCATTTTTATTTTCCTAGAAAAGTGTCTATTTCATAGATACAGTAAACCTTCTAGTGTAGATTTTATATATATATATATATATATATCATTCTACTATAATTTTTAGTCTCAGTCACTATAGTTACATCTCATTACTAATTTTATATATTTTAAAAATAATTTTGTATTTAGATTTGCCAAAGGTGTGTCAGCTTTATTGTCATTTTTTCACCAAAACTCTAGCTCTTGGTTTTTATTTCTCCCTTTTTTTTTTTTTTTTTTTTTGGTTAATCAGTTCTCCTATTTTTTTTCCCCTACATCATGAATTTCTGATTTCATCTTCACTGCTTTTCTTTGCTTCTATTTCAAAAGTCATGAAATTTCTTTGAAATTTTTTTTGAAAATGAAAATTTTTAAAGCTAGTTTTCCTAAAGTCAGATTTGGCTTCAACATGTAGATTTGGGTAATTGGTGTTTTCTAATCATTTTCAACATAGATTTTAATTGTGATTTTCTTTTCTTTTTTGGCCTAAGAGATGTTTAGGAGATAATTTTAGAAATTATCATTGGTTAAAAGTTTTTATACAGGGCTTCCCTGGTGGCGCAGTGGTTGAGAGTCTGCCTGCCGATGCAGGGGACACGAGTTCGTGCCCCGGTCTGGGAAGATTCCACATGCCACGGAGCAGATGGACCCGTGAGCCATGGCCGCTGAGCCTGCGTATCCAGAGCCTGTGCTCCGCAACGGGAGAGACCACAACAGTGAGAGGCCTGCGTACCGCAAAAAAAAAAAAAAAAAATTTTTATACAATGTTTAAATTTGTTTTTTTAGCATGATTACCTTGTTATCAGAGTATGTAGTCTTTTAAACTATTTTTTAATTTGAGTTTTCTTTTAATATGTGATCAACTTTTTAAAAATATTTATTTGTTTACTTATTTGGCTGCACTGGGTCTTAGTTGCAGCATGCAGGATTCAGCTCCCTGACCAGGGATTGAACCCAGGCCCCCTGCATTGGGAATGCAGAGTCTTAACCGCTGGACCACGAGGGAAGTCCCCGTGATCAACTTTTTAAAAGTGCTCTTTGTATTCCTATAAAGAAGGCTTCTGTAGCAGTCAATATTTAGAGATGCAGAAGTATAGCTACCATATCTATTATATTTCTACATATCTCTCACAATATTTTTGACCATTCAGGAAATTTCAGGGCTTCACTTGCCACATAAATGTTTAGGACTTATAACTCCAGGGTAGTGTACCTTTTGTCAGAATATAATGATCCAAGTGGGCGCCTCTCTGTGCACGGGAAGATGGCCATACAGGTGACCAAATCAGTGCTGTTCGTGTGTCTGGGTAACATCTGTCGATCACCCATTGCAGAAACAGTTTTCAGGAAACTTGTAACTGATCAAAACATTTCAGATACTTGGAGGATAAACAGTGCAGCAGTGTCCACGTATGAACTAGGAAACCCTCCTGATTATCGGGGGCAGGCTTGCATGAAGAAGCATGGTTATCCCCATGAGTCACGTTGCCTGGCAGGTTACCAAAGAAGTCTTTGCCACTTTTGATTATATACTATGTATGGATGAAAGCAACCTGAGAGATGTGAATAGGAAAAGTAATCAAGTTAAAAACTGCAGAGCGAGAATTGAACACTTGGGAGCTAGGAGCCACAGGAACAACTCATTATTGAAGATCCTTATTATGGTAAGGACACTGACTTTGAGACCGTCTACCACCAGTGTGTGCGGTGCTGCAGAGCCTTGCTGGAGAGGGTTCACTGACCCAGGTCCAGTCCTGCTGTGGCCCAGGCTTGTCCCCATAGGCCCGCATTCTCAGTGGAGCGACAAGTGTCACCATTCCCTCGCCAAGGCCGCAGCCCTTTCTTCAGTTGACTCACTGTTTCCTACCTTAAAAAATAATTGTAGATGGAAATCAGTTGTTGTGTTTGGTGGAAGAATAAATAAAAATTTTGATTCAGGCAGTTTATGGGGTAAATGTTCTTAGACTAGATGAACCTCCCACTTCACCCCAGTTACAAAAATAGTGGAACAAACAAAATAGTAGAGCAACAAAATAGAACATAATGAAGTAAAACATCACTGTAAGGCCCATTAGCATCTGAGCCCATCGACACTTCCAAGAATCTGCACTACATCTTCCCTCTGTGTGGACGGGGCCCCCTGCCCTGCACTACCTCTTGATGCCAGGGCCTGGTGTCCAGTGATATTGGTGAGAAGTGTTCATACACGCTCACAGTGCACACTTGTGCATTGACAAGACAGGAATGAGGAAGATTTGTGGGATTTATCTTTAGCACCTTCACTCCTTAGTTTGTGTCTGTCTAGTTTATTTCATAAGGAAGTTAGCTTATTTGTTCCCATTTGAACCACTTTGCCTCTGGAAATGTAATTATGTCTGGGAAGAAGGACACTTGTGTGCTGGTTTACCTTAGGTTAGTTTGAGGACCGCACCTGCTTTTACATGCAGATAATTAACCTGAATGTCAAATATAGATCAGCTTAGGTGGGAAAAAAATAATAAGTTGGAAAAAGTCCTTTTACATTGGAATGCTTAAATATTGATATGTTAAGTATTCTTTTATCAGTGGTTAGTTTATAGTCAAATATAGGTAATTTCTGTACACTTGGAGATGACTGATCTAAAATTTGTATGAATATATGTCAGAAAAGATGGTTTTCAAATAAACTGGGGAAATTACAAAAAATATATGTATAATGATCCACTCTACCACTTCATACTTTTTTAGCTTGTAAGTTATGGTACTTGTAACTTGTAACATGCTTTTATTTTTGTATAGATTTGGCTGTTGTGTCTTTATCCAGCCTTTTACTCATAACTTTTCTTTCGTGTTTTAAGATGTAAATTGTATAAACAGTATATATGTAGCTTAATGTTTTTTGACCACCCCTGAGAGATTTTCCCCTATTCCACTCTTTGTTAACAGACTTCCTCAAGATTTTATCTACTTTTTTTGGTTAGCAGAAATGCTTCCTGGTTTTAAACAGTTTGTTGTGTAACATTCTTAATTTCTGTCATTGAAACTTTCATCTTTTTAATTTCCAGTTATTTCCTTGTGAAGGCGGGGCTGTGTGAATTGGGTAACACTAGTGTTCCATCATCATATTCCCATTAAGTGTTCATTGAGTATATACTCTGGGTTAGTCTCCATGATAGACTTGATAGACTTAACATTACAAAAATGGATGAGACATGACCTTACCTTGAAAAAGCTTGAGATAGGTTAAGAAAGAGAACCATAGATGCATAAAGGAAAAGAATAAAAGTGAGATGTGTGCAGAAAGTGATGAGAAGATTTTCCTATCAACAAGGCAGCTAGACTAAATGAACAAGTAATAAAACTGACCAACCCAGAAGGAACATGAAAACGAGAATAAAGACATTTTTTATTGGCATTTCCTTACAAAAAGGCTGGGTTTCAGCCCTTTTTTGGTTATAGGACATTGAAATGTAGTTTTTAGAACTATTTATTGTCCTATTATTTGTAATAGGACTTAACACAATTTAACTGTTATAGAGAGAGAACACTGCATCTTGAATGGACTTTCCTTTACATTTTGTGCTATTGCTTCCTGCCTCCCTGCAGTCAGTTTTGAAGTCGTTAATGGAAAGTTTAGTGATAGTACCTTCTGAGACATAAGATTTAAGATAACTTCCAGTGTTGTTACTTTGAGGGGAGGGATGAGAAAACTAAAATGCATTAAACTTCTTGACCAAGTGACTTTCTCAGAGTTACAGAGCAAGTTAGTAGGAAGAACTGCAGTACAATCCATTGCCCTCTTTACTCACCTGCGTAGGATGAGAGGGAGAAGTGAAAGAAAATACGGAATTCACTCTAACCATTTTGACAGTTAGACAGAAACCCTTATTTAATTTAGAAAATTTAAGGCTCAGCTAAGAAAAGGGTTTAAAACCAGTCTTAGGATGAGCTATTTATGTGCTAATTGTAATTTTTTCTTTTTAATTGTGTTAAAATATACATAACATAAAATTTACTATTTTTAAGTGGACAATTCATTGGTATTAAGTACATTCACATTGTTGTGTAACCATCACCATCATCCATCTTCAGAAATTTTTCGTATTGCAAAACTGAAACTCTGTACCCATTAAACAATAACTCCCCATTCTCCTCTACTCCCAAACCTTGTCAGCCACCATTTTACTTTCTGTCTCTATGAATTTGACTTCTCTGTGTACCTCATATAAGTGGAATCATACAGTACATGTCTTTTTTGTGACTGGAATATTTCACTTAGCATAATGTCCTCAAAGGTCATCCACGTGGTAGCATGTATTAGAATTTCTTCCGTCTTGAGGCTGAATAATATTTTACTGCATGTATATCCCACATTTTCTTCCTTCATTCATTCGTTGATGAAAACCCGGAATGCTTCCACCTTTTAGCTGTTGTGAATAATGCTGCTATAAACATGTGGGTACACATATCTCTTCTATACCCTGCCTTTAATTCTTTTGGGTATATACTCAGAAGTAGAATTGCTGGGTCATATGATAATCCTATTTTTAATTTTTTTTAGGGAATACCGTAATGTTTTCCATAGGGACTGCACCATTTTACATTCCCACCAACAGTGCACAAGGGTTCCAGTTTCTCCGTATCTTTGCCAACACTTTATATTTTCTGGGGTTTTTGTTTTTTGGGTTTTTGTTTATTTGAAAGTAGCCATTTTAATGGGTATGAAGTGATATCTCATGGTTTTGATTTGTGTTTCCTTAATGATTATCCATGTTGAGAATGTTTTCACGTGCTTTATTGGCCATTTGTATATCTTTGGAGAAGTATATCTTCAAGTCCTTTGCCCTTTTTTTTTTTTTTTTTTTTTTTTGCGGTACGCGGGCCTCTCACTGTTGTGGCCTCTCCCGTTGCGGAGCACAGGCTCCAGACACGCAGGCTCAGCGGCCATGGCTCACGGGGTCCATCTGCTCCGTGGCATGTGGGATCTTCCCAAACCGGGGCACAAACCCGTGTCCCCTGCATCAGCAGGCAGACTCTCAACCACTGCGCCACCAGGGAAGCCCCTGCCCGTTTTTTAATTGGGTTATTTGGGGGGTTTTGTTATTGAGTTGTAAGAGTTCTTTATATATTCTAAATATTATTAACTCCTTATCAGATATATGATTTGCAAATATTTTTCCCACTATGTGGACTCCCTTTTCACTCTGTTGATCATTGTGCTTGTTGTTATTTGTTTATTTATTTTTAAGTCTTTATTGAATTTGTTGCAGTATTGCTTCTGTTTTATGTTTTGGTTTTTTAGCCATGAGGCATGTGGGATCTTAGCTCCCAGACCAGGGATTGAACCCACATCCCCTGCATTGGAAGGCAAAGTCTTAATAAATGGACCGCCAGGGAAGTCCCTGTAATTTATTTTAAAATAAGCAAAGAACAGGACTCTGAACAAATATTCCTGGGACAGTGAGTTTTTATGGACATCCATATGCAGCATATGTGGGGAAAGCAAGAGCAGTGAAATATGAGGTCCTGGGGTCATTGTGATCTTATCAGAAAGATGAAAAGGTAAGAATGAAGACAAAGCACAAGTTTGCCCAGGCCTAGCCTTATATGAGGCAGTTGGGTATAATTGAGAACAAGGAAAATGAGATACAGTGTTCAGAAAATGCCTGTGAGTGATTATTTAAATGTTTAAATGAGCTTTTGCATAGATGAGGCAGTCAAGATGGTTTGGCTAAGCTACCACCTTTATTTGTCAAAAACAGGCACAGTTTAAGACTATCATATGCTTTAATTTTGTTTTATGTGTAGAATTATTCAAATTTACAAGTGATGAATTTCATCCCTGAGACATAAACTGAAGGAAAGAATCTCTGAGAAAATCATCCTGTGGAATTTTTGGTGTTTCTTCCTACTGTCTACTTCCTATTATCAAATATTTGTTTAGCAACCCTGTCAGGAACACAGTCATTACATTTTTGGGGGGTTTGTTTTTTTCTTTTTTTTTTTTTGGTCGATTGGTGCTTTTGGCAGAAAGACAAAACTAATTTCACATCTTTATCCTTAAAAAGAGATAAATTACAATTGGATACATTTAGCAGATGGTTCTAAATCCTTAGAATATTATTAATGCTGCTATAGGTTAAATTTCTGAGGCACTTCATGGATTATCATACCTGTACTTTGCTTCTGTGATTTTGCCTTTTGTTTGATATCAGCAGTCTAGGGCATAGGTCCCTGTTTTCAGAGCCATTCAGGATAATTGCTTCTATACTAAATTTGAAAGTATGCAAAGAGTATTTGCTTTTTCCAAGCTTTATGCTGTTTCTTCCCTTTCTCGCTGGCTTTTTTAAAGTCCTTTTATGCTATGCCTTATGATTGTCCAAAGCCTTTCTTTATGGTACTGTAACAAGTCTGTGTTCTTTAAATTTTTTTTTTTTCGGTAAAGAACATTAGGATGTGAACAATGACTATTAAATAAGAATAGCCAGAGTAGAGTATGTAAACACCTCAGGTAGCAAGCAGAATCAATAAATTAGTCAAATAGAAGACAGACTTTGAAGAACATATCTAGAAAGCAAAAGAAGTGTTTGGAGACAAATATAAGGGAAGAGATGATAAACAACAAGTATATTTCAGAGAGAGTCAGCTTGCTAACAACATGAACTCTAGAAGACAGTACAGATATTTCAAAATTAATTATCTGAAGTATAATAAAGGAAAATTTCTAGACTTTAAGGAAGACCTATCATCAGAAATAGATAAGGCTGATCACATTTTAGATTCTAATACATATTTTGGTTAAAGTTTTATATCTTATACTAAATTTATAATTCTGTATGCTTCCAATCAAGCAGTGAGGGTTAAACAGTATATTAGCTTGTCAAGATTCACAATAAACTATGTTGGGATTTTGATTGAATTTGAATTATATTTATGGATTAATATGGAAAAATTTGACATTAAGGTTTCTAATACATGAATGTGGTCTATTCTTCATTTATGTGGGCTTTCTTAACTGTTTTATAAATCTCTGTACATTCTTAGGTATCTTATACTTTTTGTTGCTGTTGTAAGTGAGTATTTGTTTTTAAATTATGTTTTTGTTTTGTTGTCCTTTAAAATATATATGGAAGGGTAGATAACGAAGACAAGACATTTCTGAACAGTAAGAACAAGATGGTGGGACTTGTCCTATCAGATATCAAAATGTAGAATTGTTCAAGTAGTAGTTAATAGTAAATTAAGACAGTGTTTGGCTCAGGGAGAGTTGTACTGACCAGTAGAACAGAATGATTACCCAGAAACTGGTCCACAGATATATGGACAAGGGTGGCATTGCAGGTAGGGGAGGGGGGATATGGAGAGAGTATTTTTAAACAATGCTAGCATGATTAGTTATCCATATAGTATCCATATGGATCCCTATTTCATACTATATACAAAGATCATTTCTACATAGATGAAAGCGTAAAAAGCTTTTAAAGCATATGGGGAGAATATATTGTATCCCTGGAGTAGGGAAGAATTTTCCATGACAACACAGAAAAAAACTAGCCATGGAAGGAAAAATTGATAAATTTTAGTATGTTAAAATCAAGTGCTTCTGTTCAGTTAAAAAATCCTTTAATGAACTTGAAAATATAAGCCACAACCTGAAGGAAGTTGCTACATACAGAACCAGCAAAGCTTTAGTATACAGAATGAATCAATAAGAAGCAGACAAATAGCTGGATAGTAAAATAGGCAAAAAGACATGAACAGCCATTTCATAGAAGAATTACATAAGGCCTATAAATATAGTTAAAGATGCTCAACCTTATTAGTAGGGAAATGCAAATTAAGATCATAATGAGATTGCCAAAAATTAAGAGATTTTCCAGTATCATATGTTGGAGAGGATGTGGATCAATAGGAATTGTTTTTTGGCCATTATCTGTGTTTTATCAGACTCCGTGATTTTTTATTTTGAGTATTTTTTTTCTTTTTTTTTATTGAAGTATAGTTTACAATGCTGTGCCAATCTCTGCTGTGCAGCAGAGTGACTCAGTTATACACATACAGACATTCTTCTTTAAAATTCTTTTCCATTATTGTTTATCCCAGGAGATTGGATATAGTTCCCTGTGCTATACAGTAGGACCTTGTTGTTTATCCTAATAGGAATTCTTTTATTAATTGTTTTTAAATTTTTTTATTTATTTTTGGCTGCGTCGGGTCTTCGTTGCTGCCCGCAGGCTTTCTCTAGTTGTGGTGGTTTCTCTTGTTGTGGAGCACGGGCTCTAGGCACACAGGCTTCAGTAGCTGTGGCTCGCGGGCTTAGTTGCTCTGCAGCATGTGGGATCTTCCCGGACCAGGGCTCGAACCCGTGTCCCCTGCATTGGTAGGCGGATTCTTAACCACTGCACCACCAGGGAAGTCCAGCAATAGGAATTCTTATACACCACTGAAGGAGTATAAATTGGTCAACCACTTTGGAAAACAAATTAGCTTTATGTTGTGAAGTTGAATTTTGCATACTTTCTGACTCAACATCTGTAATCCTAGAGAAGCTCACACGTGTGTACTAGAAGATGTGTACAAGAATATTCACACCAACATGATTCATAATAGCAAAAAAACTTGGAAGTAACCCAAATGTCCTTGACAGAGAATGGAAAATTAAATGGTGGTATATTGATGTAAAAATACTAAACATTAAAAACGAATGAACTACAGCTATATATTGGTTCCTTTCAATGTAATTAGGCTAGCTTTGCAATGATCAGTGTCAAAAAATAATAAAGCAACACTTAGTCATTCTTGAAAAAAAAATTACACTGAATTCCTGCTATGTGCCAGGCACTGTTTTGGGTGCTAGGGATTTAGTAGTGAATGAGAATGGACGTGTTTTCTGTCCTCATAAAGCTTATGTTTTAGTTTAGAGTGGGACAGATGACTAAGCAAGCAAGCAAAGCAATCTGTAATTTAATGTAACCATAAGAGATATGGAAAAAGATGAAGCAAGCAAAGAGGATAGCATATGATGTGATGCTGTGTGGGTGGGTGTTTCTGCACAATCAGGGAAGGGTTTTCTGAAAATGTGACATTTGAGCAGAGTCAAATGTTCGAGAGGAAGGAGTCGTACAGCTCTGGGGTAAAAGTTGGAATGAGCTTGGCATATTCAAGGAAGAGCAAGAAGGCAAATGAGGCTAATACAGAATGAGCTAGGGCTAGGGGCAGAAGGGCGGGAGATGAGTTCAAGGAGGTAGACAAAATTCCTATCATGGGTCTTACAGCTTTAGCAATGAGTTTAGAATTTTTTAAAATATGGAAGGTCATGGAAGTGTTTCGAGCAGAATGACATGATCTGACTTATGTTTAGGATCTGAAGAATTGATTGTTGGGGGCAGAGGTAGGGGCTAGGGAGGTGGATGCGAAGGGCCCAGTTAGGAGCCTTTTGTAGAAGTTTAGGCATTAGATGATGGTAGAGTAGACCAGAGCAGACAGAATTGGATGTAGAAAGAAATGGTTAGTTTGTTGATATATTTGAGGGGGTATAATTGAAAGAAATTAGTGTTATTGAGACATATCTGTATGGGAGAGAAGTAAATCAATAATGACTTCCAGTTTTCGAATAGGAGCAGCTGGTTGGACAGTGATGTCATTTACTCACATTAGAGAATACTGAAAGATAAACGGATTAGGCCATAAGATTAAGAGTTGAAATGCCTATGAGACACTGAAGTAGGTGAGTCTGACGCTCAAAAGGGAGGTCTGGATTTTGGGGGTAGAAATATGAGACTCATCAGTGTATAGATGGCATTCAGAACCATGAAACTGGATGAAATCACCAGGGGAGTAAGTCTGTGTAGAGAAGAGGAGCTGTGAAAAGAAGACAAAAGAAGTGGATGGTGAGAAAGGAAAAAAAATATATCAGGAGAGTGTAGTATCCTGGAACTCAAGAGAAGAAAATGTTTCAATGGGCATATTATATAATAGAGAAATATATTTACAATGGAGAGTATAGATATCAGGTTAATATATTACAAATGAATAGTAAAAAGACAGAAGCCTATAGAGAAATGCAAAAGTGATATGAATAGGCAATTCACTGAAGGGTAAATCCTAATAGCCGATACACCTATGAAAAGATGCTTAACCTCACCATTAATCAGGGAAATGCAAATTTAAAAGAGCAGAAATGCCTAATGCTGTCAAAGATTGGAAGGGAGGTCATTTTCATATCTTGGTGGAAAAGTGAATTATTATAACCTTTTTTGAAAGCAGTCTGGCAATATCTATTAAAATGAAAAATACCTCTAATATATGATCCAACAGTCTCACTCCTGGAAATCGTATCTCATGGAAATGGAAGCATCAGTGCATAAAAATCTAAGTATGTTTGCTGTAGTCTTTTTTAAGGGCAAAAACACTAAAAATAAGGTAAATTCCTTATTTAACATTCCTCAGGAAAAAGTTGGGTAAATTATAGGTTATCTAATTACTGGATTATTATGCAGTCATTAAAAATAAATGAGTTAAATCTATGCCAGTTGACTTCAAGGACTTTTAATAATGCAGAGAATTTGATAAAATGTGATTCATTTTGTGTGCATGTGTGTGTGAGAGAGAAACACCATAGTCACCCCCCCAAAAAAAAAACACTTCTGCCTGTGTATAAAATATTTGTATATTGGGCTTCCCTGGTGGCACAGCGGTTGAGAGTCTGCCTGCCGATGCAGGGGACACGGGTTCGTGCCCTGGTCCGGGAGGATCCCACATGCCATGGAGTGGCTGGGCCCGTGAGCCATGGCCGCTGAGCCTGCGTGTCCAGAGCCTGTGCTCCGCAATGGGAGAGGCCGCAGCAGTGAGAGGCCCGCATACCGCAAAAAAAAAAAAAAAAAAAAAAATTGTATATGAACATGGAGAAAAGCATACTTTGCTATGAATAGCTATGTCTCGATATTCTCAGGGGGATTGGTTCCAGTACCTCTGCATATACCAAAATCTGCAGACACCCAAGTCCTTTATATGTAACCTACACACATCCTCCCATATACTTTACATCATCTCTAGCTTACTTATAATACCTAATACAATGTAAATGCTGTATAGTTACCAGCACTTGGCAAATTCAAGTTCTGCTTTTTTGGAATTTTCTGGAATTTTTTTTCTCAAATAATTTTCATTCCACGGTTGGTCGAATCAGCAGATGAGGAACCATGACTACAAAGGTTCCAACTGTAATCATTACCTTGGGATAAGTAGGTCTGAGAGAGGTTGTAGAGGTAAACCTCCACTCACCTACCACTCAATATGTGTACACACACACACACACACACACACACACACACACACATCTCTATTTAAAAGAAAAAGGATCTCCATGATAAAACAGCTTCTGTGACATATCCCATTTATGTAAAATATATGTGCATGTATATAAAAGACATGAAAAGATAGTCACCAAAATGATAATCTAAAGTATAATTCATTTTTTTAAATAAAATGCTAAATTGGGATATACTTGTCATCATTTTTTTCTCCTTTCAATACTGGTTCAGATGGAGAATCTTGATATTGATCAGATAAATTCAATTTTCAGATAGAATAAAGATAATTTTGAAAAAAAATTTACAAGATTATCATTTTGTGCTCTTTACTAACTTCTGTTTCAACATCCATATTTCTTTTGCAGTCTTAACAAACGGTTTGTTTTGGATATAAGCTAAATAATATTGAGACAAAGAATAAAAATTAGAACAGATTAATGGTCAAATCCAGAAGCAGCTAGCTGTGTTCAGTTGAGTGATAAACCTAAGTGAATATTTCAATCGTGAACACACTTACCTACTATTGCTACACATATTTGCTCAGTAGATACGAAGAGGCTCTCATACTTTCTAGAAAGAAAGTATTTAAATTATTGTATTTATTGATTTTTAAATTGAAATTGAAACAGATACCATGACTGTCAATAATGCAAACTTCTCAGAGCACTGTGAAGACCTGTGGGTTTGGAAACTACCATTTACAAAATGTTGGATTCTAACCTAGCTGATTTTCTCTTGCCTTGTCTTCATGCATTACTCAGTATTCATCTTGACCTACCCCCACCTTTGCTGTTTCTCTCTATGATTTAGCTGCTCTGACTTCTTTCTTTCCTCATTTTGCTTTTTTGAAGCTTTGTTTTGCCTCTACTCTGTTCATACCCATTTTGTGATGCTAACATTGCTCCAGTCCCTTTGGATGAAGTCCTATAACTTTTCTGATCACTCTCTGCTAATGAGAAGTCCTCAAAGCAGTTCTAGTACAAAAGCAGACTAAGTTCAATAATTAATATGGTCAATTCTGTTTATTTAAAACTTCAAACTTTATTTAAAGCCAAAATTTCTCCCTACCAAAGGTTGGCCTACTGTATTAAGAGGGGGGGTCAACTAATTTTTTTGACCTTACTTAATGTATTGACTGCTCATCCAACATTCTTCAGCCCTCTAGGGTTGAAACGGGTAGAAGGTAGCAGGAAAGTTCTTATTAGACTAATAGCTGTTGTGAGCTGGTGTTGATGCTGTCTGGACTGGGCAGCTGTTTAGGGCTGATTCTTTTGCTCATGAATTCTTTTTTTTTTTTTTTTTTGCAGTACGCAGGCCTCTCACTGCTGTGGCCTCTCCCGCCGCGGAGCACAGGCTCCGGACGCACAGGCCCAGCAGCCGTGGCCCACGGGCCCAGCCGGTCCGCGGCATGTGGGATCCTCCCGGACCAGGGCACGAACCCATGTCCCCTGCATTGGCAGGCGGACTCTCAACCACTGCACCACCAGGGAAGCCCCATGAATTCTTTTGTACTTTGTTTAGAGCTACCCTGTTTTACCTTTTGCTACATAACAGATTACTCCAAAATTTACTGGCTTAAAACAATAAACATATTATTTCACAATTTCTGTGGATCAGGAATCTAGGCATGGCTTACCTGGACCTTCTGCCTCTGTCTGTCACAGTCATCTTACGGCTTGACTAGGGAATGGATTTGCTTCCAAGCTCACTCCAGGAGTTGTTGGCAGGATTCACTTCCTCATGAGTTATTGACTTTAAAGGCCTTATTTCTTCATGAGCTGTTGGCCAGAGCCATCCCTGTGTTCCTTGCCACATGGGCTTCTCCACAGAGCAACTCATGATATGGCAGCCAGTTTCCTCAGAGCAAGCAATCAAGAGGGCAAGAGTCTGCAAGCTGGAAGTGACATCCCATCACTTTTACCATATTCCATTCATTAGAAGTAGATAACTAGATCTAGCCCACACTCAAGAAGAGGGGATTACACAAGGCCATGAATACCAGGAAATGAGGATTATTGGGAACCATTTTAGAAGCACCCTACCATCCCACCACCAGTAATCCTGGGATTATCTCATCTTCACTTCTCTTGATACAGGCAAATGTATCTCCTGTGAATAGTCACTTAGTCCAGTCCCTCCTCCCTAGACATGTCACGG
Organism: Pseudorca crassidens; assembly: GCF_039906515.1. Taxonomy (NCBI): domain Eukaryota; kingdom Metazoa; phylum Chordata; class Mammalia; order Artiodactyla; family Delphinidae; genus Pseudorca; species Pseudorca crassidens. Next base: position 147,083,167 of record NC_090296.1, on the reverse strand, counting down.
TACATTTCTGCCTTCTTTCTGCCGTGGTCCCCTCACCTCCACATGGCCCTCTTGGATAGGATTTAAGACAACTTTCATACTACAGTAAGTACCCTACATACGTATAACAAGTTCTGTTCCAAGAGCGCATTCGTAAGTCTAGTTTGTTCATTAAGTCCAACAAAGTTAGCCTAGGTCCCTAACTAACACAATCGGCTATATAGTACTGTACTGGAACAGGTTTATAATACTTTTCACACAAATAATACATAAAAAACAAACACAAGAAAGAAAACATTTTGACTCTTACAGTACAGTACCTTGATTGATTTTATTATTTTTTTTAAATATTTATTTATTTGGCTGTACTAGGTCTTAGTTGCAGCATGTGGAATCTAGTTCTCTGACCAGGGATAGAACCCGGGCCCCATGCTTTGGGAGTGTGGAGTCTTAATCACTGGTCCACCAGGGAAGCCCCTCAGTACCTTGAAAAGTACAGTAGTACAGTACAAGAGCTGGCATCCAGGGGCTGGCATCAAGTGAACAGGCAAGAAGAATTACTGACTGGAGGAAGGAGAGGAGGTGGGAGATGCTAGAGCTGAAGGATCATCAGCAATAGGAGACAGAGGGCGAGCTGCAATTTCACTCACACCTGACGTCGATGGCACAGGTTCTGGTTCCTTGCTGGATTCAGTTCTATCTACCCTCTTGAAAAGAACCCAGTGATGTCTGGGTACTAGCTCTTTTTCTCATCATAGATGACACGGTAGCACTGGATTGCATTCTGAATGGCTGCTGCAAGCTTTGTGTAGCATTCTACGTTCGGGTCCTGTGCCTCAAAAACTAACAGTGCCTCCTCAAAAAAAAGAAAATCCCCTTGCCATTTCCTGCGTCGTGAATCTCTTTGGTTCTTCAGTTAATTCTTCCTCTTGTCTCTCTTCGTCCTTTCTCTGGGCCTCCAGTTCCATCAGGTCCTCATTAGTAAGCTCCTCATGTTGCACAGCAAGGAGTTCAGTGAAGTCATCCTCTTGGAGATCAAGCTCCAGCTTCTCGCTGAGGGTCACTAAGTTGCTGAAGACTTCTTTGGACTCCTCATCCACCTTCTAAAATCCATAAAAATCGTGAACAAACTGCGTGAACAAAGGTTCTTCCAAACCCCATTCATGGTGACGGCTGTAACCTCACGCCAAACAAAGTCAGTGTTTTTTCTGGCCTTGTAGATGTTACAGTCCTTCCAAAATTGTCTCAAGGTTGTTCCTGATCTGTCACTCGTCTTTACTGCCTGATGAAAAGTGTGATGCAAATAATATTTTGAAAGTCGCTGTAACTCCCTTGTCCATAGGTTGGATAAGTGACGTAGTATTTGGTGGCAGGTGCACTACTTTGACGTTGGGATGAAAGGGATCCATGAATGGGGGATGGCCTGGAGCACTGTCAAGCAGCAATAGAATGTTGAATGGGACGTCCTTCTCCATGCAATATTTCTCTACCTCTGGGATAAAGTAGTGGAAAAACCAGTCCTGGAAAATGGCCTGTGTAACCCAGGCTTTGGGGTTACTCTTCCACACAACAGGAAGAGCCCTTGGCTATATTTTTAAGGGCTCTTGGGTTCTCTGAATGATAAACTAAGAGAGGCTTCAGCTTCATATCACTGGAAGCAATGCCACCAAACAACAAGTGTTAGCCTGTCCTTTGCTGCTTTATAGCCTGGCATCAACTTTTCCTCCTTACTGATGTAACTTCGGTCTGGCATCTTGCAGTACAGTCCTGTCTGATCCACATTAAAAACCTGCTTGGGTAAATATGCACCTTCATCAATAATTTCTTGAAGCATTTCAGGAAATTCCTGGGCAGCTACCATATCTGCACTCACTGCCTCAACACTTAACTTTTACATTGTGAAGGTTGGCTGTAACCTTGAACCAATGAAGCCAGCCATGGCTGGCATTAAAAGATGTGCCCTCTGATTCTTCGCCGTGTTTCTTCTTCAAGTCTTCATGAAGGCTTTTAGATTTCTCTTGAATCAGCATTAAGCTGAGCAGGACTCAGCGCTGATGCTGATCCTGCATCCACACACTGAGAAGTTTCTCCATGTCCTCCATCACTTTTCCACGCTTCTTCAATATTATTGTCAACATCATCAGCACGGCAGACTTCACATTTTTCATGATCGTCCTTGTTCTTTAGAATCATGCTGATGGTTGAACGAGTCGTAAGAACGAGCAACGCCTACCATCTTTTCTCCTCGTTCCACTCTCAATTATTTTCACTTCTGTTTACATCATTACCGCTTGGCGTTTCTTAGCGGTACCAGCTACATCACTGCTGCTTTTATGCTTGCTTCCAGACATCCTGACTTGAAATAAAGATACTGTACTACCGTACTCTCTACAGTGCTGTACAGTAGAGTACACAAAAGCACAACCACTTGTAGAGGATGCATGCATGTGACAGTGTATACCAGACACGTGAACTACCTTACGTGGTTGGACGTGCGGATGCATGTTTGCATCTTTAAAAGTTCACAACTTGAAGGTTTGTATGTAGAGGACTTACTGTATCTCTAGCTAATGGTCCATGGAAGACTTGCATTCTTACCACAAGAAACTCTTGAAGTGCAAGCCAACCTCAGTGCATTCATCACCCATTTCACTCTGCCATCAGAGGAACTAACCAGGAAGTCCTGTACTCTTTCTCAGGATTTCTCAGACTTGAGTCAAACACCAGTCTCCTGTGACTCCCAAGCTCTAGAAGATATATCTTAAGCTCTCCAAGTAGTCTTCTTGAAACTTATTTCCCTAGGTCAAGGTACTTGGGGAAAAGAAGCTTTTTCCAAAAATCCTCTCCTAATCTCTATCTCTTTTCTTGCCTTCTCCAACCTTTCTTTGTTTTGTTTTGTTTTCTTATTGTGCTAGAGCTAAAGTTTACAAGGTTTTTTGCCCACATTCTTTGCAAGTTTGGCATGGTGGTTACTCACCTCATTTTGGAATGTATTATCTGTTGTCTTAGTTCTTCAGCTGAAACTGACACTCAGGTAGTTCCATATCAACATCTTGTTTTATATGCTTTTGCCTTCTTCCTGCTCCTTCTTTGAATGCGTCTCCCTTGGATAGTTGGCTACAGTCACTATAACAAGAAAAGTGATTAGTAACTAATTTATTAAACCAAACAGTAAAACATAATAGAGAAAAGATGGAGGGAAGATTAATAAAGATTGGGGAAGGGAAGAAGTGAGGGGAAAGCACTAAATATTTTGTTTCAGATTAGAATAAATAGGTAAATATTATCTTAATATTATTTGTAAATATTATTTTAATAGTGTTCTTGAAATATAGGAAGTACTTAGTGAATTAAAAATGAGGTATTTGAGTTGCAATTCATGTAATAAAAATAAACATGAAGAGAAAAAACAGAGGCATAAAAAGCCAGACATTGTTACAAACATAAATGGTTCTCCATTTGGATTGATAAATAAAACCCAGCAATGCAGTGTTTAAAAGAGACTGATCTAATAACACAGAATAGTAGAAGACAAAAATTTGCCCCAGTTGGAAAGATCTATTTATCAGATTTGAATAAAACAAGTAATGGCAGTAATTTATATCATATAAAGTAGAATTTAAGGGGAAAAAAACAGATATTGTATATCATTTCTTGTTGACAACATAAAGCTTGATGAGTTGACACCAAAAATAAAAGATGTTCCCAAATTGGTACAAATACTGTGAATTAGATTCACAAGTGTCTGAATTTAGTTTAACATGATTGTTTTTCTTTACATTTTTTTGATGGGGGAGGCAGGGTTTGGAGGATATGAGTAAAGCAGTGAATTCTCTCCCCATTAAAATGTGCTATATAAAATCTTGCATATAATTAAGGAAATTTTGCTGGAGGAAGACCAGCTAAGACTCCTTACTAGGGAAATAGAAAAGGGAAGGCTAAATTCTGCAAATATAGTGTCCTTAGAAATTCAAACCAAGTATATAACTGGAGACTCATTCCAAACCCCCCTTGTAGTGGGAAAAGGTGCCTCTATATCTGATCAGATGAGGTTCTCCTTGGTTCAGAGGGGCTGAACCATAGAGGGGCTGACGGTTTAAAGGAAAAGTCATCCAGCACACGTAGACAGTAGAGTCTGGAAGCTTAATTGTCCATTTGCTCTTTACCTAATAAAAATTCCATTCTGCTATTATTTTTTTAATCAGACTTGCCAGGGAAAGCCCTAAGCATCAATATTTTTATTGGGTTACTCTGACAATATTTTTGTTTATTTTTAATTTCAGAAGAAATGTTTTATAGTGCTACCGTTCCTACCCCATTGAGATAACTAGCATTGATAGTTTGGCGTGTACCCTTCCTAATGTTTTCCTCCACTTACATAAGCATTCACATGCACGTATGGTTTTATGTAGTTAACATTTTTTATCCTGCAGCTTGCTCTTTTCACTTGTCCTTGATATATTGCTAACTTTCCAAGTCAGTGCACATAGATCTTGGCTATGAATGTGCCATACTATGACTGCACCATAATTTAGTTAACCATTCCTACCATGAAGGCCCGTTAGTTGTTTCTTCTTTGGCAGGAGAGCCTCAGTGAACATATTGGTTTGTTTATGTTTACATACTCACTCATGTTCTTATTTCTGTAGGATAGATTGGTTCCTAGAAGTGGAATTGTTAGGCCATGTGGTATGTATGTTTTAATTTTATAATATATGCAATCATATCAATTTCTTAAATGTTTGTAGCAGTTTATAGTCCTTGTAATTATTTATGTGGGTGCTCATTTCCCTACACTTACTATTAGGCACATTTATAGCTTAAGAAAATAATTCATAGAATTATTTTGTGACTTGTGAAATCACAAAAGTAATACAAGAGAAAATATGGGATAATTTTTGGGTAATCTTAAAGTAGGAAAGGCCTTTTAAGCAAGGTACAAACCCATAAGGCACAAAGGAAATGATTAATAGCTGTTACTATATAAAAATTAAGAAATTTCTGCTAGCAAAAAAAATTTTGCAGATGAAGTCAAGACAAACGGTAAATGGGTAAAAAACGTAACAAATGGTAGGAAAAGGGCTGACCTAGATAGGTAGACAGACAGACAGGCATACAAACAAAATGAGCTTCTACTGATCAGTAACAAAACTAGACAACAACCCAGTAGAAAAATGGGCACGGGATATGAAAAAGCAGTTTATAGAAAACATAATACAAATAACTTTTTAACATATGAAAAGATGTTCAACATCATCTATAATTAAGAAAGTACAAATTAAAACAAAACAGCATTTTTCACATAGCAAATTTAGATAAGATAAAAAGATAATAAATTATTCATTATTAGTGAAGATGTAGGGATTTAGGGACTCACATGATTGGTGGAAGTGCAATCACTAATTGACAATTTGGTGGTTTTAAAAACTTAAAAAAAAATTTAAAATTGAAGTATAGTTGATTTACAATGTTGCGTTAGTTTCAGGTGTACAGCAAAGTGATTCAGTTTTATATATATATTCTTTTTCAGATTCTTTTCCATTATAGGGTATTATAAGATATTGCATATAGTTCCCTGTGCTATACAGGAGGTCCTCCTTGTTTATCCGTTTTATATATAGTAATGTGTATCTGTTAATCCTAAACTCCTAATTTATCCCTCCCCTGCCTTTCCCCTTTGGTAACCATAAATTTGTTTTCAATGTCTGTGAGTCTGTTTCTGTTTTGTAAACAAGCTCATTTTGTATCTTTTTTTTTTAAGATTCCATATATAGTGATATCATGAGATATTTGTCTTTGTCTGACTTCACTTAGTATGATAATCTCCAGGTCCATCCATGTTGCTGCAAATGGCATTGCTTCATTAAAAATTCTTTTTTGAATTCAGTTGTTTTTAGCTTAAGTATTGTATGTACACAGTTTTAAAAACCAACTTGGCTTATAAGAAAGCACAACAGTTTCCTGTCTCTCTTTTTTTTTTTTTTTGGCTGCACTGGGTCTTCGTTGCTGCACATGGGCTTTCTCTAGTTGCAGCGAGTGAGGGCTGCTGTTTGTTGCGGTGCGTGGCCTTCTCGTTGTGGTGGCTTCTCTTATTGTGGAGCCTGGGGTCTAGGCAGGAGGGCTTCAGTAGTTGTGACACACAGGCTCAGTAGTTGTGGCACACAGGCTTAGTTGCTCCGCAGCATGTGGGATCTTCTGGACCAGGGCTCGAACCCATGTCCCCTGCATTGGCAGGCGGATTCTTAACCACTGCACCACCAGGGAAGCCCCTCCTGTCTCATACTGATTTATTGACTAAACAATATCAGTTGACTCCATTTTAAGAGCAAGGTTATAACCAACTTGTTATACTATCCTCATCCTCTCTCCCCTCTTCTCCTATTTTTACCAAAATATTATTATGAAATTTTTGAAACGTATCAGAAGTTGATATAAAAAGTGAACACCATAACCCACCACACCTAGAGTCTACAATTAGCATTTTGCTAGGTTTGTTTTATGACATTTGTATCCATCTAACAATTTCTATCCATCCATCAATTTATTTTTATGTATTTTAAGTTAATTTACATACATTATTGTATTTCATTCCTAAACACTGTAGCATGCATGTAATTAACTAGAATTTAATATTTATTTACATTTTTGAGGTGAAAGTTACATACAGTGAATATTCCATTTGATGAGTTATGACAGATTTATACACCCATATAATGCAAACCCCTATCAAGATATGAAATATACCATCACCCCAGAAAATTCTCTTATGCCTCTTCCCACAGTCAGTTACCACTCCCACCTTCCCCCAGAGGTAATCACTGTTTAGAGTTTTTTTCCATCACAAATTAGCTTTTTCTTTTCTGGAACTTCATATAAATGGAATCATGCAATATTCCATTTATGCAATATTCCAGTATTACTCTTTTATGCAGACTTCTTTCATTTACCATAATGCTTTTGAGATTCATCCATGTTATTGTATGATTAGTACTTTGTTCTTTTTATTACAGAATAGTATTCCCTTGTGTGAATACACCACAGTTTGTTTAACCATTCTCATGTTGATGGACATCTAGACTGTTCCCAGATTTTCACTATTATGAGTAAAGCTGCCATATACATCCTTGTACAGATCTTTGTATGGACATAAGCTTTCATTTCTCTTGGGTAAATGTGTAGAGCACTATGACAGTTTGGTATGTTAAAAGATACCCACAGTAGATACCACTTCACACCTGTTAGAATGGCTAAAGTTAAAAAGACTGGCCGCACCAAGTGTTGGTTAGGATGTAGAGCAACTGGAACTCATGTATTGTTCAAGGGGGTTTAAAATGGTATAACCGGGCTTACCTAGTGGTACAGCGGTTAAGAATCCACCTACCAATGCAGGGGATACGGGTTCAAGCCCTGGTCCGGGAAGATTCCACATGCTGCGGAGCAGCTAAGCCCGTGTGCCAAAACTACTGAGCCTGCGCTCTTGAGTCCGCGTGCCACAACTACTGAGCCCGCGTGCCACAACTACTGGAGCCTGCGTGCCTAGAGCCCGTGCTCTGCAACAAGACAAGCCACCGCAATGAGAAGCCCGCGCACCACAACAAAGAGTAGCCCCCGCTAGTCGCAACTAGAGAAAGCACGCATGCAGCAACGAAGACCCAACACAGCCAAAAATAAATAAGTAAAATAAATTTTTTTTAAAATGGCATAACCACTTCAGAACACAGTGTGGAAGTTTCTTACAAAGTTAAACATATCCCTACACTATTACTCACTAATCCTTTTCCTGGGTATTTATCCAAGTAAGATGAAAGCATATATTCCCCCCAAGAAAGGTACAAGAATAATTTTAGCAGATTCATTCACAATAGTCAAAACTGGAAACAGTAACAAATGTCCATCATCACATAAAGAGAATGGATGCAGTAGAATACTACTTGGCAATATAAAAGAATGATATTAGAATTATATTACTAATATAATATGAATTCATCTCAAAAAGACATGGAGCAAAAGAAGCCAATGACCAAAAACTTGTTGCTTTTTTTTTTTTTTTAAGTTCAGGAACAGGCAAAACCGATCTGTGATGATGGAAATCAGGAAGGTGGTTGCCTGTAGTGGATGAGAACCGGTAGGGAGTAGGAGGAAATGTTCTGAGATAACTTAAAGTTCTGTACTTGATTAGGGGTTGGTTAAATGGGTATATGCATGTATCAAATTCTCGTTAAATATATTCAATACATTTAAGATCAGTATATTTCATTATAAATTTTACTTCAAAAAAATGCAGATAGAGTGCTTCCCTGGTGGCACAGTGGTTAAGAATCCGCCTGCCAGTGCAGGAGACATGGGTTCGAGCCCTGGTCTGGGAAGATCCCACATGCCGTGGAGCAACTAAGCCTGTGCGGTCAACTACTGAGTCTGTGCTCTAGAGCCTGCGAGCTACAACTACTGAGCCCACGTGCTGCAGCTACTGAAGCCCGCATGCCTAGAACCCGTGCTCCACAACAAGAGAAGCCACTGCAATGAGAAACCCGCACACCGCGATGAAGAGTAGCGCCCACTTGCCGCGACTAGAGAAAGCTCGCGCAGCAACGAAGACCCAACGCAGCCAAAAATAAATAAATTAAATAAGTAAAATTTTTTAAAAATGCAGCTAAACCCTAAAAATGAGTTTATTTATACCTGTTCAAGATTGAACTTGTGTGGACAATTGCTTAAGACTGGGAAAGTTGGGGGAATAGGCCAGATTTTTTATACATTTCAATTTAAAATGTGCCTGCTATAATTTAAAAAAAAAAAAGAGGGATCTGGCAATATAAATGAAGATCTTATATGAAGATCACACCAAATCCCTCACTTTTTACTATTCAGCCTGAGTTTTTCCATTTGTCAGATTGGCTCTCCCCAGGTATACTGTGAGGATGTGTTAATGCCCCATATATGCTCCTCCTCCAGAATCAGCAATGTAACATATGAATGAGGGACCTCAATCAGTCATCTCGCCTATCCCCTACATAAAGCCTACAATAAGTTAAAAGCACTGTGTTCTAAGTGTAAGTGTATTGTGACCTCTCAAAATTATTTATAATTTTCTAAAAATGAAAATGGCGAGGTTTTTGAAAGTTTAATTGAGTGAAAAACAAAATGTCTTTCAATGTGAAATTGCTCTGTCAACTAACAAGTGATGATTTTTATATTCTTGAAGATAATTACGGACTGGTTTTCAACAGATTTTTTGAACTCTTATTTTGGAAGTTATCTCCTTATGTTTGGGGTCCTAACAAAGTGTTATTTTCAGATATTAAGTTGATCAGTTACCTGTTTGTTAATCCAGATATACTCAGATTTTAAAAATTCTTTCCCCTTCCTCTTGTATACATTTCCTTTTTCCATAGTGTGCTTTCCCTTTCTTCCCCTACAGTAAATTTGTTGACTCATTTATAGACTTCTCTTTATCTAAAGCCATTTTATAATATCACAAGCGTTTTTCCCCTCTGTAATTTAACCTCACCTCATAAACTTTAATAGGTAAAATGGTCTTTTTTTCCTCCGCATTCTTAGTCAGCTAACCCCCAAAATTCTTCTTATTGGCATATTCAAAGAGACAAGTTTGTTCTTCTTATTTCCTTTTCTTAAGCATAGAGACTCCTTTATACTATAACCCCATAATAGTTTTTCTTAGTAATCTGTGATTGAAAGTGGTCTGTGGTGTACCTTTCTCTTCTTCACAGCCAGGGTCACTGATTCTCATCATGTAAGTATAGGCTTCTTCAGGTCCTGAGTCAGTAAGGAAACTTTGGTCCTCGAGGAATATTTATTATGCACCAGTCATGTATCAGGTGCTGCTTTAGGCAGTAGAGCTATTGTGGAGAACAAAGCAAGTTTCCCTCTCACAAAGATTATATTCTAATGTGAAGAAACAAACAAATACTCAAGGGCAGGGAAATTCTTACAATAAAAATAAAGCAGAATAAAAGAATAGAGAATGACAGGGTAAGAGATATTATTTTAAGTTGGGTTGTAGGGGAAAAGCCCTCTGATGCAGTGCTATTTGAGCAGAGATTTGAACAAAGTACGGGAATGAATGGGCCATGAGCATTTCTGAGAGAAGAGACACTGCCAAGGGAGGGACCTTGGTATCTCTGCCTAGCCCTCTGGCCCTCAGGACTTCCCTTCCTCCACTCAACCCCACCCCCAACTACCATCTGGACTCAGTACCTCTAAGCTACCACACATAATAAATTTGAGCCACTGTGTGGAACCTCTTACCCCAGCATTCTGATAAGATTCCCCTGGTGTTGGTGCCTATCTGTATTTTAATCACTTCCTATTCACCCTATTGGTGAGAGAGAGGATTCCCACCATATATTTTTGGGAATGGCTCAACACACAACACTGGGCAGATAAGATAGGCAACAATGTATTAGTTACATAAACTCACATCCCAGAGGAGGAGGACACTGCCTGCCTTACAGGGCGACCTGGAGGTTGCACTCAGAGACAGTGAACAACTCAGGCAATGGGAAGAAGACTTTGTAGTATCAAGAGAGTGGGGTTCCCACAGGAGGATGTGATTGGCTTGTCTGAATAATTCCGAGGCTAGCAGGGAACCAAAACCGGGGATAAAGGCTAGCAGGGATTAAAAAGAAACTGCTTGGTCCCTTTAATGAAGAGGATTTTTTGACTAGGGGACCTTATCCACAGGAGCAGAGCGAGGAAGAGAACTTGCAGGTAGACCATTCAAGACCATCCCAATTGTACAAAATGTTGAGGCAGCACGTAATACTGCACTTTGGGTCTTACACCACAATCTGAACCAAATCATTTGTTACACAGTGAGTTCTCTGAACTCAGCAGCATCACAAGAATTATCAGACTTCATTGCTTGATTAAGATAGGAGCTTAGATATCTGAAGATAATGAATAATGACTTAGTCAAAGTAACAATATAATGTTTTAAATTAACATAGAAAGTGGTGACCCAGTTTTTTTAAAGAACTTTAACTCTTTAGCAAGGAACTTTTGTTGTTTGTTTTAAAACAAATTTAAAGATATGACAGAGTCAGCACAAAGTCCAAGAAGTTATTCTAGTGAGATATGGCTATCTATGCAGATTACAGGAGGTAAAGAATAACCTTTTACCATATTTTGTTAAGAACAGAATACTCCAAGACCAATTTCTTATTTTAACAGAGAAAACCAAATTCTGGTTTTATATTAATAAATATTTGACATTAATGGATTTAGAAGCTTTCCCTTTTTAACCTTATGAATAAATCCATCAAAACTGAGCCAGCTTTGGAAAAATTTTAATATTTCATTGCATATTTTAGACTGTTATTTGCAGTTATTATAGTCCAAGGCAAATAAATTTCCCTTTCCACAAATCTACAGCTTTCAATATCCAGGTTTGTCCTTCATTATCCTCTTTCACATTTTGGAACAACCTAGATACTTCACTTCAAGTACAAGACTAATCTTTTCCCATTAATAAACAAGAACACATGCCATTCATTACCTTTGCATACATGGTTGTATTTCTGTGTCACTGTTGTTCTTAGTATAGTCTCAATCTGCATATCAATTATAACTTAACCAAGGTAACTAACTTCTGTTTCACAGAGAAACTGGGAAATTTCTGTTATATACAAGTGTTTCAACAAACCAGCAGAGTTCATGGATATACCTAATACACATATCCTTTCCACTACATAACATATAAAAATTAAAATCATATATATGTTAAAACTACACTTGCTGACCAGTGTTTCAGTATTCTGTCTTACTTAGGAATTATTCAGAGATGCAAAGATGATCCTTTAACTCAATTTAATATTAGTCCAAGGTCTTAAAGTTAACTGTTGGAAATTATGTTTAATCTTAACATACCACAGAACATAATTACTGTTGATATAGAAAAGTTTGTCAGAATTATAATTTAAGTTTACGTTTTCCTTCATCTTAAACATTATATGGAAGTAATATTAGCTTATCAGTAGACCCTTTTTTCCTTTTTTTAATGTCCATTTTATTCTTTTTTTAATTATTTTCTTATTTGTTTTTATCTATATGATGATGCCTTTTTTTTATTATTATTTATTTTTGGCTGCATTGGGTCTTCGTTGCTGTGTGCGGGCTTTCTCTAGTTGCGGTGAGCAGGGGCTACTCTTCCTTGAGGTGCGCGGGCTAGTCTTCCTTGAGCTGCGCAGGCTTCTCATTGCAGTGGTTCTCTTGTTGCGGAGCTCGGGCTCTAGGTGTGTGGGCTTCAGTAGTTTGTGGCATGAGACCTCAGTAGTTGTGGCTCGTGGGCTCTAGAACGCAGGCTCAGTAGTTGTGGTGCACGAGCTTCATTGCTCTGCAGCATGTGGGATCTTCCTGGACCAGGGATCGAACCTGTGTCCCCTGCATTGGCAGGCGGATTCTTAACAACTGCACCACCAGGGAAGTCTACCAAGGGAGGTTAGGTAAGAACTTCAGAACTTAAGGAATTCAGATGTAAATTAGTATCTTCATGAGAAACCCCAATTTTATTTTCTTAAATTTACTTATATTACACTCTACAATGATTAAATCCAGATAAAGAGAAATAGTTATTTTTAAACCAAAATTGTAAACCAGTCTGATTTGTTCAAAGATTCACTTTGATTACTTTAATTTGGATTCTTATATAAGAATACTTACGAGCTAACAGTTCCTGTGAGAAGGGTTTTTCCTTAAAAAGCCACCACATTTAATATAGTGTAGCACTCCTTTAATTAAAAAATAGAAAATTGGACATTTTTTAAAATATTAGGAAAATAAACATGCACTGATGCAATTTTGCAGTCTCAGGGCAAAAATCCCACAGATTTAAGCAGACTTAATGTTTTGTTGTTTTTGTTGTTGTTTTTATAACATCTTTATTGGAGTATAATTGCTTTACAATGGTGTGTTAGTTCCTGCTTTATAACAAAGTGAATCAGCTATCCATATACATATATCCCCATATCTCTTCCCTAAGCAGACTTAATGTTAATCAGAAGAAACAAAGGCAACTCATCCACAGGAACCACAGCAGGAGGATGGAATGCTTTATAATGTATATCAAAAACAGCTGGAGGCTTCTTAAAACCCTGATTCTTGGGCCTAACCCTCATTAGGGTTCTGGACTGAGAACTAGCATTTCTAATGAGTCCGCAGGTGACACTGATGGTGAAGGCCCAGGGATGAGCTCTGAGAACAAGTTTTCTAGGAAATGTGAGGCTGCCTGCCTCCAGGCCCCAAGTCCAGCCTCAGTTCTAACTGACATTGCCTGTGTCTCTGCAGTGAACAAAGCAGACAGATAAACAATGAACGATAACAAAAAGGCCACCGTATTTGAAGTATTCTACATTCACTTTTTAATTTCTTGAGGATTCTTAACGTTCCTTTATATTAGATTTTTGTAATCTTATTAGCGTCTGTAAATCAGTAAAAACAGAGCTCTTTCATTTTAAGAAATTTATATCTAATTTGTTAATACCCTTCCCAGAAACAGGAAAATGTTTCAAACTCACACAGGGAAGGGTAAAGACTCTCAAGTATGATAGGCACGCAGAGAGCCTACGGCTTCAGGTCTACTTCAGTTACAGGTTAAAGGAAACACAAAATACATGTACTCACTGATCTAGATCTCAAAGGGCTTTTCTTCTTTCCAGTAAAAGCAAGACTTATTCTTCTACAAACCAAAAGACTGTTGTACCAGATTATTTGCCCTGTCATACCCAAAAGAGAATAGGTCCCCATCCTCCTATTAACGGGGAATAACACACTGGCTGTGTGCAAACCAGAATCAGAACCAAACATAGCCAAGAACCAGAAATAAAAGTGAAAATAAAAGTCCGGAAAATAGAAACAGTAGAAAAACAGAAACACTGAAGTTAAAGTTCTATTGCCACTTGGTATTCACTCTAGAAGCCAAAACAAACAAACAAAAACCAGTGCCCAGGAGGTACACTCTTTAATTGGTTCAAGAAGGCATATATATCCACTTGAACAACTTCGTATAATTCCAAAACTGTCAAAGTGTAATTTTCAAAACAAGACTCAGTAAGATATAGTGAGTGCATGTCAACATTTAACACCTTTATGAGGGAACCAGCGTGATGGTAAAGCCACTATTTTGGCATTATTTATTACAGGGGTGTGAACTCAGATATTCAGAGGGGCCAGGCAAGCAATTGTAAGTAAGGGAAGCAGGCATTAACAACGTTGCCTAGAGAGTGGTGGGGAATGTAGCAAACTTGAGAGAACATACCTTGTCTGAAGGCAGCTGTTGATCATCTTCAGCTAATTGTTGCCTCCTGGGAATGCAAGCTTAGTGTTGCTTATTCCTATCTTCCATATTTTTTCACGGAGGCTATTGTTCTGGGTTTAAGATGAATCTTCCAGTTTTAAAGTGTTGATACCTAATTCAGTTTTTTAAAAACACTGTATGAGCCAAACAAAACATTTCTTCAGGCCAGACATGGCCTAAGGGCTGTCAGTTTGCAACTTCTACAGTAGATGTTAGTTATATAACACAGTGAAGGAAAAGTTTAGCCAAAAGTTGTGTTTTATTTGAAAGAAAAGTTTTTTTAAAAAGATACACTTTCAGTTTTCTCACAAGAGTGAAAAAAAAAACATGATGTGATAGTGTTTTGTCGGCTAGCAATTCAGTGCCTCCCACATACATAAACATACATTTCCATATTAAGTTCTATTTTTTGTCCATTTAAAATAGTTATTCATTTTCTGGAGATCTATATCATAGCGTGAATATTCTTAACACTACTGAACTGTAAATTTTAAAATGGGTAAGATAGAAAATTTTATGTTATGTATTTTTTACCACAATAATATATGTATGAGAGAGAGAGTGTGTGTGTGTGTATAATTGAATTTTATTCAAAATGAAATTACTCATTTTAAATTGTCTTTGTAGGGTAGTGTATTGAATGTAAAACATACAGGGTTTACCCAGAAGTTGTACAGTCGGTAACGGGAAAGCCCAGAGGCAAGGAGATACTTTGACAGGCTGCTGTGGCCTTGTCAAAAGATCTTGAGAACTTTTTTAGGGAACTAAATTTAGTAGTGGGAATGGTGTTCAATTTGGAGACATTTCAGGAGCCAAATTGGGGAATTTGGTGAAAAACTGAATGTGGAGCTTGAGGAAATAATAAAAAGATTAAGGTTTCTTTCTTGGTACTGAGTGTACCAGTACTTAAGATAGGAAACAAAAACAGATTCAGAGAAAATTAGTTCAGTTTTAGGCAAGGCATGGAATTTCAGGACTTGAAGGAAACCTAGAGGTTACCTAGTGCAACCGTCTCATTTTACAGATGTGAAAGTCATTAAGTGATATCTTCGATATCACAATTGAAGTCAGAAGCAGGACTAAAGTTTCTAGACTGAAAGTCCATCTTTTCTCAGTACACCAGGGCATCTGTTCTGTGACACATGGTTCTTTCAGTTCAGAGATGAATGTTGTGATGCTGTAGTAATCCTCAGGCTGTCGCCATATGTTAGTTCAGAAGGCCTGCAGATATCTTCAGGACACAGGATACCAGACCCTTTTCCTTGCTCTATAAACTCCAAGTATGCCTCTTCTGAAGAACTCCAGGCCTTTTCTTCATTTTAAGTTGCTTGTAGGACATGTAAATGGAAATGGTTTGTAGATGTTTGTAATTTCATTCCTGGAGTTCAAAGGAAAGGTTGGAACTACAGATGGAGATTTAGGAGTCAAGGACCATTTCTTGAAACATTCTAGGGAATGATGTTTATATAACTACGTAGCATTCTAAAGAACTTAGACTTTATCCTATGAGAAGTTTTCAACCTCAGCTGTACATAAAAATTGCTGGGTCTGGGGAAGGATTGATGATCTTTAGTTTTTAAAAGCCCCAGAGGTTTCAGATGCACAGCTATGACAAGCTGTTGAAGGATTTGACACAATCAAATATGCATTTAAAAAGGTAATGTGAGCTTCAGTGGATGGGGAGAGACTTGCACTAGTCCAGGCAAGAGATGATATCTTTCAATGACTACATAATATTTTGAGTTAATGTTCTATAATTCTCCTATCTTGTAAGGGTGGGATATAAAAATTTGTTACTATCCCCCAAAAGTGCATCTTCTGTTTCTTTTTTGTTATTCTTTTGAATTATTTCACTAGGACACATTCCCAAGAGTAATTCTATTGAGTTGAAGGAAATGAGTAGTTTTGGCTCCTGATTATGTATTACCATAATAGTTATAATCAATTTACAGTGTTACTCTCCATATGGTGTGCCAAATACGACCTTTAGAATCATTTTATAAGGTTCAAGGAAAGGAAAACTGTTGGGATTTTTATTAGAGTGATTTTATTTTGAAATTAACAATAAATTATCGGAACAATGTTTATATCATGTTTATGCTATTTTACATGGTTTTATCTTTAATAGATTGATGAACTCCCAGAGGGAGCTGTGAAGCCTCCAGCAAATAAGTATCCTATCTTCTTTTTTGGCACCCATGAAACGTAAGTCAACAAAACAACTTAAATTTTCAACAATTCTAATTTGATTCTGCTAGACTACATTATATGTTGTTAAAATCACTTTATTTTATATGTTGTTAAAATCATTATCAATTATATAAAATTGCAAAGATAATATTTTTTTTCTTAATGTAAAGATTTTTCATTTATTTGGCTTTTGAATATCATTTCTGTTTCTGCTTAAATGTTGGGCATGACCCAGAAGTTTCCTTTAGGACACTTTTAAGACCTAGAGAGATGTCTTCCATTCATATTTCACAGAACAAAGTTATGTTCTCTCAGTCTCCTTCAATTTGTCAGACCCTGAAGGAAACATACTACCTTTCTAAGTTTTTGTAATTGTGTTGGTCAGAATACAGATTAAGCTATTGAATAAAGGAAACTGAAAATGCAGTGTCTCAAATAATATAGGAATTTACTTCTTTTTTTGGAAACAGTCCAGGGATGGGGGATCTAGATAGATAGATAGATAGATAGATAGATAGATAGATAGATAGATCTGTCTATCAAGGTAGATAGATCAAGGTGGATGTTCCTTCCGCTCTGCTCTAGGGACCCAGGTTTCTTCTGTTGTATTGTCCTACCATTCCCTAGGGCATTGCCCTTGTCTGCTTATTTAAAAAAAAAGCAAAAACTGGCTCAGCAGTACCTGTGCATCTTCCAGGTAGAGGGAAGGGGGAGAGAGAAGAGGTAAGGAAATGACACAGCAGTTGAATATGTGGCTTACAGTTGCATTTATACCAGTGGCAAGAACTTGGACATATGGTCACATCTAGCTGTAAGGAAGCTGGAAGCATAGTCTCTAGCTAGGCAACTTTGTTGGGGAAGCAAATTGGGAGGAGTATCCATTAAAAGAAAGACAATGATAATGGATGCTAGGGAACCATAGGCAGTCTTGACACACAGAACCTGACACACTGAGAACGTATATGGTTATTTACAACAAGGACACAAATGGAATAGAAACTGCAAATGGGAGGGAAAGCTAAAAACTAAGATGAAATCTTATATTCAGGGTCACCCCCTATGTTCGTGTGAATGTTAGTAGAGCCAGGCATGAACTTCTTTTCTTTTCTGCGTTACGCGGGCCTCTCACCGCTGTGACCTCTCCCGTCGCGGAGCACAGGCTCCGGACGCGCAGGCTCAGCGGCCATGGCTCACGGGCCCAGCCGCTCCGGGGCATGTGGGATCCTCCCGGACCGGGGCACGAACCCGTGTCCCCTGCATCGTCAGGCAGACTCTCAACCACTAAGCCACCAGGGAAGCCCTAGGCATGAACTTTTTTTCTTTGCTTGCTGTCTCTACCACTCTGACATCTTCCTCATTCTCGTATTGAAAGAGAGCTAGCTGGGAGAGGGCCGTTTAAGGCATATTTCTTTCTTGTCTTCATGTGAGAAATTTATGTTTTTTTCAAGAGGTTAGTTTTATTTTCTTTGTTTTATTTTTATCTAATAGACACTTGTGGACTATGCAACTTAACATGTTTTTCTCCTTGAAGAGGTTGCTCGAAGCTTAGAAATAAATGTTTTACCTATAGTAATAAGTGCGTAGGGCTTTGTGATACCCATTTTTGTATTTCCCTCATTCCTGCTTCCCTTTTATGTCTGTACCATTATTTTGCTTTTCCTTTAGAACCTAATTCCAAGTGATCTGATTGTACATCTAGAACAAGGCAGGATTTGATAAACAAGATTATCACGTTTCCATTGCATACACCAAAATCAACCATTTACTAATATTATATGGTAACTTTCATTCACTTAGTAAACATTTTCTAGATATTCTTTAAGGCACCGAAAATAAAAGTTGCCCTTAAAGAATTTGCCACCTAGTATATTGCTAGTACAAGTAACAGAATCATTCCAGTAAACAGTGTGAAGGATTTTATGGAGTTATTTCTTATAGCATCCTTAATATAAGTCAGTGGCATAATTCCAAGTCTCAATTCAGTAAAAGCAATTCTACCAAGGAACAGTGTGATACAGTCCATATGTGAGTTTTTTTGCTGGATTAGAAAACCTGTTATAACATTGTTTCAGCTGATCATTTACTAAGTATTGGGTGTCCTTAAACCTGAGATTATATGCCCTGGCAAGTACCTAATATTCAGTCTCCCTATGAAGGCAGAGATTCTGTGGATGTTGCTAAGCCCTATATACACAGTGCTTTACACAGTGCCTGGCCCATGGTAGGTGTTTTTTTGTTTCTTTGTTTTTTGAATTTTATTTTATTTATTTTTTTATACAGCAGGTTCTTATTAGTCATCAATTTTATACACATCAGTGTATACATGTCAATCCCAATTGCCCAATTCATCCCATCCCCACCCCCCGCCGCTTTCCCCGCCTTGGTGTCTATACGTTTGTTCTCTGCATATGTCTCAATTTCTGCCCTGCAAACCGATTCATCTGTACCATTTTTCTAGGTTCCACATATATGCGTTAGTATACGATATTTGTTTTTCTCTTTCTGAGTTACTTCATTCTGCATGACAGTCTCTAGATCCATCCACGTCTCAACAAATGACCCAATTTCGTTCATTTTTATGGCTGAGTAATATTCCATTGTATATATGTACCATATCTTCTTTATCCATTCGTCTGTCAATGGGCATTTATGTTGCTTCCATGACCTGGCTATTGTAAATAGTGCTGCAGTGAAAATTGGGGTGCATGTGTCTTTTTGAATTATGGTTTTCTCTGGGTATATGCCCCGTAGTGGGATTGCTGGATCATAAGGTAATTCTATTTTTGGCTTTTTAAGGAACCTCCATACTGTTCTCCATAGTGGCTGTATCAATTTACATTCCCACCAACAGTGCAAGAGGGTTCCCTTTTCTCCACACCCTCTCCAGCATTTGTTGTCTGTAGACTTTCCGGTGATGCCCATTCTAACTGGTGTGAGGTGATACCTCATTGCAGTTTTGATTTGCATTTCTCTAATAATTAGTGATGTTGAGCAGCTTTTCATGTGCTTCTTGGCCATCTGTATGTCTTCTTTGGAGAAATGTCTATTTAGGTCTTCTGCCCATTTTTGGATTGGGTTGTTTGTTTTTTTAGTATTGAGCTGCATGAGCTGTTTATATATTTTGGAGATTAATCGTTTGTCCATTGATTTGTTTGCAAATATTTTCTCCTATTCTGAGGGTTGCCTTTTCATCTTGTTTATGATTTCCTTTGCTGTGCAAAAGCTTTGAAGTTTCATTAGGTCCCTTTTGTTTATTTTTGTCTTTATTTCCATTACTCTAGGAGGTGGATCAAAAAAGATCTTGCTGTGATTTATGTCAAAGAGTGTTCTTCCTATGTATTCCTCTAAGAGTTTTACAGTGTCCGGTCTTACATTTAGGTCTCTTATCCATTTTGAGTGTATTTTTTTGTATGGTGTTAGGGAGTGTTCTAATTTCTTTTACATGTAGCTGTCCAGTTTTCCCAGCACCACTTATTGAAGAGACTGTCTTTTCTCCATTGTATATCCTTGCCTCCTTTGTCATAGATTAGTTAACCATAGATGCGTGAGTTTATCTCTGGGCGTTCTGTCTTGTTCCATTGATCTGTGTTTCTGTTTTTGTGCCAGTACCATATTGTCTTGATTACTGTAGCTTTGTAGTTTAGGCTGAAGTCAGGGAGTCTGATTCCTCCAGCTCTGTATTTTTTTCCCTCAGGACTGCTTTGGCTATTTGGGGTCTTTTGTGTCTCCATACAAATTTTAAGATGATTTGTTCTAGTTCCGTAAAAAATGTCATTGGTAGGGCTTCCCTGGTGGCGCAGTGGTTGAGAGTCCGCCTGCCGATGCAGGAGACATGGGTTCGCGCTCCGGTCCGGGAAGATCCCACATGCCGCGGAGCAGCTGGGCCTGTGAGCCATGGCCACTGAGCCTGCGCATCCGGAGCCTGTGCTCCGCAGCGGGAAAGGCCACAACAGTGAGAGGCCCGCGTACCGCAAAAAAAAAAAAAAAGAAGAAGAAATGCCATTGGTAATTTGATAGGGGTTGCATTGAATCTGTAGATTGTTTTGGGTAGTATAGTCATTTTCACAATATTGATTTCTCCAATCCAAGGACATGGTATATCTCTCCATCTGTTGGTATCATCGTTAATTTCTTTCATCAGTGCCTTACAGTTTTCTGCATACAGGTCTTTTGTCTCCTTAGGCAGGTTTATTCCTAGGTATTTTATTCTTTTTGTTGCAGTGGTAAATGGGAGTGTTTCCTTAATTTCTCTTTCAGATTTTTCATCATTAGTGTATGGGAATGCAAGAGATTTCTGTGCATTAATTTTGTATCCTACAACTTTACCCAATTCATTGATTAGCTCTAGTAGTCTTCTGGTGGCATCTTTAGGATTCTCTATGTATCTATGTATGTATCATGTCATCTGCAAACAGTGACAGTTTTACTTCTTCTTTTCCGATTTGTATTCCTTTTATTTCTTTTTCTTCTGTGATTGCCGTGGCTAAGACTTCCAAAGCTAGGTGGAATAATAGTGGCAAGAGTGGACATCCTTGTCTCGTTCCTGATCTTAGAGGAAATGCTTTCAGTTTTTCACCATTGAAAATGATGTTTGCTGTGGGTTTGTCATATATGGCCTTTATTATGTTGAGGTATGTTCCCTCTGTGCCCACTTTCTGGAGAGTTTTTATCATAAATGGGTGTTGAATTTTGTCACAAGCTTTTTCTGCATCTATTGAGATGTTCATATGTTTTTTATTCTTCAATTTGTTAATATGGTGTATCACATTGATTGATTTGCGTATATTGAAGAATCCTTGCATTCCTGGGATAAACGCCACTTGATCATGGTGTATTATCCTTTTAGTGTTTTGCTGGATTCTGTTTGCTAGTATTTTGTTGAGGATTTTTGCATCTATATTCATCAGTGATATTGGTCTGTAATTTTCTTTTTTTGTAGTATCTTTGTCTGGTTTTGGTATCAGGGTGACGGTGGTCTCGTAGAATGACTTCAGGAGTGTCTAAAACTAGCTGTTGAATGAATTAAAATTGATTAAATGAAATAAATGAAAGGGGGGGAAGGTATGTGGAAGGTGAGGAACT
This sequence comes from Pseudorca crassidens, assembly GCF_039906515.1. Lineage (NCBI taxonomy): Eukaryota > Metazoa > Chordata > Mammalia > Artiodactyla > Delphinidae > Pseudorca > Pseudorca crassidens. Next base: position 147,061,605 of record NC_090296.1, on the reverse strand, counting down.
TAACAAAAAAACTGTCAGCAGGAGCACCCTCAGGCAGGACCAGAATTTTTCTCAGAACATGGCTTTGAATCTGTTGCTCAGACAGATAGGTGATTGGAGCAGCAATTTCTTCTGCTCCATATAACTTTACCCCAGTAGTTTTAGTCTGGACAATTTTCAAGGCAGCCTTTGTCAGGAAAAAAAATAACATCCTTAGAGCTTGTAACTTTGAACTATTTTCTGGCCTACCCTTTAAAATTTATAAAACATACAGCAAAGTTAACCAGTTGAGAGGGGATTTGATTTGTGGAATTATCTATAATCCAGGAAAAACCAAGATTGTCTATCAAAAACAAGAACTTGTTTTAGAATAGCTCCTTCAGTGTCCCTCTTTCTGGCAGCAGCTAACATGGCCAGTTGAATCATTAACCTTGACTCCTGAGGCATAATTAAAGTACAGACAAGCTCTGGTTAGCATCTATAGCTGACGTGAACCTCAGGCAGCTTAGCCCACAATTCCTATACATAGAGTCAAGGACTGGAGAAAGGTCACAAGCCACAGTCTAATAATTCATGTCAAATTGCTCTAAAAGTGAAATCACCATACCCAAAGCCACATTTCCTTCTCATGCTCAGTTTGTCAGGCATTTGGTTAGAATGTCCAGTATCCTAATAAACTATCTCTGGATTCAGTGAAATGCAGTCATGCTGAACAGTTAAAGGTGAATAGTCAAGGAAAGTTTGGTGATTGGGGTCAGAAAGCTTCCTCAGGTGATTTTATCAACTTGAATTCTTGACCAGCTGGGCAGTGTAAGGAAGGGATCAGTACTAAGATCCAGTCAGAAAATGGAATTTATAAAAATCAGCAGTAAACTGTTAACCTATCGTCTCAAAGCTTTCAACATCATCTCTGCGATAAGTTCCAAATATTCATCTCCAGCACAGACCTTTCCCCTGAATTCCAGAATCACCTGCCCAGTTGCCTACTTGACATCTTCACTAGGATATCTAACCAAGTTTTCAAATTCAACATCCAAAACTAAGCTTTTCACCTTCAAATCTTGTTCTCTCAAAAATCTTTCCATTTCAGTAAATATCAACTGCATTCTTCTAATTGCTCAATCTAAAACCTTGGAGATAGCCTCAGTTCCACCCTCTCTCTCACGTGCTGTATCTAGCCCATTAACAAATACCTTGGCTCTTTCTTGAGAGTGAATTCAGAATCCAGCCACCTCTCACCAACTGCACTGCTTACAACTGGTCCAAGTCACCACTGTTACTTCAATAGCCTAATTAGTCTCTCTGCTTCTACCCTAGTACCCAGCTCTTCAGTGTGTTTTCAACACAGCAGCCAAAGTGGCGCTGTTAAAACACAAATTGTCACTTCTCAAAACCTTTAATGGCTTCCCATATGACTCAAAGCCTTTGTAGTGGCCTCCAAGGCCTGACATAATCTGTGCTCCCACCCTGTTACCTCTCTGACCTCATCTCACACAGCTCTCTCTTCACTCGTTTCAGTCTAGCCACACTGGCCTCTTAATTTTTCAGACACACTAGGCATTCTCCCACCTCAGGGTCTGTTGTACTTGCTCTTCCTTCAGTCTGCTCTACTCTTCCCCAGATAACTGCATGGGTTCTTCCTTCACCCCCTTCAGTTCTTAGCTGTTCCCTTTTCAGTGAGGCCTTCCTTCTTGATCTGTATTTCTAAAACTGTAAAATCCACCCCAGTCCTTAACCATCCTCCTCCTCTGCTTCATCTGTATATTTATTGATTTATTTTCAGCACACAGTACTATGTATTTTATTTATCTTCTTTATTGTCTGGTCCCCTACCCTTGCTAATAGAATGTATGCTCCATGAAGGCAGAGACATTCATCTCTTTGTTCCCTGAAGAATCCCCAGCACCTCTGGAATAGTGCTTTACACATTAGAGATGTTCGATAAAATTTGTTGAGTAAATGAATCTTAGTTTGAAATGAGTCTCAGCCAGCATGTGGGCCTCCACCATCTCATTCACCAGGTTAATATCATAGATAGTAATGCTGAAGACTCTAGTTTAAATGCTCAGATCTGTTAGCCAGCCCCAGGATTTATTCTAACTCATTTTCTTTTCATAATTATGACTAATTTAGGATAAGGTTTAAATTGGATAAGATTCTATCTACTTTGCCACTTCTGATTTTTTTCTTGTGTGCCTCATTAAACACTAATGCTTTTTTAATTTATAGAAATAATAGTGAATAAATACACTAATGTGGCATAAAGAGTTAAAATCATTTTTTAATCCAGTGTTTATGTTTTTACTGTGAGTCTTACAAAACCCTTACCTGTGAAAGATTAGCTTAGGTAAGTCTTAGTTTAAGATGATGATTTAAGTGGTCAAAGTAGACATCTTTAAAACTACTTTTAAAGTAGTTTAGCTAAAAATCAATTTCAAAACAAAAAAGAAATTAGTAATTTAAAAGTAAAATCAAAGTAGCACCGTTCAGTGTTGCTGGTTTGCATACCTAGCTGTCTATTTTTTCTACCTTGAAATATATGTGCAAAACATCTTGTGATATGTGTATAACTGAGAGGGTTTATATATACTTTTAATGTATTTACTAAAATATGCTCTGACACTTGAGTTGATATTAAAAATATCTTATATTTGAAGGTCAGAATATCAAATCTCTTTCTAATATATCTCTGCAGTGCATTCCTAGGTCCCAAAGACCTTTTCCCTTATAAGGAATACAAAGACAAGTTTGGAAAGTCAAACAAACGGAAAGGATTTAATGAAGGATTGTGGGAAATAGAAAATAACCCAGGAGTAAAGTTTACTGGATACCAGGTGATGGTTTACTTCATTATCACTTGCTGCATCTCATTTTTTATTTTAACTCTTTTTTGGATCTTTCTTATATGTCCTTTGTACTAATGATTACCCACCACCCATTTGAAGTCAGAATTCTTTCTGGTTCCAGTAGCACTTTGGATTGAATGTACAGGCATACCTTGCTCTGTTGCACTTCACAGATACTGCATTTTTTACAAATCAAAGGTTTGTGGCAACTCTGCATTGAGCAAGCCTGTTGGCCCCATTTTTCCAACAGCATTTGCTTACCTCATGTCTTGGCATCACATTTTGGTAATTCTCTCAATATTTCAAACTTTTTCATTATTCTTATATTTGTTATAGTGACCTGTGATCAGTGCTCTTTGATGTTACTATTACAATTGTTTTGGGGCACCACAAACCACACCCATATAAGACAGTAAACTTAATTGATAATGTTGTGTGTGTTCTGACTGCGCCACTGATCAGCTGTTCCCCTTTCTCCCCCTCCTTGAGCCTCCCTATCCCCTGAGACACAACAGTATTGAAGCTGGGCCAGTTAATAACCCTGCAATGGCATCTTAAGTATTCAGGTGAAAGGAAAAATCACACATCTCTTACTTTAAATCAAAAGCTAGAAATGATTAAGCTTAGTGAGAAAGGCATGTCGAGAACTGGAATAGGCTGAAAGCTAGGCCTCTTGGAGCCAAGCAGTTAGCCAAGTTGTGAATGCAAGGGAAAAGTTCTTGAAAGAATTTAAAAGCACTACTCTGGTGAACACATGAATAATAAGAAAGCAAAACAGCCTTATTGCTACGGTGGAGAAGGTTTGAGTAGTCTGGATAGAAGATCAAACCGGCCACAACATTCCCTTAAGCTAAAGCCTAATCTAGAGAAGGCCCTAACTCTCTTAGATTCTCTGAACACTAAGAGAGGTGAGGAAGTACAGAAGAAAAGTTTGAAGCTAACCGAGGTTGATGCCAGAGGTTTAAGGAAAGAAGCCATTTCTATAACATAAAAGTGCAAGGTGAAGCAGCAAGTGCTGATGTAGAAGCTGCCGCAAGTTATCCAGAAGATCTAGCTAAGATAATTAATGAAGGTGGCTACATTGAACAACAGATTTTCAATGTAGGTGAAATGGCCTTCTATTGGAAGTTGCCATCTAGGACTTTCATAGAGGAGAAGTCTATGCCTGACTTGAAAGCCTCAAAGGACAAGCTGACTCTTGTTAGGAGCTAATGCAACTGGTGACTTTCAGTTGAAGCCAGTGCTCATTGACCATTCTAGAAATCCTAGGGCCCTTAAGAATTATGCTGAATCTACTCTGCCTGTGTTTTATAAGTGGAACACCAAAGCCTGAATGACAGCACAGTCTATTGACAACATGGTATACTAAATATTTTAAGCCCACCGTTGAGACCTACTGCTCAGAAAAAAGATTCCTTTGAAAATCTTGATATTACTGCTCGTTGACAATGCACCTGGTCACCCAGAAGCTCTAATGGAGATATACGATGAGATCAGTGTTGTTTTCATGCCTTCTAACACAACATCCATTCTGCAGCCATGGATCAAAGAGTAATTTAGACTTTCAAGTTTATTATTTAAGAAATACATTTAGTAAGGCTATAGCTGCCATAGATGATGATTCCTCTGATGGATCTGGGCAAAAGTCAGTTGAAAACCTTCTGGAAAGTATTCAGCATTCTAGATGCCATTAAGAACATTCATGATTCATAGGAAGAGGTCAGAATATCAACATTAACAGGAGTTTGGAAAAAGTGGATTCCAAACCTCATGGATGACTTGGAGGGTTTCAAGACTTCAGTGGAGGAAGGAACTGCAGATGTGGTGGAAATGGCAAGAGAATTAGAATTAGAAGCAGAGCCTGGAGATGTAACTAAATTGTTGCAAACTCCTGCTAAAACTTGAATGGATAAGGAATTGCTTCTTATGGATAAGCAGAGTGTAGTTTCTTGAGATGAAAGCTACTCCTGGTGAAGATGCTGTGAAGATTGTTGACATGACCACAAAGGATTCAGAATATTATATAAACTTAGTTGATAAAGTGGTGACAGGGTTTGAGAGGACTGACTCCAAGTTTGAAAGAAATTCTGTGGTGGGTAAAATGCTATCCAGCTGCATTGCCTGCTACAGAGAAATCATTTGTCAATTGATACTGCAGACTTCACTGTTGTCTTATTTTAAGAAGTTGCCACAGCCTCCCAGCCTTCAGCAGCCACCACCCTGACCAGTCAGCAACCATCAGCATGGCTGACCCTCCACCAGCAAAAAGATGAGGACTCACTGAAGGCTCAGATGATGGTTAGCATTTTTTAGCAATAAAGTATTTTTAAATTAAGGTATACACATTGTTTTTATAGATATAATGCTACTGCAAACTTAGTAGACTACAGTTTAGTATAAACATAACTTTTATATGCACTGGGGAACCAAAAAATTCATGTGACTTGCTTTATTGTGATATTTACTTTATTGCTGTGGTCTGCAACTGAACCTGCAGTATCTCCGAGGTATGCCTGTAATTCTGTTACCTTAAGAGGGTTCATGTCAATTGGTCACTGGAAAATTGAAGTTGACAGCCGTTTATTTTGAAAATCTTGAGTAAGCTGAACTTCTTCTAATTAGAATAGAATGATTCTTTTCATAGTCTGTAGTCTTTGCTATTTTTCAAAAATGTAATTAGCTAATATTTTATTATCTCTTAGGCAATTCAGCAACAGAGCTCTTCAGAAACCGAGGGAGAAGGCGGGAATACTGCAGATGCAAGCAGTGAGGAAGAAGGTGATAGAGTAGAAGAAGATGGAAAAGGCAAAAGAAAGAATGAAAAAGCAGGCTCAAAACGGAAAAAGTCATACACTTCAAAGGTTACTAAGAAACCTTTCCCATTGTTGTTAATGCTGTATGCATATTCATTAAAGGTTTTTAGATTACTTTTAATTCATTCACTGGGCACATAGAAATATATTAGCTCTGTGGAGCCTCTGCCTTTAGAGACAGTAATATATCTGAGGGGAATAAGACAGGTGATCTTAGATGTGAGGTTAACTGGTATTGACTCATAAGGGCTGTTGACCCTGAAAATAGCACCTTCTCTGTTGGAGGAGGACTGTTCTTTAATCAAGGATGTAAGAATAGGTATTCCTCTTATAACAACCCCCAGGTGAGCCCTGAAGAATTTAGGAATATAGGAGACTCAGTACAATTTAGGACTATGTCTAGTATTATAGATGTAAATATAAAGATAGACTCTTTCTTGTCTCTCTGCTTTAAAGAATGTGCTTTGGTTCTTTATTTGTTCAGTTCTCATATCTCAGGTCACCTATTCTATGTCAGACACTTGTACTAGGTAGATAGTGGTGAGCAAATCCAACGCCATTCCTACCCTCATGTAACTTACAATACAGTGGGTTGGAGGGGGTGGAAACACAGAGTTAAAAAACAAATAATAAATAACTGTAAATTCTGAAAGGGCTATGAAGGAAATGAATGGGAGCAGGGAACAACAGAGTAAGTGTATCTATTTAGATAAAGTGGCCGGGCCTTTCCGAAAAGATGAAATTTATGCCGAGACCTGAAAGAAGAGCATGGGACGAGGAGCGCGTGTGGCAGAGCAGCAAAGCTCTGAGGGAGGGAAGAGTTTGACATGGCCTGGATTGAAAGAAGGCAGGCATGATTGGAGAATCATGATCGGGAGGGAGAGACAGGCAAAGGCTAAATAATGGAGACTGGCACGCCATGTTAAGGAGTTTGAATTTTATTCCAGATGTAACAATCATTTATTGGAGGCGTGACATGATCCTTGACTTACAAATTGAAAGTTTAGGTTTTTCATACAGTAATTCAGAAATACAATTGAAAAAACTATGATATTGTGGAAATTCTTCACCTTTTAGAAACTTAAAGCAGGGTAGATGGATCTTTGAAGATAAAGATGGGTACAAGTTTTGCTGCAATTGGTCTGTCACACAGTTGAATACTTGGACAGATTACTTCCATTTAGACTCTGGTATTTATTGGCTGGATATACTTAGGAAATTCCTTAAAAACAAGTATCAAGGGTTTCTTAGACTATCAACATTTTATTTTACAGTCTATAAAATCCACCCAACTGGCATACGGGTAAAATTGTATGAATGCATGTAACTTCCTGTACACCTAATGAAAAACATGGTATCTGCCTTAAATGGGGGTAAAGTTTGCAAATGGCAACAAAATAATTAGAATTTTCCCTAACAGACTGTATATTCCATAGGGGTTATTTTTTAAGCTGAATTTCTTTTAACATTTTGGACTTCATTTAAACACCCAATTGAATTTAATTTAGTTTATGATTGCCTGCTGAGCTTCTGTGTAATGTGTTGCACCACCCTAAATTATCTAAGCCCTCTAAGGTACCTGAGGTATTTAATAGTGTGGATATGTGGCTTTTAAATGTCATTATTTCATCACTCTTGTGAAAACCAGAAGTAATAGGGCTCATACCTGGGGTGGATTTATAATTTAAAGTAGTGAAGAGGTAAAGACATACTTTACTTACTAAGGCGTATCGATTTTAAATTAAAGAATCATTTCCTTTGCTTTCCTTCAAGATCACAACTTTCATGATCACTTAAGAACCATGATTTTTAATTTTCAATATCAACCGAGTAACCTAGCACAATAGTTCTCAAACTTTTGCATGCATCAGAATCACCTGGAGGGCTTATTAAAACACTTATTGCTGAGTGTCAGCACCCCCCACCATTTTCTATTTTAGTAGGTCTAGGGCAGGGTCCAGGGTGGGGAATTAAATATCCAGTGAGCTGATGTTGCTGATCTGGGAACCACGTTTAGAGCCACTTACCTCGTATAACCTCACTGCTCTCTTTGGCTTCCCAGATGTTTCCTTTTTGTTGAATATGGTGATTTTTTTTACATCTGTTTCTTGAATAATCTTCCTTTACCACTAAACTCTTGGTTCACAAACTTTTTTGACTGCATCCAAGTTAGGTTGAGGGAGAAGTCTCACTTTCCCTCTCCCTCACCTAATTCTGTTTTTTCTGTGGAAAAAAATGTTCATAAGAGCCATAGTATAAGCACATTTGAGGGAGGTTATATATATATCATTTTAGCAGTAAGTGTATGTGTGATTCATATTTGAGCCATAACAGATACTAGAAAATTATAAGCAAAAAATATTTTGCATGCAAGTTATTTACTGTATAAAGTAGGGCTAATCAGAGAGCCTCACAACAAACTAAACTGATGATGATAGTAAACCGTTAGTAATCTTAGTTAAAAACCAAAGATAGCAACAGTTGGACACACAACCAATTCAAAACCATATTGATGAAACTGATGAAGGGTCCTTCCCCAAAATTACAGGAATTGCGACGATCTGCATAAGCACAGTAAGCGCTTTCTAAGGTTACCAAATATAGCTTGGCAGCCAGATTTCTTAGTAGAATACCGAATGTGACTCATTAGCAAAACATAGTAATGCCCTAATTCTAGTCTATGTATATCAAATTATAAAGCTTAAAAACTCACTTGTAGAAAAAAAAAAAAAAACTCGTAGGATTACTCGTAAGTATCCTTTGTAAGCACTATAAATTTTAGGGAGTTCTGCCTATTATCTGTAAGAACTGCAAGTCAAGGACTATTACTTGAGAATTATTATATAAAGCAACTATTGCATTTCAATAATTATACTGTATTTACTAGGAGAACAAAAGTATTTCACTTTTTACATCATCATACTTGATCTAAACTTTAACTCCAGGCACTCCATGTTTGGATTATTAAACCCCTGCTTTCCCTCCTTGTAAAAAGTAAAAATGAAGTCATTTTAAACTGACATTTTGGGCTTGGTTGGTAGTTTCATTTAAGTAAGATAGAAGCAGTGTAATTCCATATTCTGTCACATAGCTAGAAGATATTTTCTCTTTGAAAGTTGCATTTTAAAATATTGATTGTCTCAGGAAGCTCAGATTTGCTAATTCATTTCTGTAAGACCAAAAGTGACTTGCTTTAATGAGTTTTGCCTTAGCTGTTATTTACCATGTGCTTAAAGATTCATAAAATTTCTCAAAAAGGAAATGTAAGTGAAATGCTACATGTTATTTTCTTAAAGGTACACAGTGGGGCCAGCTTTTGATCATTTTAATGCTGTTCTGCAAAGCAGCTCTGGCTGCGAACTATAATTGTATTTTCATCTTCACTGTAGAGTTCATCTTGGTTTCAAATGCAAGTTGATAAGAAAAAAAGGGCTAGTTTTCCAGTGTGGCCTTGAGTTCTTAAATAACTATCCATAATTTAAAAGATTAAAGTTAATTCATATCATATGGTGATAGAAAAGTTTTGTCAAGATCATCCCATGTATACCATTAACCAAACAGCTTCCATAAGTGTTCCAACATGAATATCCATATAGTATCCTAGATAGTTTACCTTGCTTCTCTGGACCTCACATTCTACTGTGAAATGATGGGGAAGGACAAGGAGACCTTTAGGGTGCCTTCTAGCTCTGTAGCCTTCCTAGAATGGTGTCCATCACCTATATTTATTCATTGACAGTGTTCCAGGTATGTGAATCTCTATTTTCTGCTTTTAATATCACACTACTGGAAAGAACTAGAAGGTTATCTAGTCCACCTCTACTTCCTTTCCAGCTGGTTAAACTGAGGCCCCGTGAGGTGAAATCACTTGTCCAAGGTCACCTAGCTCAGTCGTGGCACACTGCCATGTTGTATTGGTATATCCTGTATCAAGCCACAAAGACTGGATATAGGTCAGCTGCTTCTACATTTCTTACTTACATTTGTGCATTTGGGTTTCTACTTTTGACTATACTTTTTAACTTGTCTAAATATTTAGAAATCCTCTAAACAGTCCCGGAAATCTCCAGGAGATGAAGATGACAAGGACTTCAAAGAAGAAGAAAATAAAAGCAGCTCTGAGGGTGGAGATGCCGGCAATGACACAAGAAACACAACTTCAGACTTGCAAAAAACCAGTGAAGGGGTAAGAATATACCTGTGATTTCTCTTATCTTCCTGTTAACTTAGAAGACATTTTGCCTCAGAACAGATTTCATTATCTCAGCATTAGTAAACGTTGCCTTAGTAAATGGAGAAACATTCTCAGCTTGACATATACATTCACTCACAGCTCCTGAATAAGTGATCAGATGCTTAGAGTCTGAGAACAAAAGAGAGCTGGGTGGGAATTACACCTGTCTATCAGTTTGGAACTCTGACAGGTTTATTCTTTTTTAAACTAACTTCACCTTGAGAGTTTTTTAGAAGTCAGGCATGAAGTATTGAAATTATGAAATGCCACCTCAGAATTTGACAGTTGTATTTCTTATATTATAAAATGAATGGCATGTTCAAAATAGGGTATTTTATACTGCTCCTTCTTTCTTAGAAGCAGTATGTAATTTAATATACCCATGAGGATTTTAAACATTTAAATATTCAAGCTATATGTGAATATTAATGTTTAAAGGAACCAAGGGGAAAACTTGTACACTTTGAATCTTGTTAACTTTTGTTAACCTCTGTTAACTTCAAAGTCACAGGCAAGTCCACCTTCGTAAAAGTTTTAGTGAAGGCAGATTTTGCCCCTGGTCATTTTCCATGAGTCTTTATGAAGACTAATTGGACAGCAGCAAATCATTTTAAAACAATACTGATAAAATAAATTATTATTACTCTTTAGTTAAATTCTGGTTTCAGCTGAGTTCTTGCTTACTCTTGTCATTACTGTTTACCTCTCAACTGTCTCCTCCTGCTTCCAGTTACCCATGATTTTTCCCAAGTTATGATTCTGTTTATTCCCTTGTTTCTCTCACCCAGCTCAGTTTACCCCATCCTCTGCCTGTCTTCCTTCTCTTGACCTCTCTCCAATAAATTTCTAGCTGTACTTCCCATGACAGAGGAAGAGGTAGTTTACACCCGTACTACTCAGTGTGTGGTCTGCAGACAGGTAGCATCAACATCACCTGGGGGCTTGTTAGAAATGCAGAATCCAGGCTTAACCCCAGAGCTATCAAATCATAGTCTGCATTTTAACTAAACGCCCAAGTTAAAGAGAAGCACTAATCTGCACCTTCCTATCACCAGAGTCCAGAATATCATCTCCTGCTTTCTCCAAGGCTACACCCCATCAGTGGTCCCCTTTCTCTCCTATACCTTTACTTTCTTTTCTGCTGGCTCCTTACTCTCTGCCTATAAACAGTATCAGGTCTCCCTTAACCTTAAAGATACCTCCCTTCCACCATGTATCCTACTCTTTTCACCTTTCTCTTTATCTCTAATTTCTTAAAAGAGTTCTTTTTTCTCCCAGCGTCCATCTTCTCACCTACTCATGCCTTAACCCAGGGGTCCCCAACCCCCAGGCCGTGGACCGCTACCTGTCCGTCAGAGGCCTGTTAGGAACTGGGCCACCCAGCAGGAGGTGAGCAGCGGGCGAGCAAGGAAGCTTCATCTGCTGCTCCCCATCGCTCGCGTTACCGCCGGAACCATCTCCCCCCCGCACCCCACCCCTGCCCCTGCACCCCAGTCCGTGGAAAAATTGTCTTCCATGAAACACAGTCCCTGGTGCCAAATAGGTTGGGGACCACTACCTTAACCCATGGCACTCTTGTTTCTTCTTTGACCGGTTCATGGAAACTGCTCTTGTAAAGTTTCCTAGTGATCCTCTCATTGCCAAATCCAGTGTCTCCTTTAGTCTTTATTTTACTCTGCAGCATTTAATACCATTAGCCACTTTCTCCTCCTGACTTTGCCTCCAGGTCACCAGTCTCTTCTGCTTCCTCTCCCAGTGTCTCCTCAGTCTCCTTCTAGAGCACTTTTCTCTAGGCTGTCTTGGTACACTTCCAGTCTGAAAGCTTCCCCTGTTTCCATCTTATGCACTCATGTGGTTTCAGCTGTTAGGTGTTACTGATGACTTCTCACTCTAGCTCTTGCATTGTAGATTCATTTTTCTAATTTAATAAAACCATTTCTACTTTAATAACTTGAAAGCACCTCAGAAGATAGTTGCTACTAGAAGTAACAACAGCAGCAGAGTCAGAGTAGTAGTGGCTAACATTTTTACCATGTGCCACATACTGTGCTAAATGCTGTACATGCATTTGATCCTCATACAAATCCCAGGAGGTAGGTGCAGGTGTTATTTCACTTTGTAGCTGGGGAAACTGAAGCTGAAAGGATTGGGCCAGGGTCGCACAGCTAGTCAGAGCCTGAATTTGAAGCAAGAGCCTGAGATCTTTTTATTTTTAACCTGTTTCTAATAATATAATTTTATACACAAAAGGATATATATATATAATATAAAAATAAAGTAGTAAGCATGGTAATTTAATGAATACCAGAGACCCTACCACTCAGCCAAAACTAGAACATAACAATAACTTGTATCTATATACATGTTCTTCCCCATCCTATCTTCTTCCTAACCAGAGATAACCACTAGCGTTGTATTTATTATTTCCTTTCATTTTCAAAATTTTAGCCCATACCTAACATATACGTATATACTTAAATAATAATATAATTTTGCTCATTTTTGAGCTAATGCACATAAAAGAGTTTCTTTAGGGTATGTAAACTCACACTGGACATGCTGAGTCATGAGTTTAAGGTTTTTAACTTTACAAGGTAATGCCAAAGTATTTTCCTAAGTTGTTGGATCCATGTATACTCCCACCATCAGTGTATGAGTTCCCTGTGACTAACTGGGCATTGTCAGACTTTAAAATTTTTGCCAATATAGTGGATGTAAATTATAGTCTAAATTTGTGATTCTTTGATCAATAATGAAGTTGAGCCTCTTTTCACATGTTTATTGACCACCTCTGTTTCCTCTTCTGTGCAGTGCTTGATTTTGGTTTTTTGCCCATTTTCCTGTTGGACTTCTTTTCTTACTGACTTGTAGGACTCCTTTACATATTCTGGATTCTCACTGCCATGGGTGGTCACATGCATTGCAGATATCTTCTCTAAGCTGTTAGTGAACAGACTTTAATTTTATTGTAGTCAAATGTATCAAACTTTCCTTGTTATGGTTATCGTTTTTCTGTCTTGTTTAAGAAGTCTTTTCCTATCTCAAAGTCAGAAAGGTATTCTCCTATATTTCCTTTTAAAATTGTAAAGTTTTGTTCTTAACATTTCAGTGTTTAATCCATCTGGAATTGATTTTTGTGTATAGTATGAGATAGGCTCCTACTGCATTCTCCCCATAGCATAACCATTTAACCAGCACCATTTATTAAATAGTCTCTCCTTTCCTCTCTGATCTGCAGTGTCATCTGTCATATAGCCATGGGTCTCTCTCTGGGTTCTCTATTCTGTTCCTTTGGTCAGTACTAAACTTTCTTAAATTTTAGTAGCTTTATAATGTGTCCTGATATCTTATAGGGCAAGTAGCCTAATTTTTTTTTCAAATATTTAATAGACATGGTCCAGGATAGAAGGTCAGAGGGGCTTTTTTTTCTTGATGGGAGAATATACAGCACATATGCTGATGAGAATGATCCAAATATGGAATGATCACAAAATAATAATGTAAGAAAAAATTGCCACAGTAGTGCTCTTCAGAAGGCAAGAAGGCATAAAATCTAGTGCACATCCGGAAGGGTTACCTTACTCCATCCACTGAAGCAGGAGGAAATGCAGAGCGTTTGGGCACAGGGGCAGGTAAATGAGTACTTGGGGTGAGAGCATGCAAAAGTTCTCTTCTGATTGCTTTTATCTTCTTAGGAAGCAAGGTCAACATTTGAGAGTGAGAACAGGAAGAAGTGTTGAAAGTTTAAAGAGAGAGGAAAAGGGATAAAATAGTTACTTAGAAGAACAGAAGAGTGATTGGACTTGGGAAATGAAGTTGAATTGCCAGACAGCGGTAAGGGCCCACGTGAGGTTAGTGGTCATGAATTTAAAGTGAGAACAGTCAGATGGCTGTGTGTTTTTCTCCAGGCATATTCAATTGTGCAATCATGGAGTGGCAGAGAATTGCATTTAACTAGAATTGGTGCTTGCCCAGAGAATAAAGGAGGTTCAAGACAAGGGAGTTGAGGATGTATGCAAGGAAGGGATTAATTATAATGATGGACCCATGGAATCCAAAATATGTTCAGAGGGAAATAAGGATGTGAGGAAGGAGACAGGATCAACAGATTTTGCATATCCAAGAATTCTTGGAGTTGGAGTACTGGATAAAGGGAGCGAGCTGGAAAGATAGGTGGTTATAGAATAGGAAGATGTTTAGATCAAACTGCGGAAGGGTGGCAGTAGGTGCTGATGACAGTGCAGGTGAGTTTGGTATCTTGAGTGGGACAGTTTTTCATTGTGTGAGCACTGTTCACATCGCAGGATATTTAGTACCCTTGGCCCCTGCCCGTTAAATGCCACAGGACCTCCAAGTTCTTATAATAACCTAAAACGTTCCCATAATTGCCCCCAAAAGAACAGTGACTTAAAACAGTATTTGCAAATACTCTCAGTGGTTGAGAAACACTTGTCTACGAAATAGCCATGGAAATGAGTGACTGAGGTAAGGTGGAAGACGAGATCTTTGGAGAAGAGGAAGTCTAGGAACTTAAGAGGCCAGAGTGTTGGAAAGACGATCTCTCTGCATGTCGACATCCAGCAGTTATTATCCTATTGAATGACAGTGGGCCAGAGCTAAAGTCTTCAAGGAGAAAAGGGGAGTGACCTGGGGTGTCTGGAGGTGACTGCAGTAGGGAGGGGTGGTGGTTCACAATATTGAGACTAAAAGCTAGAAGGATTATTTTTCCTGGGGATGGAAGCACAGGGGAGAGGAAGAAGAGCTTAGAAATAGTCATTAAGATCAAGGACACCTTCCCCACCCCGGGGGCCTGTAGTATAAGAGCTGTGGCAAAGGAAATAGTTACCATCTGGGGGTTGCAGGAAAAGAAGCAGCACTATCTTCAGGGGAAACCAGGTTTCAGTTAGAACAAGTTGATGAGTAAAATATATCATGAATTTAGGAAATTTGCTGATGGCTATGATTTCCAAGGGGCCCAGTGGAAGAGATTAAGGAATCTGGGTTGGGGGCGGTGGGAGCATTTAAGAGATGAGGTTATAAACAAACATGTAAAAAGTGACTGAGGATGAGAGTCCAGGAAGTGATAGATGCTCTGGAGCCCATCTTGTGGCAACCGAAGTAAGCAAGAATAAAGGGCGTAAGGAAAAAGGATTATTGATGGCTCAAGGCAGATAGTGGTGTTGAAGTTATGAATATCGATAAAGAAAGGAAAGAAGAGGTTCTTACAAGGAACCCACAGACTTCTGAGACCCCCTTTATTTCCAGAGGCTCTCTGCCTTCATCCTCACCCCTGCTAGTGGAAGCATGAGGCAGAAAGGGTAGGCTCCAGAACACTTAGAGCTCCCCTTCCTGATTCATGTGGCTATAAAGTGGAGGGGACTAATCTTTGTGGCCAGGAAGCCATGCAGATAATATACCTGTTCTATTGTCTCTTGCCATGTAACAAATTATCCCAAAACTCAGTGGCCTAAAATAGCATTTTCTATGAGTCAGGAATCCAAATAGATGTAACTTGTTGATACCTCTATCTTGATCTCTCCAAAGCTGCAGTTAAAAGTATTAGCAGGGGCTCAAATCATTTTGAGGCTCATCTGGGGGGTGCGGAGGGGTGGTCCTCTTCCAAGTTCACTCAGAAAGTTGTTGGCAGGATTTGGTTACACACAGCTTACTGGGCTGAGGGCTTCAGTTCTTCATTGACTGTTGGCCAAAGGCCTCCCTTGGTTGCTTGCCACATGAGTCTCTCCATAGGGCAACTCCAACATGGCAGCTGGCTTCATTAGCAAGAGAGAGAACGCTAGCAACACAGAAGTCAGTCTTTTGTTATCCCATCACTTTTGCCTCATTCTGTTTATTAGAAGCAAGTCACAAGGTCCAGCCCACACTCAAAGGGAGGGTATTACCCAAGGGTATGAATACCAGGAGGCAGCCATCATTGAGATCCATGTCAGAAAGCTGCCCATCCCTGAACCAACCACTGATAACAAGGGGATTAGAACTGGCTCAGACCAGTCAGGTTCTCCCCATCCCTGGAGCTGGAGTCAAGTCCCCAAATCACAAGGCTATCACATAATTGTGGGGAGGAGCAGAGGATAGAATAAATGTTGGGAGGATAGCCAGAGAGTTCACTGTAACCACTAACCAATATTCATACCTTTATTCTTCTGACTCTGGAACTATTGTTCTTCCTGCCATATAGTGCTGCCTCCTTATGTCTTGCCATTGCCCTCTAGATCAAGCCCAGACTCCTTATTTCAGCATATAATGGCCTTCACACTCCAACCCCAATTTATCTTTTCAGCCTCATTTCTCACCGTTCACTCTCATTTATTCTAAGCCAGTGGTTCATCAAGCTGGCTCAGGACCCCTTTAATACTCTTAAAAGTTATTGAGGGCCCCAAAGAGTTTTTGATATAGCTATTGATATTTACTTAATTAGAAATAAAAACAAAATTTTAAGATACTAATTTCCTTTAAAATAATAATAAACCCATTACTTAGTATAAATAACACGTTTTTGTGAAAAGTGCATTTTCCCCAAAATTTTTTGAGAAAAATGGCACGGTTTTACATTTTTAAAAATCTCTTTAATGTCTGCTTTAATAGAAGACATCAGGCAGGATTCTCATATCTGCTTCTGGATTCAGTCTGTTGTGATGTTATTCTGGTTGAAGTATAGGAAGAAAATGTGGTCTTACATAAACATGTAGTTGAGAAGTGGAGTTATGCGTATTTTAATAGTCTTTTCATATCATTGTGTGTATTCTCTGATATTACACCAATTCTGTAAGTGGTAATTTCTCAGAGGTTAGTTGCAGTGTGGAACTGAACCCTTGGTATTCTGTTTGGTTAAAATCCATTGGACTGTCTGGCACTTTGAATAGCTTTCACACATTTGGAAAATCTTTGTTCCCTGAGTTATTCAAGTTTTCCAAATATTTCATTATGAAATCTTTTTAGTCACATTTTAAATATCACTGCCTGTCTTGTCAGAAGAATCTACGTTTTGGGAAGCTGTTGGTTGTGGAGGATTTAAGTTTCTAGAATTCTAATTTTCACTTAAAAGCTCAGATTTTATCATTGGTGACAAATACTGCCATTTTCCTTGAAATAATAGGCTTATTTCATTTATTTTTGACAAAGTGCCAAATGCCCAAGTCTGAATAACCATAGTTTATCTGTCATCATTTTTTGCAGTAAAACTGGTGCTCCATAAAATGATCCTATGGAAAAAAAAAAAAAGATCCTATGACTTCACCTGCCTCATAACTTCTGCTTACTATGTTCTGGGTGTCCTTCAGCTTCACTGCCACCCTGCAGCCTTTCAATGTGCCTCATATTCAAATGCCTCAAGAGAGAATCTGATTGGATTAGCCAGCCATTATCCAGTATAGAAGTGGTGTGGCGCTGAGCATGGCAACCAGCGCGTTAAGGAACAAATTCTGGCTGCTTACGTGGAGGAGACTTCTAGTCTAGCAAATACTCAGAACAGTGTGTCCAGGACATTCACCATTATGAATTAACAAGATATATTTTCACACACAGGCGCACAGAGTGTGATTATGGTATGAGAAGTTAAAAAAATTAGATTTATAATTTGGTTTTATAAGTACTCATTTGATAGCACCTTGTTTAAAGACCCCGCCCCCCAAAAAGCATGTCCTTAAAGTTATAGTCACATTTTGCTACCACTTGCACTTTGTTTGGAGCACGAATAATATTCTGAGGCTGCCATCAGACCATCTGTTCCAAATATACTCTTCAACATGGATTGAGTAGTTGTTACTATGAATTTTCTACCAGTGTAAACATAGAATGTATTGCCTTTCACATTAATATTAATAAAAAGACATTGTTACAAAGAATTTTCTTTGGTCGATTAACAATTTTTCATTGTTTTAATGGGTGTCTTCCTCCTTCACAAGGGAGGAAAATCCTCTAAAGTCTGTGAGTATAATCTTACTTCTAGTGTTTTTCTTTGTTAGGAGTCACGAGGCTCTGAATCTTGCAAGTTCACAGATTTTAAATGTAATTTTTATTTAAGATTAGCTTTCTCATTTTGGTAGGAACAAAGAAGGCTAAGAAATGTACTTCTGCCATCTTGAGTGGATGGTAGGTTTAGTAACTTTTCCTATTTGAAGGTTCTGGAATTATTTGTATATTGTATTCTGTACGGTACAGGATAGATTTTGGCTGCATAAGTGAAAACATACCCATGAGTGAGCACATGTATGCTTACAAACAAGTTCATTCACTCAGTGAAGTAAAGAGCTGAAGCAGGCTGTTTTTAGAAAAAATATTGGGGGCCCGAGTTCCCTTTTTCATTCATCTCATGAGAACATTACTAAGGGGTTTAATGTATTTGGGATAATGATGAAGAAAACAAAAATAGCATCCCTGTGGGGAAATGTAACCTGATACAATTTAAAGTGGGACCAAAATTGAAACATAATTCTTTTAGGAAATGGAAATATTTTATCTTTGTCACATGGATGTAATCTAAATTTTAACAGAAATCTAGGCTTCCGTTCTTTTTGTACATCTTGATTTTATTAACTTTTGTATTCCTTTGAGCCATATGTCACAAGTAAGTTGTAAATATTATACAGAATAATCTGCATACTCTTCAAATACTTTTTTTTTTTTTTTTTTTTGCGGTACGCGGGCCCCTCACTGTTGTGGCCTCTCCCATTGCGGAGCACAGGCTCCGGACGCGCAGGCTCAGCAGCCATGGCTCACGGGCCCAGCCATTCCGCGGCATGTGGGATCCTCCTGGACCGGGGCACGAACCCGTGTCCCCTGCATTGGCAGGCGGACTCTCAACCACTGCGCCACCAGGGAAGCCCCCCCTTTTTTTTTTTTCTTAATGGAACACTAAAAATGCCCTAGTCATTCCTTTAGCTTTTTGCACTAATAGGTATAAAGCAGAGCCTCAGGGGCTGTTCTTGCTAAGTATTGTTAATGCTGCAGTGCAGGTTGGAATCTCAGAAAACCCAGTTATATACTATAAAGGTGTGGCTAGCTTTTATTCTTAATATCCAAAATCATCTAAAGGCTTGTTTTCTTTCTTTTTTTTTCAGACCTAACTACCATAATGAATGCTGCATATTAAGAAAACCACAAGAAGGTTATACGTTTGGTTGTCTAATATTCTTGGATTTGATATGAACCAACACATAGTCCTTGTTGTCATTGACAGAACCCCAGTTTGTATGTACATTATTCACATTCCTCTCTGTTGTGTTTGGGGGAAAAAAGACATTTTAGCCTTTTTTAAGGTTATTGATTTAATTTCATGTTATTTGGTTGCATGAAGTTGCCCTTAACCACTAAGGATTATCCAGATTTTTGCACAAGCTTATACAAGTCTAGGATCCTTTATCAAGGCAGTTATGTTCATCAGTCTCCTGCCTTTACTCCACCATCACCAAACACTCAGTTAAATATAACTTAGCATTTTTTAAAATGACCACTCAACATAATGCTTAAGGGATTTCCTCTCTGTGACAGAACCCAGGAACCAATTCCTAGATACACAATGTTGGCATATTGAAGATAAACTTAAAATTGTTCTTCAGTTTTGAGGCCATGTGTAAAGTTTAATCATATTGTAAAATATCTATTCCGTATTAGAAATAGCTAGTTGACAGCTTATACTTCTCAAAACTCATGTTGTTAACGTACGCAAACTCAGTTTCTATATGTGAAGTTAGTGAGTCTTTTGTGTTACTCCAAAATAAAGGCAATGATTTATTTTTTCCCAATCTCAATACAATTTGAGCTAATCACTCAAGCTGGATTCTTTACATTTTAAAGCTGGAATCAGCAGTAGCCCTATGGGAAGTAAGACAAAGCATTGACTTTTAAATATAGACTTTTAAAATGATCGGTTGTTTTCTTTTGGTACTAGAATTAGAATAGTTAATACTCATCCACAAACCATTATTATGTGTACATTATTGTTGCAATTGTGATAACAGAAAATTTTATTTATTTTTATGCCAGCTTATATTGTGAGAACACATTTAGTCAGTTTGGGTTTTATCAGTCCTGTTATGCTTGTCCTTGGAACATCTTTCGCGTATTCGAGGTTTGTAGTTGAAAAGTTTACTGTAAAAAAAAAATCAAAAACAAAAAAATGTATTGTTTTTACAGAATAAATTTATTGGAATGTGTACTGGGAGTAAGGTTTGAGGTTGTAAACAACTAAGTTAGTGTAATTTGGCTTCATATATGTAATGTGAGGTATTAATGTAATTCATATATTAAAGCAAAAATTGTTAACAGCAAGTTGACAATAGAATCAAGTGCAGGTGAGGGTTTTCTTTTTTTTTTTAAACACTCTATGGATTTTAGGGTTTTTTTTAAACACTGTGGGGAGGGAGAGGAACTGGCTACATGATTGCTTGCACGTCTAAGATACTTACCAGTTCAGTGGACCCTAAATTCACACACTTGACATTATCCATGCAGTGATTTGGACCCCATTTTCTTTTGGTTTTCTTATTTTGGTGAAGAGCTTGTAAATAACATGAAGGAAAAACATGAGTGGCCCTAAAAGCTTAGGGCCATTGATGATGATGATGGTAGTGGTGGTGGTGGTGGTGATGATGGCAGCTGAGGGCATGAAAGCGCCACTTACCACTCCCGGGCTTTGAGGCGGCGGCTGGATTTTTGCTTTGTTTCTCTGACTTTTAGCAAATATTGATTTTCCTCTATTATACTCACTCACATTTCCAAATATGAAAAGTTCATTAAAAGATAGTAGGAATGCCAGTCCACTTCTTTTTCCTTAAAAGGTACTTTTTAATTTTGAATATTTTAATTTAAAAGTAATGAAATTTAATTAATTCATGAAAAGTCCTCTTCATTGCTCACACTAAAACATGAGAATGTAGATGACATTTTGAACTGGAAATATAGCTGACAGATTTTTAAAACAAAAGGCGTAAAGACTACAGAACTTTTTCTGAAAAAAAATATACAAAATGTTTCAAATTTAGTAAGATTTGTCTTCATAAAAGACCAAAAATAATTTATTAAAAATATACACAGAAATACAATAGAAACATTTCCAGTCATCAATAAAATAAGGGTAATGATAAAGTTATAGATCCCTCCTTAGCTACTTAGACTCACAGAAAAATTTCAGTAAAAGCAATTTTTGAAACAGCAGTAAATAATATACTTTCCTTGGGAAAACATTTTTCAAACAACATTTTTAAATATTCTGATAATTTGTCTTTTATATTGAGGTTGATAATGAAACATATAGATCTTATATGCAAAAATATTTCTCCATCTGTATTTGCTACTTTGAAATTTTTAATATGCATAGACCATTTTCACTTTTGAACAGTTTCCTTTTCATGCTCACTATTATAGGAGCTAAATTGTAATTTTTCACTTATATTTAAAGTGTGCAAACAGAATATTGAGATAGGTGGTCAAGTTTATTCACAAATAACTTGAAATATATTTCTTTAAACAAGCTTTCTGAATAACTTCAATTTTCCTTCAAAAAAAGAAAATTTATCCACATAATTCCTATGATAGCTCACATATACAGTACGGAGCAAGAATTTATGTATTCTTAAATGTTCCTGTATGGGAAGAGAGTGGAATGGGACCAAATATTGGTACCAAAATAACAAAAGTCAGTAATCTAGAGAGAAAGAACATAAAATAATGCTTTTATTCAACTTTTTCATCTGCCTTTGTTTTTATGAAGAACTCTGGTTTGTAGATACAGCGATAGGCCAAGAGCTGAGGAAGAACTCCATATGCTATGTTTAATGCTAAAAAAAGGATTTTCGCTTCTTCAGGGACTCTGTAGACATAAGCAGTTCTAGCATGAAGAGAAGCACCGATGTGAGAAAACTGAGCCTGTGGCATTAAAAAAAGGGGGGGGGTGGTAAGCATGAATTTTGTGTTTAGTTGGATGCACGAAGAGTTCTGAATGGTTCATTCAGACCATGCTCCTGTGCCCTCAAAACCAGGACTTGCAAACAATCCATCGTCTTCAGTATTTCATTGAATTTAGGGCTATTCTTGACTTAACTTTTCAAATAAAGTAAACCTTTAGCACGTCTTTATCAGGCTAGCTGTTTTTTAACGCATCTAGTGCCCCCATACCAGACAGTAGTGGCTCAATTTGACAAAAAATCTGAATAAAATCTGCTTTTTCCTGATTTACCTTCTGGAGATATCCTATATAGGAACTCAGTTGTGGCTCACAAAATGTGTTCCAATTAAAATGAAGCAAGTACAGAGTTTAGACAGCTTAAAATATTTTTAGCCTAACTATTTAAAGAGAAGCACTGAGAGAGGGCCTCAGCTTCATTTATCAGTTCTTTCACCTACTCCTTGGAGCAAGAGCTCAAAGCCTTCATTATGCATTTGTTTGTTTATTTATTCACATATTTGTTTTTTTATGCAACTTAAAAAATACTAAGGGTTGTTTTGTAAGATAAGGGTGGGCGTAGGGATTTGGTTGCTCTTTATAAAATGGCAAATATACATGCAGGCAACCTTTTCAAATCAAATTATTTAGAAGTATGGCTTGTCAGCATAATCTGAGTTTACAAAACAGAAAGGCAAGAGCTTCCCATTTGTACTTAGATTACTTGTTGAGAACATACATTCAGAATGTGCCAGTTGGTCTTTTTTGATACTTTTCGTAAGCACAGGGGAATCTATTAGAAAAGGCTTCTGTGAAAGTATTTCCTCAGGATCCTTGTACCATTACAGAATGCAGTCCTGGAGTCTGCATTTCATATCTTACTGAAATTCAAGATATACACAAAGGATTGGGAATCTAAATGTAGTAAGTGGTGACTTAGTTCATCAGGATCAAAGTGAAGAGACAGAAGATACTATAATCTAAAGAAGGCACAGAAGTAACAAGAATGAAAACTAAATAATTTGCTTTAAATACATATGAGTTATCTTACATTTCCTTCCATATGAAATCAGTTTATTCTGCTAAGTGGTTAATAAATCAGTTTATTCTGCTAAGTGGTTAACACAGATAAAAGTGTTACTTAGCACTTGACTTTACTATGATGAGCAAAGGACAAGTTTTCATAAGCAGTATGTATACAGATTGTATCAGTGACAGATTTTAACAGGTTACATTTTTGCAAGTTACTGATACATTCTGGGGGCCTCTGGTAGTTTTGCTGCTTTCTGGAGATAGAAATTAAATTAGTGTGGTGTGTTGCCAAGGACCCAGGGACCAACGCCAATGCCAACGCAGGAATCGTCTGTCTGCATTGTGATCTGTGAGGCACTGAGAGGGCTCTGCCCTCAAACACACCTTCCCCGGGGCACATGCCCAAACAGAACCCAGCAAACGTTAAATATTTCATCTCTGGGCTATGAAGACAAAACACCTTGAGAGTAAAGGGCATTTGAGAGGCTGCCCTGAGGAGCTGCTCTTGTGGACATTCTAGGAACACTGAACAGGAACTTGGCCCCTGTCACTATTTTCTTCTAGGGCCTATTTTGAATAACAGTATTTTTCTGAATATTGTAACTAAATTTTTTCTCCTGGACTAGAGGCCAGATTTGAACCATGGTTTTAAGAAATGTGCATTTGGTGTCTATCTTTATAGACACTTATACACATCTCAAAAATCACCAAATTTGGGGAAATGCGGACCATAGTTTGAGAGAATAATATGAGCAATCATGCCTACTTGCATAGGGAACCTGCTAAAGAGTCTGATTTCGTAGGCTTTTTTGCTGCACTAACCGGTGCAGTTAATACCTCATTTTCACAAACAGCAAACTCATGGCAACATTAAAAAATGATCGTGTCCTTAGATTAGATTGTAAGCCCACCGGGCAGGTACTGTGTCTGATGTTTTGTGTGGCACCTATCACATTGTTAGAGCTCAATAAACGTTCAACAGTAATGGTCTTGTGACTGTCAAAATACAAAAAAGCTTCTACAAAGCATTTCTCTATTTTTATACCTATTTTAGTAGGCCTTTTGCTTCAAAATTGTTTAACAAGGGGCAAAGATGATTGCATTTCTAATCAAAAGAGGTATGTAATTGAGAGAAAGAGCCTGAGGCCAATTTTCTGCAGTTCCAGTACTGCTCATGGTTCTAATGGGTGTATTTATAGTGGCCTCACCTCTAGCTGAGTGAGCAATCCAACCATAGCTTCCTCCCAAGACATATGGTGTCCAGTTTCCAGGGTGCTGAAGTTTCAGAAAACCCTCAGTCTCACTTGAGAAGGGTTCCCTTCCCAAGCACATAGCTGCTAAGGGGCTGCACCGTGTCTCCTGGGTGATTTTCCCACCAGCACGTGAGACCTCCTTATGACAGGGCTGAAGAGCTCAGCATGAGCACTGTGCTAGTAGGATCTGGTGGCTTGGTGACCTCAGTGCTGCTGAACTGACACATGGCCAAGATTACATGTTCAAGTTATGGGTCCCAGAAATTTCTCCAAAATTCAGTGATGTGAGGTCGAGCCCCTAATAATTTTTCTTCTACTTCATTCTAAATCATTTTTCACCTTAAATTTAGTTAAGAGATTTACTTTGGGTTTTTTTTTTTTTTTTTAAGAATGGATGGTTGGGATGGAAAATGAGGCAATAAAGTCAAAGAAAAAGGTTAAATTTTAATAGCTGTGTTTTCCTATAGAGACAGCCTGGAAAGAATTTGACTAAAAATCACAATCTTGGTTCCAGAAAGGAGAATTGAAAGAGTTTTGTGTGTCCACATAAATATTATAGGCAAAAACTAATGTGAACATTGGGACAGTAGCCAGGTTATTTGGCTGATATGGTATAAATAGCTAATCTAGAACCGTGTTACCGTTTCTTAGGGTTTTCTGAGCGCCATAGTCTTGTGGTTAAGAACACTGAATCTGGAACCAGATTGACAGCGTCAAATCCCAGCTTCACCGAAAACCAGCAATATGACCTTGTGTTAGGTATGTAACTACCTCTGGCTCCTCACCTGAAAAGCAGGAGTCCACCTCATAGGATTGTTACACAGGTTCAATGAGTTGATCTTTGTCAAGTGCTTAGGACAGTGCCAAGCACATGGAGCTCTTCCACAGACAGATACAAAACCCAAGTGAAATGCTTGCTCATGATCTGGCACTCTACTTGCTTGAAAACCGGGGCCCTTTGTTTTTAGATTCCCTTGCTGATCTTTTGACAATTTCAAGACTGTCTCCACCAAAGGATAACAAGCATGTAAAAAGACATTAAACCCAAGCTCTAGTTTTAATACTAAAAAAGATGTTTAGTGATGAATCACATCAGAAGCAAATGATTAAAATGAGATTTGCTTTAGTATCCCAATTATCCATGTTCTTCCTAAACCTTTACTTTCAGGTTTTCTTAAAGGCTTCCATAAAGGAAAAAACTTAATAAAACTTGTCCCCCAGTAGAGTCAACTCTTGACAACCAAATTATCCACAGATGAGCCTCCAGACCCTTTTGTGAGAAAGTATGTGGCACCTGCATAGCCAGGGGGTGGGAGAGTCTGAGGCAGCAGGTGGGAAGGGGCACTGGCATTGCCTGACTGAAGTGGAACTGCTCCTGCTTCCATGGCTGCGAGCTGTTAATTGGATGGCATGGCAGGCTCCCTGCCAAACCCACTGTGAATCTGTCCCAGAGCTTTCTTCCAGTTTCTCTGATTTTTAGGTAATTATACACAACACACAGCTACAGATTAATGTATCTTCTGAGCAACATAAGGCATTTCTCCTCCGAACTCTTACTGGGAAGCTTCTAACAACAACATTAACAAAAGCAACAAAGAGGCCCACAGCTTATAATGTGCCAGGCACTGCTCTACGCCCTTTACACATATTACCTCATAAAATCCTTAACAGCAGCTCTATGAGAAAGGTACTATTATTATTCTTACTTTATAGAAGAGGAAACGGGATCAAAGAGGTGAGTGACCAAGGTCACTGAAGTGATCAGTGAATGAGATTCGAACCAGTCTGCCTCCAGAGCTCATGGTCTTAACCATATTAACTATATCTTTTCTTTTAATTTTCAGTGATATTTTAGCAGAGAAAAATTCTTCAATTGATTAAAAAATGCTAACAAGTAGATCTAAATAGCCTGTAATACTTTTCAAATTAGACTTGAAACTTTAATTTTATATGAAAAGACCCTTGGGTTAAAGTCCCCAGTGGAACTCTTCGGTGTAAAATGTGTCCTGGTTTTATTGCATTTTAGTTTACCTTTTGATTTATCTTTTGATTTCTGAAGGCAGCAGGTTTGGCAGATTCCTAAATGGTCTGAAATGAGGGACCTAGTAACTACTAACCATGTTTTCCATTGACTTGTACTGGTCAAGAAGTTTTTCAAGGATTTTTTTCTTATTATTAAGTCACAGGTTCTTGGGAGTTCACTAGATCTTACAATAAAAGCATTGATAAAGTTAGTGGGATCATGAATACATAAAGCTTCTAAATTAGGAATGGCAGTTTTAGAAAGCTTGGGGTGCTAATCAAGGTAATGGAGAGCTTCTATGATGAATGTGTCCGATATCCTCTCAAGATGAGCATTCATTTCGTGAGCAAGTATTCGCTTCATATGCACTGTTTTGTTGCAGTATGATCTGTAACTTTTCCTTAGGCTGAACACTCTGAATAGGTAGATATTAAAGCCCAGCTAAGAGTTATGGGAATGTCAGACACATAATTCTCAGATTACACCATTCTTCTGTTGGGTTGGGAGAAACATCCTTCTGACATTGATAGAATCTAGTTGACAGCCTCAGGCTACCTTTGCAAATTGGGCAGTGATGGATGAGACCAGAGATTTCTTCAAGGCCTGGCGTATGGCTGAAACTGCCACTGCTGCTGCCAGCCGCTCTGCTATCCACACTGCCTTTCCCAGAACCTCCTGGCTGGAGTCACAGGTGCCTGTCTGCAAGCTTAGCCTCACCAGCAGGTACAGGGTAGGGTTCATCTTACTGTTACAGATTTAAGTACCCATTCGCCCCCAAGCTCTGACCATCCTAAGCCTCCTGACTCTGCTGACCCTGTGCACATGGCTAGGCCCTGGCCTAGGTCTTCTGCCTAGTTCTCAAGTTGTCTCCTGAGACTTGACCAGGTCCAACACTTGGCCTCACTCTTGCCAGCCTCCTAGCTGATGACACTCGGTGTTCCTGCATCAGGGCCTGGTGCGGGGCAGACCAAGGTACATGGCATGCAGAGGAAGCTGGATTGTGCAGGCAGAGCACACGGGTAATGAGTAGATGTTGAACCCTGAACAATCTAATCAAGGGGCTGGTAAGAGTGGGGCGAGTGGGAGGCCCTCTGTACCCTCTAACCAGGGCACACTCCAACATCTAAACGCTTCCGCAGTCTTTTGAAGTCTATTCAGCCAGTAAAGCCCACAGCTCAGGTGTCATTGCCTCCCACTCCCAGAAGGTCCTCTAACTCCTACATGCCACGTACAAAGTCTTACTCTGCTGTAGGATTCTGGAGCATAGTTAGTTGTTTGCATGAGGAGAGGGATAACACAACAGAGAAGAATATGGGCTTTGGAGTCAGGTGGGATTTTATATCCCTCTTCTAGTAACTTTGTGACCTTAGGCAAGTAACTACCCTGGGTCTCGGCCTGCTTATCTTTAAGTGAGGCTTTTGAAAAACTTGCAGAGATGATGCTATGTGTTCACACAGTTTCTTCTGAGGCAGACAGGAAGACCACATGTATCAGCCTCCTCTGCAGTTGGGTCGGTGCCAGGCCTGACTTCTGAAAATATCCCACATGATCTTTGCACAAGCAATAAATAAAACTTTATTTTTAACCACTGGGTATTTGCTACTCCAGCAGAGCACACAGCCTGTCTGTCTTTACACAAATAGGTAAGTAAAACACTTAGCATGGCTTGCCTTGCATGAAGTAAGGTAATGAGAGCTCAGACTATCGTAGTGGCAATGGAGCTGTAAAAAAGTGGTGGATTTGCAAATTACTCTGGCGAGAGAACTAACCCGACCTAGTGATGGGCTACATGTAGACGGTAAGGGAATGGGAAGCGTAAAGAACTACTCCACATTTTTGACTTGAGCTGCTGGATGCCAGGAAGGGCTATTTTCAGAGATGGGGAGATGAAAGAGAAGTTGTGGGGCGGATCAGGAGTCCTATTTTAGACATTAAATCTGAGATGTCAGTAAGACACCCAAGTGAAAAGAAGGAGTTCGGAATTAAATATAAGAGTCTGGGAACAGTTTGAGCTAAAGATGGGAAATGAAAAGTCATCACCTTATAGTTGGTATTGAAAGATGGAAATAAAGACCCACACCAAGGCCTGAGAAATAAGGTATTCAGAGGTCTGCAGAGGGTACATACTAATTCTCTTTCCTTATGTCCTTCAAGGAAAGGACAGGAACCACTACTTCTGAATACTGCATCAACTTTTTTTGATATTTATATTCTAATTCTATAGTTAAGAAGAAGTACCTCAGACTGCAAAGATTGAGCCCCGTGTATTAACCCATAAATGCTGTTACTGGTTTTAAACCCTGTAAATTCTAGTGTGTCTTTTTGCCATCATAATTATACCGTAAGTATAATTAACTGTATATGCCTAGAGTTCCTGGATGAACCTCATTTTTATGCCTGCTTAAAAAGAGCGGGACAAAGATAATGATTTTAAAAGATGAGTTCACTTGGGTTTTCTAATTTACAGTAAGAAAAGAACAAAATAATTTTCTTCCTTGTTCATAAGATCAATTTGTTTTGATAGGTTGTTATCTTATAAAAATGTGCTTTGAATGATAATTCCATAGATAATTTCATTCCCAGTTCAATGAAGTAAGCATTCACTGAACATCTACTGTAGGCCAGAGGCTTGGCTAAGTAGCAGAGGGGAGGAATGGGATGACAGGCCCAGCTTCCCAGGAGCAGAACTTTTTTAAAACTGGTTTCCCTGGTCCTGTGTAGCATAATATAGTGAACTTCTGAAATCTTAAATTCAGATAGACATCTTAATGATAACAGCTCTCAATTCTCTTTCAGTAGCTGTGGTGTTCAGAGACTGGGAAACAGCAGTGCCGCTTGCTGGGTATGTGACCTTGAACAAATCATTTAACCTTGCTGGGCCTCAGTTTCCTCATCTGTATAACTGAATGGCGCACCTACCAGATTATGAGATTTAAATAATGCAGAAATGTCTTCCAAAGAACTGTAAAGCAAAGGGCACAACATATCTAATAACTGTTCCCAACCCTAAAACACAGAGCAGAGATATTTTTTAGACACTCAACAATGACAGCCACATCCCCAATAAACTTTCTTAACAGCATATTCTTAGTACCTGAGCTAGACCTCCAGCATGTATCAGTGTTATGTCAGGCATCCAGGAGCATCCAGGAACCACCAAGCCATAGAGCGCCATCACAAAGTAAGGGACGGAATAGAACAGATACGCCAGCATCTACATTGAACAGGGAAATAACGTCATCAGTAAACTAATAGTTAATCTGGCCTTACGAAAAGCACAACATTTTCATCAATTAACATTTTCGCCTTAGAAAACATTAACTCCTATTTCCTACATGGTATCACATTTTCCCATTCTTAAAAAAAAAAAAAGAAAATTAATTTTAGAAAAATCTTAGGCTTCATAACTACTTGACCTGGATTTTAGCATAAGCAGCAGGATCCTTTAGGTAGGGCTCTTGAAATTGCGTATATAATCGGCAGAGCTCAGCTGGGCAATCCAAAGCAATCTACGAACAAAAATGAATGCATTATAAAGATACAGTCACATCTGGTTCTTATGTTTGCTGATAAGGCTAAACGTGCCAGGTTTAGTCACAAGCTGCTTTCTGTTTAACAAAAGCTATTTTAGAAGCTCATCAGTAAAAAAGGAAAGAAAATAAATATTCTACAGATTTACTCTGAAGAGATTAAGTAGAGGTTAATAGTGGAGAAGGAACTGGAAACTAATGCCCTGTTCTTGGGATCTTCCGAGTATTCAGTTTAAATGTCTAGGTTTGGCTAACCAAAGCACAGCTTGCTTTAGATCATCAGTTTCACTTTTCCTGGGAATAACTCACCAACTATTCCCGGCAGGAAGAAAAGTACATTTCTATACCAAATTCATCTTAACTGTGCTTTGCAAGATTCAGAAATAGCATCCTCCTATCTCCAGTGCCTCACAGAGTAAATGGCCTTGGGGGCAGTAAAGGATAATGATTTGAAAGTGAGGTCCTCTCTGAAGCCACCTCCTATATCCACTTTGAAAGAGGGCAGAGCAGATTTAGTCACGGCAGAGTAGACTTCAGGCCACAGAACAGACAAAGTGTCTCTCTGGCACATTACTGGGTCCCCTCTGAGTCACCTCCCTCAGGTACCATTCCTTGTGTCCTTAGCCATAAATGTTGTCCCGCCTAAATAACATGAACACGTCAGTGGCAGAGTTGGTAAAAATGGGCCCCAACCTAAAAGCCCCACCTACCAAAGGGTACACACTCGCCCATGCACATGTTTTTCTCATGTGCACAGGGGAGTGGAGATGGCTATGCAAGAAAACAGTTGGGGCTCATTTTTATTGTTGCTGTTTTTGTTCTTTTGACGTTAGGAATTACAGCAAACTAAACAAAGAATGGTTTCAGTGCTCTGTGGTCCGAGCACAGCCTATGGCCCTGCTTTCTCCTTTACTTCCCTTCCCCATGCCACTCCTATTAGCCAACTCTGCTCCAGGAAGTTTCTGATGATCCAAAGAGGGAGACAGCTCTTAAGGCTACTCACCCTGACCCAGCTAGCCGCCCCAAAACAATGAATCAGCTGCATCAGTTTACACTTGCCACTCTGCCCCCCAACTGCTGTGCAATGCCAGCAGCCTTAGAACAGTAATTGTCATTAAAGCTGAATATAATTACCCGTATAATTCTGGCTGCTCAAATTTATTGCTACTGAGAATAAACCATGCAACTGGGATATTGTGAAGGATCCTCGATCAATAAAAATAGTAAGAGCAATCACTTACTGAGCGCTTATTAGGTATAAGGCCCTCTCATTTAATCTTCAAACAGTACTGTAAGGTAGGTACTGTTATTTTACAGAGGAAGAAACTGAGGATCAAAGAGGTTAAGTGGTTTTTCCAAGGCCACACAGCTAGTAAATGGCCAGGAGTCTAACACTGTACTCTGATACCCCTTCCTCAATCCCATCTCCCTACTCCTGAGAACACATGGATGCTCTGTGCCACAGTCTGACTAGTCTTAAGTTACCACCCTTACCAAAGATACTCAAATCAGAAACATCAAAGGAACCAAGAGAATGAGACTCATGGCTAATTTTTCAGGTACAGAGCTTGATCCAAGGACCTGAAGGAGGTGGTATGGAGCAGCCCAGAAGGGACCTACCCCTCTGGGAGGAGAGGTCTGGGGTGAGGGTAGGAGAGTCAGGAAGCAGGTCCAGGCCTCCAGGCTCTAATGGGAGGTATGTTTTGTTAGTGCACTAGGAAATCTGATTAAAAATATACTTTATGTTATTATGATCTCTTATGCTTACCAAGCCTCTAAACAGGCAAAATCCAGTTGCCAGAAGGAGACACACAACCAACATTAAATCACATGGTCTTCTCAGCAGATCTTTCGCTTGGATTTCTTGAATGACCTAAAGTAGAGTTGGTAACTAATGAGCAGGCCCAAGGTGCCAAAGAATAATCTGAGATCTACTGAAACACAGATACAATGATGATGGGTGATAAGAGAACGCTGAGGATTCAAAACCACTAGCCATGCAACAGGAAAATAATTTCTCCCCTCAAGTCTCAGTTCCTCATCTGTGAAATGAGACTGGGCCAGGTGATCTCAAAGGGCCCTTCTGGCTCTATGAGGCCATATTTCTTTTGAAAAAGCATTTTTATGATTATAAATGTAAAATATACTCATTTTTTAAAAATAAACCATTAACCCATCATACTTCTATTAACAGTTGTTATATTTTCCAGTCACATATATAGTTATATATATATATATACACACACACTGTACTACATATGTATGTATGATATATAATCTACATTTATTTTTTCACAAAATTAGGACTTAATGTATAAACAATTTTGCATTTGTTCTCTTGCCTCTCACTGTCTACCTATCAGTACTTTACCACATTATTAAAAATTCTTCTGAAACAACATCACATGGAAGTGCCATATCTCTGATTATTGGACATTTAGGCATTTTCACTGTTACACTTAATGTGATGATGAGCAACTTTGTACATAAATCTTTGACAGCATCTCTGATGATTTTCTTAGGATAGTGCCCTAGAAGTAGAATTACTAGATTAAAAAGTTAGATTTGTTAAGGTTGATAACACTGCCAGGTGGCTTTGCAGAGCGATTCTGAATTTATGTTCCTCCCAGCACTGTATGACAATGCCTATTTCTCCCCGGCCATCACTGTGTTT
Organism: Pseudorca crassidens; assembly: GCF_039906515.1. Classification (NCBI taxonomy): domain Eukaryota; kingdom Metazoa; phylum Chordata; class Mammalia; order Artiodactyla; family Delphinidae; genus Pseudorca; species Pseudorca crassidens. The sequence goes on along the minus strand of NC_090296.1, from coordinate 147,029,322 downwards.
TAACAGTTTTTTTAAATGAACAGTCTATGTGTCTTACAACATGAACGGAACGGTGTTGATACACTGACATGGAGCCGAGTGAGGACCAAGGCTATGGTTACTGTTCGCTTATTTTTTAACAACCACCTCATTCCTCAAGAGGGTGTAAGGGAGTACCAGTTGTCAATGTGCCAAGCTGAGTTTACATAGCATGTGTCTAAATGTTTACAAATGAAGTGTCTGTAAATTAAAATGTATTTTAATGAATTCTATTGTAAGTCTTTTTGTAAAATGAAGAATCGTGTTCTGATTATCTCTAGTAACTCATATTTTCATATATCAATTTTGCTTAAAGGATCTTGCTTAAGGATCTAATACCTATGAAAGGAAGAGAAACTTAGAAAAATGTCACTAGCTTAGAAATGAAGACCTTAACAGAGTACCTGCCCGGCCAGTATTGTTTCACCTTGACCACCTTGGCTGTGAATGGAAGGGAGGTGTCTCAGAAGACATCCTGTAGCCAGTCTCCATGTGCCTGGATCTCTTGGTAATCAGACCCTATGTCTGTGTGTGCTACCTGGAACAGCAGTGTATCTCCAGCCTCCCTTTGGGGCAGTAGTGCATAGATATCTCTGAAAGAGGTGACCAGGTGCTCAGACTCCAGGCTGTTAACAGCCCCAGACAAACCTCACGCTCCACACACTAATGCGGAATCTGATGGGAAGAGCCAGTGCAACCTCTGGCACAGGAAGTTCCAAAAAGCATGGCCTGGCCAATCAAAGCAGATATATTCACGCAGAAACAGACCGTTCTGGCCACCATAACTAAGGTGTGAACCAATGCTGCAGAATCAGCACCATCACACTGATTGAATGCTCCAAAGGCTCCATCCCTGGAGGCATGGTTCAGTCCAGTATCCAGTGGATATGAGTGAGCCCTGCGAGTCTGAGAACAGGTTACATTTAACTTAATAAAATCACCTTTGAGGGATAATTATAATTTTCTGAGGGCTGATTATAGATTCTGAAACCAGCCCAGACAGGAAGACAAGTATATGGTATGCTTAAGAAAAAAGCAGGGCAAATGCGTGTTCCATACTTCCCTATTTAAAAAAGAGAAAAAAAGAGAAAGTCAAAAGTATATCCAAACACAACATGTAGAACACCTCCCCGTCTCAAGTCATCTAAAATTTTGATATAGGCCAGACAGTATTTTTAATGAGACCAAAAACAGGTCAATTTAAAATTATTAGGTGTTTATTAACAGGCATGCCCTATCTACAGTACTTTAAAAATAGACAATATAATATCCTGATTTCTTGCATGCATAAATAACTCTTCTACATTAGCTTTCAAGAATCTTAATTTTCAAGTACATTTATCAAGTTCCCATGGTGTGTCAAGAGTTATATATAATACAAAGAGTTGTAGGAAATATTTTCACACTGAATGTAGCCACAAACACAATACTTACCCCACTAGATCCTTCTAAAAGTCAGGAAACACTGATATTAGATAGTCTAATTGTTCAGTGTATACTTCTGAAAACTGCTCAAAAGCATTTCTTAGAAGGTGAGATGGAAGGGAAAAGGAGTAATTCTGCAAAACAGCTTTTTTGGTATACTTGGAATTTCTTGGTTCTATTACAACCAAAATAGCTTCCCTATTTAAAAACAATTCCTATTGTTTCAGAAAAGGAAAGTGAACTTTAAGATAAAGTTTCTTACCTACAATGTTTCCTGGCACAAAAACAACAATGCTCATAATAATAGATCCGACCCAATATAGGCCAATGGTTCTATAACTTTCCCTGTAATGAAAAAAATCCTGACTTAACACATTTGTCTTAGAATACTATTAGTATAAGATGCTCCACAATATTATCTTTGTTCTAACTAGTAAAGTACATGAGCCAAAATGTACTGAATCAAGAGTAATAAATCAAATACAAGGAACCCTGGTGATCAAACTGCATTTCCATATGTGATATGCTATAGAACCTCTTTGTGTCCTTTTGAATAGGAAATTATGCTTGCTACACTGATCTATTAAACCATACCATGGTCATCACTATCAAAGGAGTCCTGCCTTTCACTATTACTTATGAAACTCACAGCATGAAAGTAAAAAGAAGGTTCACAGAAAATTGGATCCATATTTTAAACCATTATTAGTAGGATGTTAAGTGGACTTTCCCTGGTGTCACAGGATTTTAGCTAAAGCCCCAGAGATAAGTATAATAAGTGATACCTACCCCATGTTCTGAAGGAGCTGCTAGACACATACCCCTAATCTTAATAGGCGATGTTGACAAAAAGTGTTTGCAACTGATAACTGACAGTCACCTCCATAAGGGGCCATGAGAAATTCAAAAAGAGATTCTCTGACGGGAAAGAGAAGTGGAGAATACTGTGTGCTTCCTGCCCTGCCCTACCCCCCAGGCCACATGCATCAGATCCCAAGAGGCCCATTCACAGTGACTGGGATTGTCAGCAGGGGGACAGACCAGAATCTTCCTCCCCAACTGGATGCTAACCGAACCACAGAAACACTGGCCCACTCCTGGCAGCAAGCAGAGCCTGAGCATTCTCAGAAATACCTGATGTGTTCCCTGGAGCTTGGGAACATTCATGAAGAGATGGGCGGGGGGGGGCTTAGAAAAGTCCAGAAATTAGTTGGAACTGTCCTTGAGTGGATGACTGAGGGCATGGGAGGGGCACAGGACAGCTGGTCAAGCTGAGTTTCAACCTGGTGTGGGGCAAAATGCACGGCTTTCTCTAACCTGGAGCCAAGGGGAGGCCTGGGAAGGTAGCTGGGCTTGAGCCATCTTTTAAGGATCCCCACCCCAAAGGGCGTGCCTCCTGGATTGCAGAGGCCCCAGCAGAAAGAAGCTGTGGGTGTACCACCATGGGCAGGAGAGACACAAATTCAGTCTGGGAGAGCATTGCTCATTTCAGGGATCAGTGTAATGCAGAGGTTCCTTCCTGTGGTAGGGGTCTCCAAGAACCCACACATGTGCCCCACAAGACAGAGCCAGCATGTCCTAACGGAGGCTACCAATTCCCAGAAAACAGCAATTGTCGTGTTAGACTCTGCCCCGCTTCCTTTAACCCCATGTACATACACACATGCTCCCAGAGGAGCCAGCCGCAGAGCAAGCTGAGAAGGAATCAAGGGACAGACCACGCACCCCAGCCTCAAAGCAGGCCGCTAGGCCGCTAAGCTTCAGGGGTAAGCCTGAACTGGAGGGAGAGAGAGCTCTGAACTGATAGGAGTTTGAAGTTTTGAATTACTATGTGCTGGGCTTTAATTTCTGAAAATGAGACTGCTCTTATAAGAGAACATAATCAGAAAGTTAGGGGGTCTGCCCGAGCTGTCCATCATGGCAGAGGAGAAATCCAGAGGCATATGTTCGAAAGGCAGTGACACAAGGAAAAATAAAGCCATGTCTAACTTGTCTCCACAGACCCTAGATTCATGTCCGTGTGTACCTGCCTGTGTCTGTGCCTCTCTACATCCATTTTCCTTACCTACCCGCCTACCGATTGCTAAGGTAACAAAGGCACACCCACCAGGCGAACTGACTTACTCCCAGGCTATGGCTGCCACCATCACCAGATACATCAGATAATGAGCAGAGCCATCCCAGTAGCAGATCATGTGCCCATAGGCCGTGTTCAGATACGGTTCACCCTAAGGAAAGCATTAAACAGAAGTCCACTTTAAATATGACTCAGACACTTCAACACAGAACACCAGACCTGTATTGAAAGTAAAATAAAGCAGCAGGACATCTTCGTCTGCTAAAATGAAACTATTCTTAATCCCATACAATGACACAATTGGTAGAAACATGAAAATATACATTTACCCTGGAGCCGCCAGAACTAGGGTCTGCCACACGGAGTGGAATTAAGAGAATGCCTGGCCTATGCTAGGTCAACACAGGTGTGCACAGTGATGCAAAACTGATGGCGTTACAGGCAGTCCTGGCCGCATGATGAACTCACTGAGGCCAAGTCTAATCTGTGACTAAAGGTGTTTGGCTCTGGGCAGAAGGGGTGGCCAGGGAAGATCCTGCTGACCAGAGCCACTGGCTGACCTTCAAAATTCATACTGACCCAGAGGCTTGCTGGGATGAGTGTGAGGAAGGCACGCCTTTCCCCCGCCTCTGTCCCCAGTGCAGGCACAGACCGGCAGGCACTATACTCAGAGCTTCACACCCAACCCCTCGTTCAGCCTTCCCAACAACACTATGGGATAGACACGATTGACTCCATTTTACAGATGAGCAAACAGAGGTTGGAAGAGGTTACCTGACCTGCCTAAGGTCACAGAGCTAATTCCTAGCAGAAACTATACTACCAAGAAGAGCTATACTTCCGAGAAATTTTTAATTTTATAAACACAGATTATATGATGAACGACATTTCCCTTTCCCAGGTGCTTATGTTTCCAGGTGGCTACTGTACAATCACTGTCAAACTTGCCTAGGTTTTTAGTGTCATTCTGGCTCCAACTCACTTTCCTTTCTTCTTTCTCCCACATTTGTGATCTCCTGCCTTGTTTCAGATGTTTTCCTAAGATGCCTTAAATCCTTTCTACAACAAGGAACAGAGCAGATCAACCAGCCCATCAGTCAACCAACCAAGCAGGGGATTCTCTGAAGCTCTGCACTCCCCTGGGGCAAAGACTGCTCTCTGTCATCTTGCCTCAAAAATCACATCAAGTGAAAATCACAGAGGTGGAGGAAACAACGTGAGTCATACTTCAGTACCCATGCCTCGCCCCCATCTTTTCTCTCTGACATGATTTGATTGGATAATACTATCCAAGTTCATGGTTTTAATCATTGATGCGTACACACCTGGCTCTCACGGCCAGTGCTGACCTCTCCTGGTGGCTTGATGGGTATCTTCAACTGTCTGGTCCGTGGGCCCTTCAAACTCACCTTACCTCCTTTAACTCATTGGCTTCCCCCTTCAACCAAGCCCCACCTGGCCTCTCTGTTTTCATGGCGACACCATTCAACTTACCCAGGTCAAAACCACAGGGTCGTTGTTCATTCCTTGTTCTCTTATGCAGTCTGTTAGCAAGTCCTATCAATTTTACCTCTATAATGTCACCCCAGGCAACCCTCCCTCTCGTCATGGCCTAGTTCAAGCCCTCAGTGCCCCTCACTGGACCTTTCCCACATGGTCTTCCTACCTCTCTCCTCTCCTTCCGATTCACCTCACCGCTGCCCTGGCTCTTGACATGTCACTCTTCTGCTCAAAAACCTGCCAAAGCTGCTGGTGGCTGCAAGACCAAGACCCACCTCCTCTTATCTGGCAGCCGGGTCCCTGAGCCTGGCCCTGCAGACCCTCCCACAGTTACACCCCTGCCCCCCATCTCATACCCTGTCTCACCACCCTCACCAGCTCAACCTCCAGGCCCTCTAGGCGGCTGCCTCCTTCCTGAAACCTCCCCGCTCTGGACTCAGTGGCCCTGCACTCTCCAGGCTTTCCTTCTGCCTCTTCGCCTGTCCCCTCACAGTCCACTTCAGAGGCTCCTGATCTTCTGGCCACGGTCTCCAAAGTTCCACCCTCGGCCCTCTCCTCTCTCCCCTCTCCTTTCCTCTCAGACCTTCAGGTACCAACTGTACTCTGATGGTCCTTGTTCTCCTCCCCGAGCTCAACAGCTGCAAAGCCCTGCCAGCTGGGACACCTGCCAGGATGTTCCTTACCCACCTCAAACTCCACACGTCCCCAGATGAACTCGGCATCATCCCTGCACACGTGTGCCCCAGGCTGGCAGTGGGGAGACATATGCTGTTTCTCCTCTCTAAGCCTCCTTTTTTTTTTTCTTTTTTGGCTGTGCCGTGCAGCTTGTGGGATCTTAGCTCCCCGACCAGGGCTGGAACCCACACCCCCTGCAGTGGAAGCGCGGTCCTAACCACTGGACCGCCAGGGAAGTCCCTTCTCTCTAAGCCTTTGCCCACACTGTCTCTTCTCCTTGGCATGCCCTCCACCCCCTAGTCTATCTGGAAAACGTTTATCATCCACGGCCACTGCCATTTTTAAAAAAGCCGAGGGCAGGGTCACCAACTCGCTGAGCCTCCCCCGAGTGCTCCCAGAGTCAGTTCTTCCTCAGTGCGCGCTGCGCCTGGCGTGAGCCTCCGTCTCTGCACCTAGGACCATGCTATCTCACTGCCACATGAGCTCCTGGAGGGAGAAAGCAGGTCTTGTGACCCCCCCCCCCAGTCTGCTCACCGAACATCTGTGGAACTGCATTTCCCCTTTTGTCCCTCTCCGGTTGAATAACACCAGCGTTCTTCCAAAAGCAGGAATCAGGACGGCACCTCAGCCCTTACTCTCCCCATTGCCCCCAACTCATCCCCGAGACCTACTCATTCCAGCCACCCAAGTTCTCTGAAGTCCGTCCGTCCTTCTCTACTGTCCATGCTTGGCCTCCGTCTGGGCCATCTTCATGCCCTCGCTGGCCCTGCAAAAGCCTCCTGACTGGTGTCCCAGCTTATGACATCGACCCTTCCCGTCAAGCCCATCCTTCTCAGAGCTGACTGCACTGTTCGCTGACTTAACATCTTCCCTCACATGCGGGACAAAATCCAAACTCCCTTAGCTTGCACACAAAGCTCCCCATTGTTTGAAACACAGATGAAGACTACACTTCCAGCTCTGCTCCTTATTTCCTGTGTGACCTTAAGTACGTTACTTAACCTCTCTGGGGCTGGATTCATCACACCATAAAATAAGGAAAAAGGACTAGCTCTGTCAGGTGCCAGGTAGGTCTATCATGCTGTGATGGGGGGAGGAGTGCATGTTCATCCTCACAATCAAATGGCTTTCTTAACTGCCTCAGTGTTTGGGGCTTTATACATTTAAGACTGACCTGGGCTTTCTTAGAGAAGAGTGTATTAATAACAGTAGATACACAGATACTGGATTCACTTAAAGTAACCTCATTTATATTAAATACAAGTAAAGGGGAAAGGTGGTGGGTTGGGTGTGAGGAAGGAGCTGTAAGACCGAACGCCGAGGAGAACTGCCTCCCACGATCCAATCCTAACTTTCCGCTTCACCTTCCACGTGACTAAGTGTCCTGTGTCTATGGCAGCAAATGAAATACCGTGTGTCATCCCTGCTTACACTAAACGAAGGGATTTCCATCTCGAGCAATGCTGTTGGGGTCGCAGACCCTTTAGTTCAAGGCTCGTACTCGCTACCGACCCCGTACCTCTCTCAAGTAGTATGTCATGAAGCCGTCAATGATCCCGTCCTGTTCCAGTCCTATGATGAGGTTCACCACGCTGGTAAATCCAAAAACTGCATACACTAGAGCAAAGAAAGCAGCAGTTCAAAAAGCCGTAGCTCAGGGGACGTTGCCTAAGAGCCTGGCGTTCGCCAGTAATGATTTCTTTTCCTGTTTTCCAGAAGATACTGTGGACGTTGTCAATACGGACTAGAAGAACGTACCTCCTGTGCACGCAGCTGGATCTCTGCCCGTGTCGTGGAGCTGGGAGAGGACACCCCCCGACCCAGGGAGTAGCGAGTGACAAAGTCACCCACTGACTGTCCCAGAGGATTCTACCAGCCTGCCCCATCCATCCTCCACTTCCTACACGTGGCTGCCAGGGCCACATCTGCATCCCACCTGGGTAGCGGGAACAAAACCATTAACCAGTGGCCAAGGAAGCACAGAGGTGACCCCCAGGTTTAAAACATGGACTCAAAAGAGATCATTCATCTCAATGGTTACCAAGCAGTCTGCCTCACGGTGTGTCCAACGCACTTGCTTCATCCCACACTGGAGATCCGAAAGACAGACAGTGGCTGACGTGTAAGTGACAGTGGCTTTAAGAAGAAAGGCCAGCGATTTTTTTAAAAAATGGATACGAGATGGAACCGATGAATGTTAAAGAAGGAAAGCCGTAGCATCTTAGAGAATCTCACTAAGGTTGTGAGAATCTCCTCAACGGGCTGAAAACTACCAGCAACAAACAGCTTAGGAATAACACTTTTTAAACAGTGAGTGATCAAATTTAGCGTGTGGCAGTTTGTCAATAAAGCTGCACGTTCAAGTTGTAACAAATCGGTGTCAAACTATGTGATGGGCATGGACGGTAGAAAAATCTGATGATGAATATCAAAACAGCTGTGAAAAAAGAAATGGAGAGGAGAGAGGGGAAGGTTAACTCACAGAGAAGGGAAGCTGCCCTTGCCCTGAGTCTGCGTTTACCTCTTCCCCAGAAGGAGCAGAAGGCCCACGCGTGCCCGGCCCTGTAGACCCTGCCTCCCCGGGCCTCTGTGCAGGCCTCTGGTCCAGATCCCGCTGACAGCGATGAGCCATCAGGTGATCAGCCACTGCGTGTCTCCCAGGAGAGGAAGCCTTCAGCACATGCTCATTCGGCTATTCTACCAACAATCGCCGATGCCAACAGGAGTGTCAGACGCTGGGTCAGAGATGGCAAGGACATTCTCTGCCCTCCAGTCTGGCCCTGTGGCTGCAGTGACAGACATGAGGACAGAGGGCTGAGGGGGTAGGAGCAAGGGTCCTCCACCCTGAGGAGTTGCGAGAGACATGAGCGCAGCTAAGCGTGGGCTCCACGGAGTGTGGAGGGAGTCGGGGGAAGACGGCAGCAGGAGACCAGCCTGCAGAGGGGGGCAGCGGCCAGATCAAAGGCAGGTGGAGTGGGGCCTTGAACTCAGACAGGCCCAGCTCATCTCCTGACCGGCTGTCAGGTCTTAGGTAAGTTACATCATTTCTCTAAGCTTCAGCATTTTTTACATGCAAGTTGGGAGAAATTGTGCGGGTCAGTGCTGTCTCACTAACTGTGACCTTGACCACGTTTCTTAGCACCCTCTGAGCCAGATTCTTCATCTGTGCAGGGAGGACATTTGTTGTGAGGATTAAATAAAATGATACTGCTAATGCGGTCAGAGTCACACGAGGCACACCACAGGTGCTCAACCAGTGGTGTTTTTATTCCTTTAACATACAAGCGTACTTGCCAGGCAGTGGTCTAAGTACTTTACAACTAGTATCTAATGTTGGTACCAACCCTCCGTGGTAAGTATTGATACTATTATTTTCCTCATTACACAAATGTGCAAACTGAGGCTCCATACGGCTACATTCCTACACGTGGCTGCCAGGGCCACATCTGCCAGGTGGAGGGCGCTGCAAACAGCAGGCTGAAGGCAGGAAGCCAGGAAGGAGCTGGTAAAAGAGCCGAGGCCAGAGGTCAGAGCATGGCTGGGCACAGGGGAGAGGAACGGAGGGGTGTCCTGCCTGGCCCTGGCAGCGACCTTGCCTCCACCAGGCTCCCAGCTGCGACAGGGTGGGGTCCGCAGCCTGGGAGAGACTTTAGCTTACAGGAGAACAAAAATACTCCCACCCTTCCCGCCGCTTTACCAGGGGGCTCAGAGTATTCACAACCACAGAGGGAAAGAGACCTCAGACCCCAGTGTTGTGCTCTTAAGTGGACACAAAGTGTTTCCCTCCCATGGAGACGTACCATAGAACAGTGGGTCCCGGGGTGGTTTCCTTTTGACCAGGACACGAGCCAACAGGGCTACCAGGAACAGGATGAGGGCAGCCACCCCTACAATTGTCCAGGAACTGCAACGACCAGAACAGGGAGGTGGTCACTTATCAAAATAAACACACTGGTGTATGGAATTCCCTGGCTATTGAATGCATTCTCTCGCAGCTCTGCCTCTGCCTATCCCTCAAGCACTGTGGAGTTCATGAAGTTTATCCGCAGCACTTGGGCCCCTCTGGGCTGCCCCTGTGACTTTCAGGGACCAGAGATACTAGGTCCTCACTCTCCTGTCATCCTGCCCACCTGGGTGAACCATGTGTCCGAGCGCCCTCTGCTGCTGTCCCGCTGCCTCTGTCCACCTGCTCCTCCAAGCCCTGTTCCCAGTGTCTGACAGGTCTAACCACTGAATCTGCCTCCTCTCTCAGGGCCAGCTGGAAATCCTCAGACCGAGCTCCAGGGAACACACAGGAGTCACAACTACATACACCTTCTCGGTGGACAAGCCACAGGCTGTGTGTATCATCAAAGGGGCCAGAGGACGAGGCCAATCCAAGGAGGGAAGAGCCTAGGCCGGGCCTAAGGCCAGAATGATGCCAGCGCCCCAACACCCAGGAAGCCAAGCCAGCATGCAACCCCATGCCCAGGAAGCCAGGGTGAGGCTAGGTTGGGCACAGCCCCTGGTCTTTCTCCTGGGAAAGGGCATGGCACCAAGGAGACTGGGGACCAAAGGCCCTCCTCAGCAGGACAGCACTAGGGCACGAGGCTTGGTGGAGTCAGCAGTCAAGGGACCTGGAGTCCAGTACCTACTCTGCCACTCCCTGTGTGACCTTAGGAACATCATGTCATTTCATCATCTGGTTTTTAATTCATTAAAAAATATATTGAGGGAAAATGCCTTGCACACCCCTATGTGCCAGGCACTGTGGATGAAAAAGAGATCCCTGTCTACATGGGGGGAACCTATCTCAATAGGCTCTGAGCTTTCTCACCCAGAAGGCTACCTCCAGTCCTAAGAGATGTTCTCTCTCTCACTCCTCCACACCAACAAGGCATCCAGTTCTAGACAAAGCACCACCTGGCCCACTCCCATGGCCTGCTACACTCCTCAGTAGCCCTTGAGAGAGGCTGCAAGCACCACTCCTTAGCCAGAGCCCTCCACACCATCACAGAGGATTTCTGGATAACGTTTGCCACATGCCCTGGGACTCCTGGAAAGTATCCTTCACAGCCCACCAATACCTACTAATATCTGAGGGACGAACTTATGCTGAAGTTCACTCCACACACCTACAGCTGGAATGGGTGCTAGGCACCAGTCAGAAATCTGCCCCTAATGTCAGAGAGGTCAGTCAGGAAGTGATCCAGCTCCTTGCAGGTAGATGGACCCCAAGGAGACTGGCCCCAGGTCCAGGAAAGCTGTGTCCCCAGCACCTGGCCCCAGGACCCACTTAAAGAGTAAAGGAGTGGGCTCTGGGCATCAGCAGCGCCCAGATTTCCAAATGCCACCCTAGACCTACAGAATCAGAATACTTCAGGGGTGGGGTATGGGAACGTGCAACCTTTTCCAAGAAACCGGGATGAGTATGCACAGAAAGTCTGCCTCGGGACCTCTTTTAAGGTGTTCAGGAATTGATGGATGAATGAGGGAGGGAAGGAAAGGAAGAGGAAGAAAGGAAGGAGAAATGGGATGGATGGATGGGTGGATGGATGGTAGATGGATGGACAGATGGATGGTAGATGGATGGATAGCTGGATGGATGACAGACGATGGGTGGTGGGTGGAGGGATGGATGATGGATGGTGAATGGATGAATGGATGGATGGACGGATGGACGACGGACAGTGGATGGATGGGTGGATGGACGGATGGTGAATGGATGACATAGTTCTATGACAAGAATGAGGATGACCATGTCAGTGACCAGGTAAGAGACTGAAATAGGAGGTTTCTAGCGGTACACATCAGTGGATGCTCCAGGCTCCTCCTGTAGGGATGAGACAAAGGAGGAGAGGATGGAAGAGGAAGCTAATGTGGGTCAGAACATGATGCTGGGCTGAAGCATCCGGTGAAGAGGGAAGAGGATAGTGTGTGATGTAAGCTGACAGACATTTAAATCACAGCCTGAGACAGGTAGTGGCCAGGAGACAACTCCCATCCCTGCTCCTACCAAGGACCTAGGCTCACAGCCAGCACCGTCACATAGCTGGTGCTCTTCTGGACTATGAGAGAGCAGTGTGAACTGGTTCACGGTGTCCTCTCACGCTCTCCACCTCTGGGGGAGGAGCAAAAAATGAAGAGAAACTGGGGCAACAGATCACCTGTGTCTCCCAGTGACAGCCAAGTGCAGGGCCTGCTCAGAACAGGGAGAAATGGATCCAGCAGGGACTCGGGGTGTGGGGGGAGGGGTAAGGGCTGCCACTAACCCAAGGGTGGAAATGTTGTTAGTCTTGGAATGTGTGTGTGTTTTGGGATGGGGGGCGGGGAGTTACTGATGCCCTTCCATGAACAGACAGCTACTGAGCGCGGTCATGTATGGGTGAGTATGAGCAGAGTGTTTGTGTGTGCGTGTGTGTTTGTGTGTGTGTGTGTGTATTTGTGTGTGACAGAGAGAGAGATCCCACCCTTTTCTGACTCCTCGACTTAATCTGATTTTTCTGTTTTTCAGGCTTTTGTAAAAGGTCTGGTGGGAAGGAAGCTTCAACTAAGTCAACTAATGCAAACTTAACAGGATAGCCCACTAGGCACGAGGCCCCGTGCTGGGCAGGACAATACTAAGGGGAGCTATGGCCTGAGAAGGTAAGTTCTGACCACAGGAAAGTAACTCTTGTGGGAAGAGCACAACCCAGCCGGGCTCAGAGGAGGGAGAGATCACATCTGCTTAGAGGGACCTGGAAGAGGAAGAGGTGGCATTTTCCTCTGGGCCATAAAGCCCAGGTGTGGCTTCAACAGTCAGCTATAGGGAGGAAGGCATCCCCGTCAGAGGGAGCAGTGTGAGCAATGGCGAGGAGGTGGGAAAGTTAAGGAGTGTCCTAGGGGCACAGAACAGTCCCGTGTGGCTGAAGCACCAGCACAGTGGGCTGCGCTGGTGGGCTGAGGCAGAAATGCACAGGGCACTGGGGCAGGAAGGGGACCTCCCGTGGGAGGCTTTGCCATGGGCTGGGCCAGAGAGGGCCAGTGCCAGGGGAACAGGAAGGAGGAAACATGCTAGCCCAGCCCGGGGAATTAGGGAGAAGGAGACAATGGGAGGGCTGGAGGGAAGGAGTGGAGAAAGAAGAGGGAGGAATCAAAAGCTACTGGGATTTTAACCTGCAGGAGGACAGGAAGAATGGTTGGAACCAATTATTCCAAACTCTGCAGGGCTTAGCAATGTGCTCAACAATACACAGCAATACATAATTCACCATGTGTTCAGTAAATGCCATCACCATCCTCCCAGTGGCTGAGGCCAAAATCTCAGTCATCCTCAGATCCTCTCCATGCCATGTGATCCTTCAACAAGCTGCACTGCCCCCCCTCCCAAATATCCCAGCACCCAGCCACATCCCTCTCCCTGCACTGCTCCCTGTTCCCCTACCTGGAAAGCTCTGTCCCCAGATCTTCCTGTGGCCACCTGCTGCAGCTCAAGTCACCTCCTCCAAGAAGCCTTCCCTGACCACCAGTCCCCCCCATCACTCTCATGTCGCCCCACTTTCTGTGCTGATGTCTATCTCAACACATGCCTCCCCAATCTCTTGCGATCTGTTCATAGCTATTTCCCCAGCACCTGAAACAGTGCCAAGCATAGAATATGTACTCAATAAATATTTGCTGAACTGCCCATAATGCCATTTTAGGAGGGCAGGGTCCTCCATGCACTATATTCACAGACATGTGACATTCACTGCCCAGAGATGCTTCTTCCAGGAGTTGTGCCCCAAGACTGGGTCAGACCGAGGGCTGTCACCGCCCATGCCTAGGGAGCACTCAGTATGGATGGCTGCCATCTGGATAAGGCTGTCAGCAAGTGGTGGCCCCAGGAACGAGAGAGGAGCAAGTCACCGCCCTGTGGGCAGACACTTCTCTACAGCCTGCAGGTCTGGAGGGGGTCTGCAGCATACAGACTGATGCAATCTCCTTAGCACCAACTGCTGTGGGACACATAACAGGTTTACTTCCTCTTCCCCGCAGAGAGCAAGAAACATCAGCAGGCCCGGGGGTCTGTCTGGCACCTTTCCCACTGCTGGAGCAGGCTGGCTGCTGACTGGTGCCCATTGCTTGACCAGGGATCCCTCACAGAGGAGAGGCAGGGCTTTGAACCAAATCCATATGCGGCCTCCTTCAGCCCCAC